>NC_133666.1:578009140-578335669 GCF_037893015.1 Macrotis lagotis
GTTTTTAGCAAAGATACTGGAATGTTTTGCCATTTCCTTCTCCAAGCTTATTTTATAGATGAAGAACTGAAGCAAACAGAGTTACTGACTTGCCCAGAGTCACACAGCTAGGAAGTGTCTGAGGCCAGATTTAAATTCAGGAATTTTTAGGAAGTGTTGTGTGAGGGAGCATTGTAAACTATCATCATCTGGTGTCCTTGAGCACCAGAGCCTTATTTTATTAAGTGCCATGGGAGTGGGAGTGGATTAAAGACTGGGAGGGATATTTAAGCACTTGTGTTTTGGTGAATACATGGAGACCTGGGAGACCTTGGTGTACAAAGGGAGAACTTGTCTTCCTCGTCTCCTGCCCCTCCAATGTTTGCCTGGGGACAGATTGAGGGAGTCCAGAAAGGAACTCAACATATGGCACCAGAACAGGTTGAAGAAGGCAGAACTATCTGAATGAAGTCTGGAATAGGACACAGCAGATACAAGCAAGAGAACCAGGCAATATCCCGGAGCAGAGGACTCTGGAGAAAGAAACATGTTGATTTGCTATTAGGGGGCTGATTTTAATCAAGGAGGTGTAAAGTGAAAGTGAAAAGACATGAGGCGGCTAGGTGGCAGTGGATAGAGCAGGCCCTGGAGTCAGGAGTACCTGGGTTCAAATCTGACCTCACATACTTAATAATTACCTAGCTGTGTGGCCTCGGGCAAGCCACTTAACCCCATTGCCTTGAAAAAACCTAAAAAAAAAGTGAAAAGACAAATGGTATTCAACAGTGAAGAGTCAGCAGGAAGTAGAGTCTCTGAGGCATTGCCCCAGGGGACAGAACTTCTTCCTCAAACAGCAATCTGCCAGTGCCATGAACAGGATGCCAACCTGGACACCAACATAATTTTCAGCCTCCAAAAGGTGTTGCCTGCTGTTCACAGGGTGCAATAACTCCAGATTGTACTGTCAATATCTTAAGTAATTTCAAATGCTTTCTCTCATTCTCTGCCATTCCCACCCTCTGCAGAGGGAAGGGGGAGGAAAAGGGAAAGTTTTCTTTTTGGAATTTTGAAACTCAAACCCATGTCTCAAAAAACTTATTTTAGAAATTAGTGGACCCCCATGTCTTCTTCAAGGTTTGGGGAGGTGAGGGGGGTTAGGCAACGACTGTTTTTAATAGGTTATTGATTGGGAAGCTTCCTGATTAATTAGTTAAGAAAAAAAGGGGGAAAAGATTTTTTTTCTGGGATTGGGAAACATGGATTAAAGTCTGTGCCTATGGCTTATATTTCTGTTGACCGGTCTTGATTGGTTATGTGTGTATATGTGTGTATTTGAACATATATAGGGCATTTTACATCTCTCTACTGGTCTGGAGAGGTGGGAGAATGTTTCTATATTCTGAGATCTAGTACTGATCTGGTACTGGCCGGAGTATCAATTTCAGTTTGGTAAATATGATACAAGAGAATTTTTTTTCTGTGTTTGTGTTAGTGTCTAAACTCTGAAATAGGTAGTTAAATGTTACTCCTTTTAGTTTGGGTTTTGAATTTGATTGCTTTTTAAAGGTTTTTTGTTGGCAAATAAAAAAACTTTGTAATCTTTGTCTGTAAGATGGTGATAAAATGTATTTCAAGGAATTTGGGAATATTGGTTTTTACTATTGTTTAATAGATTTTGTTTATACTATTTTTGAACTTTTGTTTACAACTTATGTGGCATTCATTATGTGAGAATTTTGTTTCACAAAAAGACAAGAAGAGGAACATGTTAGGAACTACTGTGTGTGTAGGAGCACTGTAAACTATCATCACCTGGTGGCCTTTGAGCCCCAGAGTCTTGTTTTACTAAGTGCCACGGGAGTGGGAATGGATTAGAGACTGGGAGGCATATTTAAGCACTTGTGTTTTGGTGAATAAATGGAGACCTTAGTTTATAGGGAGAACTTGTCTCTCTTGTCTCCTGCCCCCTCCAACGCTAGCCTGGGGAAAGGATAAGGGAGTCCAGAAAGGGACTCAACATATGACATCCGAACAGGGGACTCAACAAGGAATATAAGTCTTCTTGACTCCAGGCTCAGCACTCTATTCACTGTGCCATCACCATACACTCACCCAACTATCACAAAGTCTAAAATTCCACTATTTCTTCTAGGTGGTAGGACAGGGCTAGAGGATGCTATAAAGGCTTTCCAGTTATCTTCAATCAGTCACTTATGAAAATGCAAGCCTACTGAGAGGGGAGATACACATTCCACACTCTTTAGGTACCACTTTTGGTGGGGGTTGGACTAGAGTGGGGGGTGGGGATGGGAGAGATGATGTGGTGCCAAGTTGTTTATCATAGAATCATAGAAACTTTGCTAATACCCCACTTTCCAGAAGTCTGATCTCTGTATAGTTCTTAAAGAAAGCTTGGTCTTAGTGGATGGCTAATGACTAAAAACCCACTAAGACCACAGGATCAAAAATCTAGAGATGGAAGGGACTTCAGAGCTTATCTAGATCAACCCTTCCTTCAATAGAAGTCCCCTCAATAACGTTCTTAGAAAGTAGCCATCTTACCAGGGATGAGAACTCATGACTGCTCAAGGTAGTCCATTCCAGTTTTGAACTGTTCTAAGTATTGGGAAGTTTTCTATATAATCAGACTGACTTGCCTCTGCAGTGTCACCCCAATAGCTTTATAGGGGCAAGCAGAAGAAAGCTCACCTTTCTTCCAGATTTCTAAATAAAAGTATTCACATATTTGACTACTACTCTTTTGACACTCATAAGTCTATCCTCCAAGGAGTTAAGCAGATCCCTTCCTTCTTTCCTCCTTCCTTCCCACTTCTCTCCTTTCTTCCCTCCTGCCTTCCTCCTTCCTTCATTCTTTCTTTTTTCAGTATATAGAAAGAACTTATTATTTTCAAGGCTGTCCTCATAGAACCTACAGCCAGTTAATGAGACAAGTCTCCTACATATGCAAAAGTAATTAGTAGTCTCAGGTGGTATGTGGGTAGGACACAAAAGTTAGGCAGGAATTCAGGAGGGGAAATCACTGCCACTTGAGGTACTCAGGGAAGACTTCTTAGAGCAGGTAAAAATTGAGTTTGGTCTTGAAGGACACATAGAGTTTTGCCATAGAGAGAAGATAAAAGGGCATTCTAGGCAAGGAGAAATGGCAAGAACAATGACTGGAATGAGAAGCTAGGGAGCAATTTGATTGAACAGGAGGTTATCAGTGGGAAGAGGAAAAGTATGTTGGGTCTAGATTGTGAATGAACCTGAATGCCAGAATGAAGAATTTGATCTCACTCTTCTAGATCAGGTGTGGGGAATGTCTGGCCTGTAGACCTTCTAAAGCCCAAGAAAACACTTAGTCTGGTACTGCCAAGGCAGGCACTGGCAGGATTCAAAATTCAATAAATCTAGGAGCTTTTTAATGGTGAATTAATTAAATGCTTGATTGAATATGGCAGCCTAATTTTTAAGTTGATGATTTTATTGGACCCTTAAATAATGTTTTAAATATCCAAATGGCTTGTTCCTCTTCTAGGTCTTTGGGAGGAATGGCAGAACTTGGACAGGGAAGGAATATAATGGAAGTATAGAATTTTCAGAAGATGATTTTTACAATGTGAATAGAATGGAAGGAAGTGAGACATCAGAGACCAAGAGACTGGTTAAGATGAGCTGTGGTTATAGAGGAAATCAATGAGGTCAATCAACTTAACCCTCTCAAATTGCAGATGGGAGAAATTAAGATCTAGAGAGGGGCAGTATTTTGCCCAAGGTCACTCAGTAAATCAATGGAAGATGATAAACATGATCGGGGGGTGTCTCCGGCTCGGGGCAACTCTTTGCTTGGTCCACCTACTACAGTTTCTTTCTGTCTTGGATCTTGGGATGGCTGACTGGATGGGAAGTCTGGAGACATATTGCTGAAAAAGGATTCAAAGTTTCACAGGATTTTTTTTAGGAAAGGAAGCCCAGGGGCTGACTGCTCCAAATTCAGCCTAAACAAGAATCCCCTATATAATATCCAGTGGTCAAACAGCACTTGCTTGAAAACCCCATTAATGGGGGTTCATTACCTGTTGAGGGAGCCTATTTCATTTTTGGAAATGTTTAAGGATTAGGAAGCTTTTTCTTCCATTAAGTTAAAATTTGCATTTCTGTAATTTCTATCTATCTATTGCTCCTAGTACTTGTTCTTCAGGAGCAAGCAGAACCAGCATAATACTTTTTCTTATAATAGTCCTTCAAAGGTTTGAAGACAGATATCATGTCACCCCAGGTCTTTTAGGAAGGCAAACCCATGCAGTGGAAGGCTTTCAGATAGGCCAAGGAGGCAATCTGGTACCTCTAGGGGGAGTCTGGGTCTGCATTTTCATCAGCAGGACTACTTTCCACCAACCCTTTGTAGGAAACAACCTATAGTGGAGGAATAGGGGGCTAGAGGTCATGGTGAGGATGGGTTGTGAGCTTTGAATTGCTGTTCTTGTTCTAGGTTTCTGAGTAGAGGCTACCAAGACAGGTCCAAAGGCAGAACCAGGCACTCTTGGTAAATACCAGTAGGAATGGAAGAGGCTATTGTACTAAAAGCCTGAGTATACTGATAAATATTTAACAACTGGCTCTCTAAAAAGCACAGCACACTTTTAAATTCATTTGCATTCTTAAAAATTTCTCCATCACTCTCTTTAAATCTAGATCGAGAATCCTCAGACAATAGCTTATAGTTAGGCTGCAGTTCTGAGCTTTTTTTTTTTTTTTTGCTGAGCTCTAGTCTAGCCAGAGATATTAAGCCTACAGCACTCCCAAATATTCAGGAACCAGATTAAAATGTAATTGGGGGACACATTTAATAAAATAAATAAAAATACAATAAAACAGGTAATATCACATTTTAAAATTCAATCAATATACACTCATAGGGATACTTATGTGTGTATTAAGTATTCCCATTTCTATTTGAGTTTGACACCATTGTTTTAGGCAATCAACAAAAGAATAAAATCAAGCCCTGATTTGTAGTTTTCTGAGATATAGATGATCAGATGAAAAATTTGACAATTAGCTCTGGAGATATGGTTTCAAATGACTCCAGCACACCTCTGGGTGGGGTAGCTGAGCTTAGAGGGAGGGGTTTGGGGAGGTAGGAGCTATGACTTACTGTGAGACCTCAAACAAATAATTTTGTTCCTTTGGACTTTAGCTTCTTTCACTGTAAAACCGGGGATAATAATATTTAAAGAATCATAGATTTAGAAGTAAGACTCTTAAAGATTATCTACCAAGTCCTACCTCATTAAAAAAAAAAGACAAGGAAGGAAGAAAGGAAGGAAAGAAAGAGAGAAGGGGAGAGAGAAAGGAGGGAGAGAGGAAAAGAAAAAATAAAACAAAGAAGGAAGGGAGGGAGAAAAGAAGAAAGGAAAAAATGGGTGGAAAGGGAGAGAGGAAGGGAAAGAAAAAGAAAAAGAATGAAAGGGAGGGAGGAAGGAAGACTGGTCTCCCTATGTCACTCAGGCTGGAATTGCAATGACTACCACTATTGATCTTCATGGAAGTTTTGAACTGTTCATTTTCCGGTTAGGTCGATTCACCCCTCCGTAGTGATCCTACACTCTCAAGGATCACCATATAAATTCCTTCCCTGCTCAAAGTTCTGCCATGCCTTCCTATGACCTAGAAGATAAAATCCTTTCAGACTTAGTTTGGATATATCATTGGCTCAGTTCCTGCAGCTCAGAATTCTGAGTCTAGGAAATCCCCAGCCTGAGCTTCTCCAAAAATTGAAATTACAGTCCAGTGCCACCATCTTGGCATCCAATTTATTTTAAGAAGGCCCTGAGAGTTAAATGACTTGTCCATGATCATACAGCAAGTGTGGGAAGAGTCGAACTCAAGTTCAATGCTACAGGCTCCACAGAGCTTTCCATGCTTCAGTTTTCTGTTTTATACAGTGGAAATAATAGTAACAACAACAGCAATAATAATACTTGGTGTGATAATGTCCTCCAACTCCTTCATTTTATAGATTTGGAAAATGAAGGTCTTCTGACTCTAAGCCCAATGTTCTTATTATATCACACTCCTTTTCCCTTAACAAATCAATCCATCCGAGTGAACCTTAGTTGGTTCCTCTAATCATACATGTGCTCTCTGGGATAATGTGAAGGAATAATGATGACAAAATATGGTGCTTTAAGGTTTGCAAAATACTTTATAAATATTAGCTTACTATATCCTTTCACAACCCTGGGAGGAAATGGAGACAGACAAGACTCTGAGGTCAGATTTGAACTCAGGTTTTTCTGTCTCCAGGTCTAATGTTATATCTATTGAAATATCTAGATGCCACAAGAAATAATATGAAGAAATTTCTTCATCAGCTGTAAAATTCCTAAGAAGGAGATCTTTTTTATTTTTTTTGAATTAAAGATTTTATTTATTTTGAGTTTTACATTTTACCCCAATCTCACTTACCTCCTCTCCACACAGAAAGCAATTTGTCAGCCTTTACATTGTTTCCATGTTGTACATTGATCCAAATTGAGTGTGGTGAGAGAGAAATCATATCCTTAAAAAAGAAACATAAACATAAAGTATAAGAGATAACAAGATCAGACAATAAGAGAGCAGTTTTTCCCCTAAATTAAAGGGAATAGTCTTTGAACTTTGTTCAAACTCCACGGTTCGTTATCTGGATACAGATGGTATTCTCCATTGCAGACAGTCCCAAATTGTCCATGATTGTTTCACTGATGAAATAAGTGTGTCCATCAAGGTTAATCATTGCTCCCATGTTGCTGTTAGGATGTACAGTGTTTTTCTGGTTCCGCTCATCTCACTCAGCATCAGTTCATGCAAATCCCTCCAAGGCTTCCCTCTTGGTTTCTAATAGAACAATACTGTTCCATGACAAACATATACCACAGTTTGCTAAGCCATTCCCCAATCGAAGGACATTTACTTGATTTCCAATTCTTTGCCACCACAAATAGGGCTGCTATGAATATTTTTGTACAAGTGATGTTTTTACCCTTTTTCATCATCTCTTCAGGGTATAGACCCAGTAGTGGTATTGCTAAATCAAAGGGTATGCACATTTTTGTTGCCCTTTGGGCTTAGTTCCAAATTTCTCTCCTGAAAGGTTGGATGAGTTCACAGCTCCACCAACAATGTAATAGTGTCCCAGATTTCCCACAGCCCTTCCAACAATGATCGCTATCCTTTCTGGTCATATTGGCCAGTCTGAGAGGTATGAGGCAGTACCTCAGAGAAGCTTTCTAATAAGTAATGATTTAGAGCAATTTTTCATATGACTATGGATTGTTTTTATCTCATCTGTAAATTGCCTTTGCATATCCTTTGACCATTTGTCAACTGGGGAATGGCTTTTTTTTTTTTAAATATGACTCAGTTCTCTGTATAGTTTAGAAATTAGTCTGGAAACATTAGTTGTAAAGATTGTTTCCCAGTTTACTACATTTCTTTTGATCTTGTTTGCAGTGGTTTTATCTGTGCAAAAGCTTGTTAATTTACTGTAATTGAAATCATTTAGTTTGTTTTTAGTGATGTTCTCCAATTCTTCCTTAGTCATAAACTGCTCCCTTTCCGTAGATCTGACAGGTAAACTAGTCCTTGATCTTCTAATGTGCTTATAGTATTTTTTTATGTCTAAATCCTGTATCCATTTGGATCTTATCTTGGTAAAGAGTGTGAGGTGTTGGTCTAATCTAAGTTTCTTCCATACTAACTTCGGATTTTCCTAGCAATTTTTATCAAAGAGAGAGTTTTTATCCCAATAGCTGGACTCTATGGGTTTATCAAACAGCAGATTACTGTATTAGTTTCCTGCTATTGCACCTAGTCTATCCCACTGGTCCACCACTCTATTTCTTAGCCAATACCAGACAGTTTTGATGGCTGATGCTTTATAATATAATTTTAGAATGGGTAGGGTTAAGCCCCCTTCTTTTGCACTTTTTTTTTTCATTAAATCCCTGGAAATTCTTGACTTTTTATTTCTCTATATGAATTTACTTACAACTTTTTCTAGCTCATTAAAGTAATTTTTTGGAATTTTGATTGGTAGGGTGCTAAACAGGTTGTTTAGTTTTGGTAGAATTGTCATTTTTATTATATTAGCTCTACCTATACATGAGCAGTTGGTTTGCCCAGTTATTTAAATCTGATTTGATTTGTAGGAGAAGTGTTTTATAATTGTTTTCAAAAAGGTTCTGAGTCTGCCTTGGCAAATAGACTCCCAGGTGTTCTTTTTTTAAAACTGGTATTTTATTTATATTTTCCAATTACATATTACAAAAAACTTTTTAACATACATCTACTTGCATATTTAGAAGTTATACAATTTTCTTTCATCCTCTCTTCCCCCAGGGCCAGCTGGGTGGTGCAGTGGATAGAGCACTAGTCCTAGAGTCAGGAAGACCTGAGTTCAAATCTGACCTCAGACACTTAATAATTGCCTAGCTATGTGACCTTGGGCAAGTCACTCAAATCCCATTGCCTTAAATAAACAAAAAAAATTTTAAAAAGCTTACATTTGCCCCAAATCCCCTCCCCCCCCCGAAAAACAAACAAAGGATGGCTCTAGCCAAAATTTAGCAGGGTAGAACCCACAGAAAGACTGAGTGATACATTTTCCCAGTCCAAGATAACTTAGAAGTTCTGCGGGGTTGGAAAAAAAAGCCTTGGTGAAGCCCAGCACAGCCCAACACAGCCCAGAGATCACCTGCAACAGCTTGAAGGGGCTGTGAGAGAACTCTGCTCCATCAGAATGAGTGTGGAATGAGGAGCACAGCTGCAGAACCTGCAGCGAGAATCTGGAGAAAGTAGCCTGCACCTCCAGAGATGGTAAGGGAAGTCTGCAGAGATTTCTCTGCTCTCCCTGGGGTAGGACTCTGCTGTTTGCCTACACTCACATATTGCAGTTTGGGCTTCCATACTAAGATAGCTGGATCCCTCCTTATAGTCCCAGGGCATAGGGAAGTACTGGGCCATCTACAGATCAAAGCACAAACTAGAGAGCATAAAACTTGGAGGAATAAAGGTCCCAGTGGGGTGTCCCCCCCAAAAAAGACAACCCCAAAGCCTTGGAAGTGCTGTAAATTAGTCTTGGGCTGAGGAAATGAGTAAACAACAGAAAAAGAAGCGTCTGACTATAGAGAATTACTTTAGTCCCATGGAAGATCAAAACACATACTCAGATGATGAAAAAAATCGAAGCTTCCATATCCAAAACCTCCAAGAGAAATAAAAAAATGGGCTGAGGACTATGGATGAGCTCAAAAAAGACTTTGAAAAGCAATTAAGGGAGGTGGAGGAAAAATTAGAAGGAGAAACGAGAGCAATGCAGAAAAATCATGAAAACCAAATCAAAAGCTTGATGAAAGATATACAAAACAATACTGAAGAAATAATATGTTAAAAACCAGTTTAGGCCTAATAGAAAAAGCAAAACAAAAGGAAAATGAGGAGAAGAATGCCTTAAAAAGCAGAATTGGCCAGCTGGAAAAGGAGATAAAAAAGCTCTCTGAAGAAAATAACTCCTTCAAATGCAAAATGGAACTAAAGGAAGTTGATGACTTTGCAAGAAATCAGGAAGAAATAAAACTCTTCCAAAAAAAGCCAAAAATTAGAATAAAATGTGAAATATCTCATTGGAAAAAACAACCAACCTTGAAAACAGATGAGAAGAAATAATTTAAAAATTATTGAACTATCTGAAAGCCACGACCAGGAGAAGAGCCTAGATTTCATTTTTCAAGAAATATTATAGCAAAATTGCCCTGAGATCCTAGAAGCAGAGGGTAAAATAGAAATTGAGAGAATTCACCAGTCACCTCCTGAGAGGGATCCCAAAAGAAAAACTTCCAGGAATATTATAGCCAAATTCCAAAACTCCCAAATCAAAGAGAAAATTCTAAAAGCTGCCAGAAACAGAAAATTTAACTATTGAGGCTCCATAGTCAGGATAACACAGGATCTGGCAGCATCTACATTAAGGGCTCGTAGGGATTGGAATATGATATTCCAGAAGGCAAAAGACCTTGGTTTACAACCAAGAATCAACTACCCAGCAAAAATGAACATCCTCTTTCAAGGGAAAAGATTGATTTTCAATGAAACAGGGGACTTTCAAACTTTCCTATCAAGATGACCAGAACTGAACAAAAAGTTTGATCTCTAAGTACAGGACTCTGGTGAACCATAGAGGAAGTGGAAGAGACAGACTAACTATGAGGAACTTGATGATGTTGAACTGTTTGTATTCCTGCACGGGAAGAAAATATTGATAACTCATATGAGCTCTCTCGTTTATAAGAGCTGTTAGAAGGAGCACATATAGACAGGACTTAGGAAGGAGCAGAATATAATGGTATGGTGTGATAAAGAGATGAGTCAAAGGGTGATGGGGGAAAGTACTGGGAGGAAGGAAAAGGAGATGAAGAAGAAGCTGAGAGATTTCACATAAGAGTCAAGAAAAAAAGGGGGGAATGAGTGAGCCTTCATTCTCATCAGAAATGGCTCAGGGAGGAAATGACATATACACTTAATAGAGTGAGGAAATCTGTCTTGCCCTGGAGAAGGATAGGAGGAAAGGGATGGGATAAGGGGGAATGAAGGGAGGGAAAGGGGGGAACAGGTGATAGAAGAGAGGGAAAATCGAGGGAGAGGATAATCAGATTCAACACACTTTTGGACAGGGCCAGGATGAAAGGAGAGAGAGAGAGAATAGAATAAATGAGAGTGGGGAGGAATAGAGCAGAGGTACAGCTAGTAATAGCAACTGAGGGAAAAAATATTGAAATAACTTCTCTGATGGACTTATGATAAAGAAAGCAACTCACCCCAGAGACCGAGTCATTGAAATCTGAACACAGAATGAAGTACATTTTTTTCCTCTCTCTCTCTCTCTATTCTTGTGGTTTCCCATCTTCTTGGGGGGGGGTATGTTTATTATGTTTACTCTTATAACATCCAATTTATGTCAATATACAACATGGAAACGATGTAGAGACTGTCAGACAGCCTTCTGTGTGGGGGGGTAATTGTAGAATTCAGAGCCTTGCAAAAAATGATGGGTACATATTACTATTGTATATAATTGGAAACCAAATAAAATGTTAAAATGTTTTTTTAAAAAAAGCTTACATTCTTCCTTCCCATCCCCTTCCTCTCAGCAGTGAACAGTCTAGTGCAGGTTGTACATGTACATTTATGTTTAACATGTTTACATATTAATCATTGTGCATGAGGAATTAGGACTAAAGGGAAAAAGAAAGAAAACCATGAGATAGGAAGGAAAAAAATAAGAGAAATTTTAAAAAACTGAATATAGTGTTCATTCAAAATCTGTGTGTTTTTAATTTGTTTTTTTTTTTCATTTAAATGTGGATGGCATTGTCCATAACAAATTTTCCAGGGTTTTCCTAGTTCTCTGAACTGCTGAGAGGACCTTTAAGCAGGTGTTCTTAATCTTTGTGTGTGTGTTATGGATCTATTTGGTAGTCTGGTGAAGCCTACAGACCATTTCTCAGAATAATATTTTTAAAATGGATAATGCAAAGTACATAGGAAATCAAATATTGAAATAATTTCCCAAAAATTAAAACAAAACAGAAACAAACCAAATCTTGAACCCCAGATTAAGAACTGCTGTTCTGAAGGAAAGTGAACCTTGTTCACAGACTGTCAAGTGAACTGATCTCTAAGGAACAGTCCAGTATAAAAGTGGGGTGGCTAGGACAGGTGTTAGTGTTCCTCCAGGCATTTATCTCCATTGGTCAATATCTCTTTTAGTTCTAAAGCCCAGGATCCTTTTTTTTGGATCATTTTACCCCAAGTGGAATTTGATTCATTATTTTAAGATGCTTCAATTGTCCACTTAGTCTCAGTCCCACAGCTCCTCCAATTCAGAAGTCTAGGAGATGTTGGGGTAAAGGGGGAGGGGAGAGAATCAAGAGACCCCCAAGAGAGGATATGAGCTATGAAAAGACCAGGTTGTATTTCTTTGACATCATTCTCATAGGTTAGCAGTCATAACTTCCCTTCCAAACCAAGATACAGATGAGTACTCTTGGTACTTTATCAAAACCCTTCTTGGCTCTGCACTTTTTTTGTTGTTTTTTGCAAGGCAAATACAGTTAAGTGGCTTGCCCAAGGCCACACAGCTGGGTAATTATTAAGTGTCTGAGACCAGATTTGAGCTCAGGTACTCCTGACTCCAGAGCCAGTGCTCTATCCACTGTGCCACCTAGCCACTCCAGGCTCTGCACTTTTAACAATGAGGCTCTTTGGATTTAGTCCTCCTTTGATGACCCAGAAAGCAGCAAATTCTCTTGAGTCCCCAGGGTCAAAACCAGTTCAATCTATAAGGTAAGGGTATGGCTACCTATCTGTCCTCAAAAAGAAACAGGGGGAGAGGGCATCCTGAAATTCTTTAGCCTCAATATCTTTTTTTTGGAGATCTTATAGAGATATGGACATTTCATTAGGATTAAGTGTTATCTTGGGCAAATGAGGACAAGGTCAATAAGAATTCTTTTGACTTTCTGAATATATCTCCTTTTCTAGACACATCTCTCTGATGACACTGGGAATTTCTTCATTCCTAACATACTGTACTGAAGTCTAATGGTATGCATAATTCGCCTCCCTATTGTCCTTTGGATGACCTCAACTTCAGTTTGTTAAAGAGATTTGTTGAGATTCTATATCTTAAGGAGGGGAAGAAACTTACTACATGTTGGCAACCTGGGGTAAAGCCTCAATTACCCTGTGCCCTTTCCATGATGTTGACAAATAACCTTAGACAAGCATACCTATGTATATTTGAAGATTTTCTTAGAGCAGCTAGGTGGCGCAGTGGATAGAGCACTGGCCCTGGAGTCAGGAGTACCTGAGTTTAAATCTGGACTCAGACACTTAATAATTACCCAGCTGTGTGGCCTTGAGCAAGCCACTTAACCCCATTTGCCTTGCAAAAACCCTAAAAATAAAAAGATTTTCTTGATATTAATCACAGGTTTATTGAACAAAATTTTCTCTGTAAATGCTCTATTATTGTTATTATAAAAATTTCTAGGAATATTATATCACTTTTTTTAGTAAGAATTTCTTTGTTTTCCAATTTTCCCTTCCTTAAGAGAGTTTGGGAATTGATCCCTTAAAAATCTTCACAATGTAAGTTCCAGCACAAACTTGGGTATAGGGTATACCCTTTGAGTATATTTTGGTCTTATCAAACTGCTCTTTTTATTTTTGTGTTTTTTGATACCATGTCTACTTTTTCAGGCAGCACATCAGACATTGTGGTAGTCAAATCTAAATGTGGTGGTTCCACTGCAAATGATGGAGAAAAGAGGTAGATATCTTTATATATCTTTTCCACTTTTTGTCTGTTTGATGTCTTCCAATCTGTTTTTTTACTTAAATATCTTGTAATGATTTGGATTGGCATGTTTTCTTATCACGTCATTTATAAATTTGTTCTTCCCTCTACTACATTTTGTTGTTTATAAGGTCATACTAGTCATAATCATCTACTGTTCTTCTCCATAAGATTTGACAAGCACATTTTCATCCTAAGTTAACAAGTGCCTTTGGCTGCCAAATCTCCTAGAACTATCAAATCTTGGAATCTCACAATAATATAGAATGTTAAAATCTTAGAATCATAGAACCTTACAATGAGACAATCTTGCAACATTTGACCCTTAGGCCCTTTGATTTGAGGATTGGGTAGAGTGGAGTATATTAGATGCAGGTTGGGGGTGGGATTTTCAGCTCTACCACACCTCCTCCCCACCCTACCCCTTATTATTTATGTCATCATGGGCATTAGTTTTTCCAATGGGAAATCATCATATATGAATACTTAAAGAAAGACAATATACTTATATATCTTACTTCACAAAACTGTTGTGAGGAAAGTGCTTTGTAAACTTTAAAGCAGATATGAAACAAGAGAATCAATAAAGTATTCTAATAGTTGAAAACTATTTTGAAAATCCTCAAAGAACAATAAGAATTAGTTTTAACTCATAGAATGCTAGAAACTTTAGAGTCTAGAGCTTCAGCAGTCTGTAAGCCAACCTCCTCAGAGCAGGAATTCCTCTTCAAACATTTCTTACAACTTCTGCTTGAATATTTTCAGTAACAGGGAGCTCATTATCTTAGTTGTAATCAGTTTCTTATTGAACAGTGCTAACTATTGAGAGGAGACATTTAGAGAGAAAGGTGCTATCAGTGACACCTAAGATGATTAATTTAATAATATTAATAGTAATGTTCACAGTTGTAATATTTTTGATTTTGCTTGGATCTTTAACTTTTAAAAGCACTTTTGCACCTGTGTTCTCTAATAATACTCTAACAGCTGTGAGATTTGTAGGTCAAGAATTATTATTAACTCTTTCTGAGATATGAAAAAATTTAGATTCCAAGAGAGGTTGCAAATTAGTCAAGGTCTCACATGACAGATTTTCAAATTCTCCTCATTTCTCTTCTCAGTAAATGGAACATAGTGGACCTTTAATAAATGCTTACTGACTTGACTTCTGTTAGGGGGGGGCGGTGCAGCTAGGTGGCAAGTGGATAGAGCACAGGCCCTGGAGTCAGGAGGACTGGAGTTCAAATCCTACCTCAGACACTTAATAAATTACCTAGCTGTGTGTCCTTGGGCAAGCCACTTAACCCTATTGCCCTATTAAAAAAAGTTAATTCACCCCAGGGTTTGCACCCAGTTCTTATATGGCATAGTTTTCATATCTTTCACTATTCATGTTGCTCTTGCCTTGCTCTGGGCATTTCTGATTATTTACATGGGAATAATGCCTACCCCACAACCTCAAGACTAACCAATTATAGGACTAAGAGTCTGGAGCCTCAAGCTGTGCCCCTCCTACTAAAGTCAAGGTCATCTGAACAATGATATATTGAGAGGCAGAGAGTATCTAGCTTCAAATCTTGCCTTTCCTATTTAATACCTGTGTGAACTGACACAGGTAATTTTTTAATCTTTCTGAGCCTCGGTTTCTTCCTTTGAAAAATGAAAGTTGGACTAAATGATCTCTATAAAGTCCTTTTCAATTCTAAATACTAGGTTTCAAATTGGGTACTATGCCCAAGAGGCTATAAAACTGTGGACAAATACATACCATCACTGGGTCTGTATCTCACAGATTAAAAAAAAAGGAAAAGATTTAGATATCCAAAAATGTTTATAGTAGCTCTTTTTGTTGTAGCAAAGAGTTGGAAATGGAGGGTATACACATCAGTTGGGGAATGGATGAAAAAGTTATGGTATAATAATATGATGGAGTACTATTGCTGTACATTTGAGTACTACTCGATTGATGAGGGGGATGGTTTCAGAAAAACCTGAAAAAACCTAAACGAACTGCTATAAAGTAAAATGAGCAGTACTAGGAGAACATTGTACACAGTAATAGCAGTATTGTAATGATGTTCAATTGTGAAAGACTTATCTGATCAATATAATGATCCAAGACAGTTTGAAGGACTCATGATGAAAAATGGTATCCACCTTCACACAGAATACTCATGAACTCTGAATACTGATTCAAATACACTTTTTTCCTTTTTTTTGCAATGTGGCTAATTATGAAAATATGTTTTGTTTCACTTCACATGCAAAATTGATATCACATTTCTTGCCTTCTTCCTTGGAAGAGAGGAGAGATAAGTAGGGGGAGAAAATTTGGAATTAAATTTTTTTAAATGAATATTTAAATATATTTTTTAAAAAATCCTATGTTCTTGTGTGATGATAACTATGAAAGACTTAGCTCTTCTTGGCAAGACAATTCCAAAAGACTCATGATGGAAAATGCTATCTGCATCTGGAGAAAGAACTATGAAGTTTGATCAAAGTATATTATTTTCACTTTTTTTCTTTCTCACGGTTTCCTCTCTTTTGTTCTGATTCTTCTTTCACAGTGTGACTATTGTGGAAATATGATGAATATGATTGTACCTATATAACCTATACAAATTGCTGGCTGTCTTGGAAGAGGAGAAGGGAAGAGAAAAATTTGGAACTCAAATCTTATAAAAGTGAATGTTAAAAACCATCATTACATGTAAATGGAAAAAATAAAATATAATTAAGTGGGGGGGGGGGAGGAATTCTATATTCCCTGAAAAAAGCCTTAAGAAGTTTATCGTTCTTCATTATGCTACTTCCACCAATGCCATCCCTCCTCTTACCCGAAGTCTGGTGATGTCAAATAGGTCATACAGGATAGGGTGGAGGGAGAGAACCATTTTTAAAGGTCACTAAAGCAGAAGTGGTTATTCTTCCCCCATCCCAGCTGATCAGTTTCCCACACATATATATGCACTTCCTCTTCTTTTAAGGCACTTACCAATTTCCCGTATGATCTGTGGACAACTATTGTATTTGAGGATCATGAAGGACGCAGAGGAGCAGCTTGATCAGAAAGGGGTAGGTTGAAGTATGGGGAGGGGGAAGTCTGGACAACAGGATACTGGCCCAGCAAGTCCCCCTCTGAAGCTGGTCCTAAACAAAGGTGAAATCCTTAGATGCCTGCTTGGTGGTATGTGGGATATCCCAAGACCAAAATTGCCTAAAATATCACACCCCTCAACTGGTCAGGATATTGCCATTCCCTTCTGCCTGACCAAAACAACTATCCTCAGAGATATCCAGAAAGCCTCTTATAAAGTGAACATGGGTTAGTTCTGGATGAGAAATTATCCTTTCCCTTTGTTCATTGATTTATGCAACAAGTACTGAGCACCAACTGTAGGCAAGTTTAATCAGTCAAGTAATATTTATTAAGCACCTACTGCATTACCATAATAATCTGAAAATAGGCTGTGACTGGGAAAATGAAATCTCTTTGAAAAGAAAACATGTGTGCGTGTGTGTGTGTGTGTGTGTGTGGTGTGTGTGTGTGTGTGTGTGTGTTAAAAATACAAGCTACATTTGGAACAACAGTATATTTTACCAGATTGCGCTGGGTAATTTTAATTGTCTGAGACCGGATTTGAACCCAGGTACTCCTGACTCCAGGATCAGTGCTTTATCCACTGCGCCACCTAGCTGCCCCGGTTAGTATTTTTTAAAAAAAAGAAAAATAGAGCCAAAAATACATTTTAGCAATTTAAGCATATTTGCAACCTGCTTATAGCTTTGGAAGATATAATATTTTGAAGTTTAGATTCATGTAATGACCAATCTTGATTCCAGAGTATAAAAATCTAGTTCCCTCTTGATAGAGTGGGAAATTGCTTTGTTGAAGTAATTATTTGACTATTAAATGATTTCATTATGAATCTTGGATGTCAAAATTCTTTGTTCATAGAATCACTTTAGAGACTTTCAGAGATGGAAGGGATGTTAGGAGAGAATTCAGTTTAAATCTTCCATTTGAAAGATAAGTAAATTGAGACTGAGAAAATGACTTGTTTACTTTTCATAGTTAAGTGACTTGCCAAAGGTTATATAGTCATGTCAGAACCCAGATCTGAAATACAGGTCTGTAGTCTTGTGCTTATTCCATTCTACCACACTGCATAGATTATGACTTTAGTACTAGAAGTAGCCAAACTGATTTTTTGCTTTCTATTTTCACTCAGTAGAACCACAAGCTCACATGAAACATTATTCCTTTATATGGACAGAGTAGAAATATTGTTTAGAGAAAAAGACTTAAACCTAGATCAGAAGTGGTTATTGTTCAGTTGTTATTGTCATTGACTTTATATGACCAATGGACTTATTCCGTAAGGTTTTCTTAAGCAACTGGAGTGGTTTGTCATTTCCTTTTCCAGTGACCCCATTTTGTGGATGAGAAACTGAGGCAAATAGGGGTTAAGTGACTTGTACAAGGTCACACAGCTAGTAAGTGTCTGATGTCAGATTTGAACTCAGATTTTCTTGACTCCAGGCCTGGCACTCTAGTACACTGCTTATGGTAGCTGTCTCTTAGGTCAGTAGACCTAGTTCAAATCTTGGTTGATACTCAACCATAGGTAAGTAACTTTAGTTCTCTGAGCCTCAGTTTCCTCAACTGTTCAAAGGTAATAATAATTCTTATATTATTCATCTCATATAGAAGCTGTAAGGAAAATATCTTACAAATGCATTCTGTAATTATTTTTTTTTTGCAAGGCAATGGGGTTAAGTGGCTTGCCTAAGGCCACACTGCTAGGTAATTATTAAGTGTCTGAGGCTGGATTTGAACCCAGGTACTCCTGACTCCAAGGCAGGTGCTTTTTCCACTATGCCACCTAGCCGCCCCTGTAATTGTTATTATTTGAGTTCAATTATCTACTTATGCTAATGTTTTAATTATTATACTAGTCTTATTTTCTGGCTACATCAGTTGAGCTGTAAAGATACACATTTTTAATCTCCAGTTCATATCTCAATTTAAACTGAGAAATGTGTAGCTAAGTAAAATGTAGAAAGGAGTGCAAATATATAATAAAAGATTAAATAGATTATTTTGGAGGAAAAAAAGAAAGGAAGGAAAGAACAAAGGAAGAAGGAAAGAAATGAAAGAAAAATAGAAGAAAGAATAGAAGGAGGAGAAAGAAAATAATGAGGAAGGAAGAAAAAAGAAATGTTCAAACTCAATGGTCCAATCATGAAATCCATGATTTAAAGCAATAGTAAGGAAAATTTCAGGTGTCTTAGAAAACTTGAATACCTGAGTTTGGAAGGATCATGAGAGGTGAGATAATTTTTACTAATACAATGTTGTTTAGGGGAACTAAACAAATAGTGACTATTTATTAAAAAGCATTATCATAGAAAGTATGATGTATTGGAAATATCATAGAATTTAGAGCTAGAAGTAACCTTAGAGATAAATCATCATGTTCAGCTCCTTACCTGTAAATATGAACAAGTCAAAATCCTGAAATGTGAAGTAATTTGCCCAAGACAATAATTCACACAATAAGCAATAGATCTGGGCTTCAAACCTAGCTTCTCTGAATTCTAATCAGGAAGCTTTTTCATTTACACCAAGAGATATCAACCTTGTCCTGGTCATAAGAACTAGTTAAGGGATTTTAAGCAAAGCATAGTTGATATTTGTGGATGTTTTATCCTTTGTTCTCAAAGAAAGCCATGATATCAGGGAGGTGATGATAAGCACATGAATTTGATTTGGGGGGGGGGGTGCTAAGCCACACTTTTTTTTCTCTGAGTACATTGACCAGCTATGAATCAGGACAATTGGAGATGGCCCTGGATGCAAGGCAATCAGGGTTAAGTGTGTCCAAAGTTGTAAGTATCTGAGGCTGGATTTGAACTCAGGTCCTCCTGACTTCAGGGTTGGTGCTCTACCCATTGTGCCTTCTAGCTGCAAGTATTTGTATTTACATAGCTATATATAGTCAGGTTAACTTTTCTTAGTTTCCATTTTCTTAACTGTAAGAAAAGGGTAATAGGACAGGCACCCCAATTATGCCCACATTCCTAAGATGGTTCTGAGGATCAGGTGAAGCAATTATGTATGAAAATTCTTTGTAAATTGTGTGGTGCCTAATCCATGTAAGGGATTATTATTATGGGAAATTTTACTAAAGGATATTAAAAAGTGATTTTCCTTTAACATGAAATTTGCTCTTTACTTAACTTTTGATTGACCCATGATTTTGTTGGTGTGAAGTACTCTCCATAAGCAACTCATTCTACTAATATAGGTCGGTAACCATTTTGCAACTTTTAGAAGTGGAGAACTGTCTATGGCAAGTGGGTAAATGACTTTTGCAGATCACAGAGCCAGCATGTTGTCAAAGGTTGGACTTGATCAAAGATTGTACTGATCTTGAAACCTGCTCCCCATGCTCTAGTCTATGCCACTAGGGGATAAATGATTTCTTTTTTTATGGGTGCCAACATAAAACCTAATAAAATAATTTAAAATATGAGAAATGCATATCTAAATCTCCTAAAATGAATAAAAGGGGTACAAGCATATAATAAAAGATAAATAATATATGTAGAATTTTGGAGAAAGAAAGAAAGAAAAGGAAAGAAGGAAAGAAAGAAGAAAGGAAGTAAGGGACAAAAGGATTATTATTATCCCCAAGGACAATTCTACAACAGGTTACTGTACTATTTTGTTAATTTTTCTCTGCAATGGGAACATTTTTACTCAATAGAAAAAGTAAAAGCTGGAACTATTTTACCAGGAGCCATTTCATTTATTAAAGTGTATACCTGTAGATATTTATGATTATTGGATCATGTAATAAGCTGGTTGAGATTATGCTATTCAGGATGAATCATTTATGATTATAATAAAAAGATATTGTACTGACAGATTTAATAGTAATTGGTATTGATATTACACATTTGTAACTATTGTGATTTATTTTATTTCTCTTGTTCTTTTATTATAATTCTCTGTGAATATTACTTAGTCAAGAAGTTTCATTAATTACATAAAAATTGTAATAAGTCTGGGATGGAAATAATGAAGTTATGCATATATGTTAAAATATCTGAGAGTAATGGATAAAAACCTAACTAATCAAACTGCAAATGATAAAAATAAATGACTTAGGAAAAATGAGGATTTTAAAAGTTTAGAGTGAAAAAAAGTCTCCAATTCAATTTATTTTATAGATGTCTGGATTTGACATGAAAAAGGAAAGCAGCAATAAAACATCTCCTCCATAAACCTGGGACACACTTTTCCACAATTATCCTCAGTATTAGCAAGGAGAGCAAACACACATAGAAGTTATGTGGGCAGCTAGGTGGTTCATGGGGTGGCTAGGTGATGCAAGGGCAGCTAAGTAGAGCTGGGGCCGCTAGGTGGTGCAGTGGATACAGCACTGGCCCTGGAGTCAGGAGTACCTGAGTTCAAATCTGGCCTCAGACATTTAATAATTACCTAGCTGTGTGGTCTTGGGCAAGCCACTTAACCTCATTTGCCTTGCAAAAAACCAAACAAACAAACCTAAAAAAAAGTTATGGGCTCATATTTAAGAAATACGTGTGGCTAAAGTTTATTTGGGGCAGTTATATGGTGTAGTGGATAGAGTGCCAGGCCTGGAGTTGGGAAGACCTTATCTTTGTGAGTTCAAATCTGTCATCAAACATTTGCTAACTGTATGACCCTGAGCAAGTCCCTCAACCCTATTGGTTTCAGTTTCTTCATGTATAAAATTAGCTGGAGAAGGAAATGGCAAACCACTTCACTATCTTTGCCAAGAAAACCCCAAATGTGGTCAGGAAGAGGTGGGCACAACTGAGGCAAATCACAAATAAGTAGAGTATATGTGAGAAGGGGCAATTCACATTTCCAGTCCTATAGAAAACTTTAGAGCCAATGATATCTTCATACTGCTCCCGGTGCTCTTCAATTTCTGCCTCAGCTGAAATCCTCATTGAGTTTGTGCTCCAAATAGCATGTGGTACAGGAACTAAGTAGCTGGACTTCATTTTTCTACATGGAAGGATATAGGAATAGGAACCATAAAGAAAGTTTACTTTTCTAAAATATCTAGTGCTCTGAACTCTTCATATCAGATAATCTTGTATTTGGCATTTTCTCTGAGGCATATATATGCAGTTAGGCAGAGCACTGGATAGAGTTCTGGGCCTAGAGTCAGGAAGACCTGAGTTTAAATCCAGCCTCATACACAGTCTAGGTGTGTGACCTTGGGCAGTTCACTTAACCTCTGTTTGCCTCAATTTCCTCAATTATAAAAGTGGAGATAAAAACAGATTATTGTGAAGTAGACTTCAAAGAAAAGGGAATAGAAGTGAAGAGACTTTCTGCTAGTGATGGGAAAAGATTTCTTTCTTTTCCTGAAAGAACCTAGCACAGTTTATGGAGAGTTGCAATTTAGTTACTACATGAGAAAGAATTTCTTTCTTTTTTTTTGCAAGGCAAATGGGGTTAAGTGGCTTGCCCAAGGCCACACAGCTAGGTAATTATTAAGTGTCTGAGACAGGATTTGAACCCAGGTAGTCCTGACTCCAGGGCCGGTGCTTTATCCACTGTGCCACCTAGCCACCCCCCTTACTTCTTTTTTAAAGTAAGAAAAATTAGTCAAAATAGGGAAACAATAAGATGAAGAACTGAGGTTGGTTTCTCTTCATCATTTATCTAATGTATTGATTCTTCCTTACCCTTTTGGGGGTGTTCTTCATGTTATTTACTATGGGATTGGCTTATACTAGTTGCCCTCAACAAAAAAATTCACATTCACATCTTGGCTTAAACTTAGTCAACTTTGAGGCTCCAACATATGGCAAGACATATCTATATTGAGAGCAACATTTCAATACTAAGAGAATATGTCATTTCTTTTGCTGAATCTTCTAAATGGAAACAATCAATTTAAGAGAGTTCCTGGAGGCAAGGGAAGCTCTCTAAAGACTTATTCTCAAATAGGAGAATGACTCATCTTGTTTTTCCTTGAACAAGATGCACATGAACAAAGCAAGCCTACAATGATAGTTTTCTTTCATATACTTCATGGACAATGCCCTTGAGACTGAGATAGAGATTGGAAGGGATGGAACTGAGGAATTGAATGTGGGAGAGCAGGGGCATGTTGCTATGACAATTCTTATTTAGAATATACCAGCTTCTAAGACATTGGCTTTACTTTAAAAAACCAAACCAAACCAAACCATAATGAATAAGGTAATAATCAGAGATCCTTTTTGGGAAGATAGAAAGTTGAAATAGGAGGAAAGACAGTAGAAATTTGGCTGATTAAGGAAATAATCAAAGAAGGAAGAGGAAAACTTGTTTTCTTTCTTTTTATTTTGAAAGGCATAATTTTAGGCTGGAGGAGGGAGATTGAGTATTCTCTGTACCAACAACTGAGTCATTAATTGTTTCTATCTCCATAGATATTTTTCTTTATTGAAGTGGTATAGTAAGACTTCTTTTCATCTTGCTGCCTGGACCAGAGACTGTGCTCCAGCAGACATGAGCCTTTGAACTTTGGAACGCTTTTCCTGGGGCCTTGGTGAGGCCTCAGATGGTACACCATGGCTCAGATTTGTCAGTAATGCTTAATTTTAATCCTAGGTCATCCTGACATTCCTATTTCATTCTCTACCAATCTTCCTCTCCTATCCATTCTTCACACTGGTCCCTCTCTACTCTTATAAACTCTGACTTTTTTGTGTTCAAGCAGAACCTCTTATCAGGAAAGTTATGGAGTGGATTCTTGTTTCAGAATTGGTTAATACAGTGCCTATCAAATAATCAACACTTAATAAATATTTGTTGACTAACTTACTGGATAGCACCTGTCAAAGTCTGTCAGAAAGATGTTCAATTGTTAGTAGTTCCCCCCCCCCCCCCCCACTGATGGACTTGAGCTCAGACGAGAAGAATTACATGCTCCACTCTGAGGTCAAATGAATGAATAACTAAATGAAAGATTATTTCATTTCTTAGGTGCTTACCTTGTGCAAAGTACAAGTGTACAAGTACTGGCTACACAGTTCTGAAAGAACTCATAATCTAATAAGGGGAGATTATCTTTCACATTAAGGAATCCACACTGGGAAAACTACAACTCTAGTGTCCTGGCTCCATGCCTCCATCTATGAACTGTGCAGGACCCCTAATGAGATACAAAATGCACAAAGCTCCTGATTAATTGTCCTCTCAGTCGCAAGAATCACACATAACAACATTCAATGAGGACAGTAGGGGAAAATTCCCAGACCACCACAGCTAAGCTGATTTTCAAAGGTTTGCCTGCTGTCAATTTAAGGTTCTCATTTGTTCCAATGAAACTCATTTAAGTGTGGATCCTGTCTTTCCAGGGTATACCAATAGTGAGTTCTTGCAGGCTAATTTATATAACTGCTTGGTCTTGGTGAATTCCTCTGTGCTGATTTCCAGTGTATTGCCTCAGCTGAGTTCCTATTTTTTTTCTTATTAACATCCACCCATGGTTTATGACCCTGGTTGAATTCATCATTCACCCTAGGCCCGTTGCTAACCTTCTGATTCAGATTCTATAATTTAGTATAGAAAAGGCAAGAAGGAAATAAGTGTTGCCTTTTAAAACCTTTTTGTCTGTTTGACATTTACAGAGATAAGATAAACACTTCTTAAGCATATCTGAATTATTATCTAATATTATATGCAAACTAATAAATATTTAGAGTCTATTATGTCTATTATACTCTAATATCTATTATGTATATTAAACTCTAATGAAGTTATCATTTTATATATCTTTTTTATGTTCACCTCCTTTTCATATGTTGATTTAGATGAGAATATTTTTTTCTGGTGTTATTTGGGAAAATACATTATTTGATGCATCTATTTGGTTAAGATTTTTTAAAAGACAAATTATTGAAAAACCACATGGTTTCTTCATTTTATTTTTTTGAATTGATTTTTGAATCTGAATGCAGTATTTACCTTTGTATATTCAAATACAAAAGGTAAAGAGATAAGTGCTGCATTTAGATTCAAAATATCAATTTCAATATAAATTAATTATAAATATAAATTATCATTATTTTAACCATTAATTATAAAATATGAATGCAAATGGTAAATAAAAGTAAATGCTGAGTTTTGGTTTTTAAAATTATGAAATTTATCAGATTTATAAAATTTCAGCTTATAAATTCCCTATTCTATCTTGTTTCAATTTTCCATAATCTTTTCTTGGTTACTGATTCTGTTATTCTGTATATTAACTTTCAAGCCTAGTTTTATAACATCTTCAAATTTGGCAAATGGACTCCATCCAAATCTTCCATATAAATATTGACCATCAGAGAAGCAAGGTCAGATCCCTGGAAAACTTTCATCCAGGGTGACATTGTTTCATTAACCAACATTCTTTGAATCCAATCAAACCAGTTACAAATTGATCTAATTTTACCTTGTTCTATGTAATACATATGTAATACATAACATATCAATAATAATGTTAATATTTATCTAACACTTTAAGGTTTATACAATGCTTTCCATATATTTTCTCATTTTATCCCTCTATAATACTATGAGGGGGATGCTATTATTATAAGAGAGGTTAAATAGCTTGCAGGGTCCACTGTAGTATGATATGTGGCACAGTTCAAACTCAGATTTGTGTGATGCTAATTCAAATGCTCTACACATTTCATCTAGCTGCCATATCTTATCTTCTTCATATAGAAATCATCATTTAACCAGTTTATGTGTGTCAAGTATCTTGATGAAATCTAGCTACGTATATCATATCTACAGTGTGAACTTAATTCTGTCCAAAACAAAAAAGAAATCATTTATTCAGCCATGACCTATTCTTGAGGAAGCTGTTCTGGCTCCTAGGGGAGATAATGAAAATATACTCCCATTGGTTGAAAGAGTCTCTCTCCCTTCTAAAATTTTGTGGATTGTTAAAAAAAACCTCTTTTTGCTTCAATTATTAGTTAATTATCAAACTTAATGATATATATATGTATGTATGTATGTATATATATATATATGTATATATATATGTCATGCCTCTTACCACTAATTAAACTGAAACACCTTGAGAGTAGAGATTATGCTTGTATCATGGGCACCCAGCACAGTGCTTTTTACATATTGATGACAATAAATATTTGAATAGATATTCTCTATATTAATACTTTAAATTATACCCAAACACATGGACTTTGGTTAGTTCCTTAACTTAAGTGGTTGCTTGCCAAATTATTTATTCCTTAGGATGAAATGAAAACATTGTCCTAACTGACTACAGAACTGGGGAAAGATTCAATCTGTTTTTGGCTTTTTTTTTTTTTTAGGTTTTTTGCAAGGAAATGGGGTTAAGTGGCTTGTTCAAGGCCACACAGCTAGGTAATTATTAAGTGTCAGAGGCCCTGTTTGAACTCAGGTACTCCTGATTCCAGGGCTGGTGCTCTATCCACTGTGCCACCTAGCCACCCTGAAAGATTCAATTTTCAAAGAACCTAAGAATTGAGCTATTACCATGCATACTTCTAGGACTCATTTACTCATCCTATTAGTCAATTAATATTTTTTTAAGCATCTACTAAGTACAAAATTCTGTACTCAACATTGTTAAGATATAAGCCAGGTTTTGTTATGACATAATTCCTGCCCTCAGGAATTCCTGCCCCCTTAAGACTAAGAAAAGATACTCATGCAGATGTTTATAATAATATTACATGATAAGTACCATGTAGGCTAACTTTGGTCTTAGCTAAAACACACACAGAGAGAGAGAAAGCAGCTGTAAATAAAATTCTCATTTTGCTTAATAATAGGAATTCCTTCTCAATTTATCCAAATCATTATCTAAATATTATATAGGCACATCCTGGATAATTATTAATTTCCTGTGTGAATTTAAATGATGTTCCTTGATCTCTAACTTTTCTACCTCTACCCTTTCATGCTGCCATTTTTTGTTTTTTTAAACTTTTCATTTATTTATTTATTTATTTGTCTGTCTATCTATCTATCTATCTATCTCTTTATCATGCTGCCATTTTTAAACCTCCTCAGAGCTTTGAGAAGGACCAGGAAACCTACTATCACCTTTGGTGGTAGTGAAGAGTAGGAAGAACTTGAGTAGGATGGGAATATAGAGGATAGGTTTTTTTTCCATATTCAGGATTGTTTACATGCTAATGATTCTATGGAGGGAAAATACAACTAACTTTTAGCAATTAAATAACTCAGTGAATAGAATACACAACTTGTAATAAGGAAGACCTGAATTCAAATAACACTTCAGACCTTTCCTAGCTATGTGATTTTACTCCACCCCACCCCCTCCACCTCCATTCCCTCTCTCCCCTCCTCCCCTGAACAAGTCACTTACCTCTATGTGCTTTCATGTCTTCATCTGTAAAATGGGGATAATAATAAGACTTACATCACTGTGTTATTGTGACAGTTAAATGAGTTCACATGTATAAAACTCTTTGAAAACCTTAAAGTTCTATTTGAATACTAAATTTTGATGGTTACAATTATTCAATAACAAGTCTTAAAATTATGCAGATAATCCCCTCAACTTTCTATTTCTATATACTTACATAGGCAGAGCTTACAAAACACAAATGAACACACTCTTTGGATCTCTGTGATTTGATATCTAGTTTTATCCCATACTTGCTAGGTGGCATAGTGGATAGTGGAATTTGAACCTAAGATTGTTCATTTCGAGTCCAGTCTGAAATGAAGAAGACCTGAGCTCAAATTTGGCCTCAGACACTTGATATGTGCTAGCAGTGTTATCTTGGACAAGTCACTTAACCCTGATTTCCTTGCATCCTGGTCCATCTCCAGTTGTCCTGATTCATATCTGGCCACTGGTCCCAGATGGTTTTGGAGGAGAAAGTGAGGCTGATTGATTTAGCACAGGACCCTCTCATTCAAATCCAATTCTTGTGTTTGTCATGGCATCACTTTCTGATGTCATGGCATTCTTTCAGAATGAAGAACAAACAATAACTTTTATCATGTATAAGGGGAGAAAGTACTGTATCTTTGAGTCAGAAGACCTGGGCTTTGAGTTTTATCTCTGACATGTGTGATCATGGGTAAGTCACTTACCTTCTATGAACTTCTGTTCTTATCTGTAAAAAATCTGTAAAAAATAGGGTAATAAGTACTCAAGATTTATTTCACAGGGTTGTTCTGGGGAAACAACTTGGGAAACACTAAAGTACCACAGAAATGTGAACTATGATTCTAGGATTACCTTTATGATAACACTGCTATTATTATCTAATACTGTGTCTGAATTAGCCTTCAGCATTTCCAACAATTTGGTATTTTCTGAAAAGTCTAGTCAAATTACATGGACTTCTGGCACATACAATGTCAAGATAGAGGCTTACAGTTTAGTCCCCAAACCTGGAAAGAGCTCTAGAAAAGATTGTGTTTTTTTGTGTGTGTGTGTGTGTGTGTGTGTGTGTGTGTGTGTGTGTGTGGCCTCTATCTTTGCCTAGTTGAGATGCTGCAGATGCATGAGTTGCTGCATCTGGCAGCATGAAAATGGCCTTTAAAGGTGAAATTATGTTCTATCTAGCAAACCCTGGAAGGAAAGGGAAACTGCTGCAGATGGAATGAATTCTACTTCCTTGCTGGATTAGAGAAGTCAGGTTTGATGGGACCAAATACACTTTGCAACAGAAAGGCTCTTCTGGACACTTTATTAGCATTATTTGCAGTACTTTGTCATCGCTGAATGCTTGAATTTGATAACATTAAATGAAAGTGGTGTAGTAGATAGAAGGCTGGTTTTGAAGCCAGGAAAAACTGAGTTCCTGGCCTGTCTCTGACCTATACTGGTTATGTGACACTGGCCAGGTCTCTTAATCTCTCAGTGGTCTAGGCAGCTTTCTAAGACTAAGTTATAGAGAAGGTGCTGATCTGCATTGATAAAGAGTTTGTTCATCTGGGGGTTCTTTATGTTAAATGAATTTATATACCTAATTTCTATCTCTAATATGTTCAAGTAAGGCTATTGGGAAATTCAATTCAACTAGTATTCCACATGTCCTTGATTTTATCAGTGTAAAGAAGTCCCAATGTGAGAACTCCTTCCACCAATGCAGATCTGTCTTCTGCAATTTATAGCCATAGAAACTCTTCTGGTGCCCTGAGAGATTAGAGACTTAAGTTGCAGTAACCAAAGAATGGTGTCTTTGCTTACAATGGGGAAGTGTACCCCAAGGTGGAAAGAATATTTAAATCCAGGCTGCTGCCCCAAATAGGAAAGTATTAATAAAGGAAAGCACAAGAACCAGAAGTTTGCTTCTCTTTGCAAAAACCTACAAGTTCAGTCAGAACAGAGACTATAATTGGAATGGTAGAACCATTCCCAGTTTTTAAAGTGTTAAGTAAAAAGGAAAAACCAGGGGAAGAGAATGGTGGTAAATAGGAAGATGGTAATCTTTTGTCTAGGCTCTGAAATAGTTGACAGGCACTAAGGAAGGTTGCCAGTTGACAACAGGTGATTGTAGACTCACTGGCAAAAGATAGCATGTCAGCAAACAGAATGCCAGTATGAGCTTGTTAAAATCAACACACAATTTTGATTGAGTGTGCTGCAGTGTTGAATGCTGATATCAGAGTAGCTGCACCCTAGGAAATCTATGCTCCATTCTTGTTCTATACTTTTTCCAGGTATTTATAACTCAATGTCTCATTACACTTTATATATTTCATTAAGTTAAGCTAGTTTATATGGAATGGATGTTGCTCCATCTACACCTTCTTTCACAACACTTGCCAAATTAATGTTATTAAAGAAAAAACAGCTTTTGTTATAGTTCCTGTTAAAAAAAACATGTAATGACTCTGATGTCTACAGATAAAGCACAAAGTTCTAAGTCAAAACTCTCCACAATCTGGTTCCAATGTACTATTTCAATCTTCCCATTCCTTGCCAGTACAAGTCCTTAGTAAGGCATTAAGTATTTTAAGTGACAGAGATGAAAAGAAATGTAAAAAAAAATGACAGCAAAAACAAAAAAGGTCTCTGACCTCAAGGAGCTTACATTCTGATGGAGACATGTTAATAACTAAATACATAGAAAATATTTACAGAGAAGATGGAAGGGAATCTGAAAAGGAAAGTATTTAAAGATTACCAGGAAAAAAATCTCATGAAGAAAGTAGGTTTTTTTTTTATAAGGCAATGGGGTTAAGTGGCTTGCCCAAAAATTATTAAGTGTCTGGAGCTGGATTTGAACTCAGGTACTCCTGACTCCAGGGCTGGTGCTTTATCCACTGTGCCACTAGACACCCCTGAAGAAGGTAGGTTTTGAGCTGAGTCTTGAAGGAAGACAGAAAAACTGGGGCAGAGGTGATAGGGCACCATATTCTAAATGTTATGTGTCAAAAGTAGAATTATTACACTATATTGGAATGCCCATATATTCAGTTCTTACACTATAATGCTAGAGAATGATGTGTTGATATTATGTGATGCTAGTCACCAATGTCATAGAAAAATAAAATGCATGTACATTAATATGTAATTATGGACATATGTAATTAATGTGTAAATATGGACAGCCGTGTATATCTAAGCACATGTATATGCTAAATTGTGTGTCTGTATACGTGTACATAATGCATATCCATGTGTTTATATATATAGTTTATACATACATACATAGGTATATACTATACATATAGTATATACATATTGTATACACACGTTTCGGCAAGTGCACTAAACCAGATTGAGTCTCAGACTCATTGGTGAGTTGTAGAGGGTGAAGCATGTAAAGTCTTCCACTGATGGAATGGGCAGATGAGAACACTTTGTTCCAACAGCTATGAAGGCAGCTGAAGCAGGTACTGTGGAGTGCCTAAAGCTGGATTAGATATCAGTCATAGGTCATTCATTGCATCTGTGTAGCCTGAGGAGGAATGAAGGTATGGTTGACCTACATGGAGGATCTTGGAGGAACTAGCTAATCAAAAGAAGTCACGGGACTGGAGGGTACTTACTATATGAGTAGTATTCCAGATCTGAAGTGAGCTTCCAGGATGGAGTTTCTATAGCATGGTAGAAAAAGTCCTATGAAGATCAGTCAGCAATGCAGGCTCAAGAGAAATGGGGAAACAAAGCATTATTGATGCTAATATAGAAATAATAGAATGCACCACAATGCACATATAAATCTGGATCACCTTCTCTCTCTCTTTCTCTCTCTCTCCAAAGCATTCATTATCTGTAATGAAGAATGAGCACTTATATATACGAAACCAGCAGAGAATCACAGGGTAATGATGATGATGATGACTGCTAGCATTTATGCAGTGCTTTTTTTGTTATCATTTTTTGCAAGGCAATGGGGTTAAGTGACTTGCCCAAGGTTACACAGTTAGGTAATTATTAAGTATCTGGTTGATACTCAGGTTTGAACTGTTTGAACTCAGGTCCTTCTAACTCCAGGGCTGGTGCTCTATCCACTGCAACACCTAGCTGCCCCTATGCAGAACTTTATGAAAAGTTTGAAAACTGCTTTACAATTACCTCACATGGGAAAACCCAGATGCGAGTAACACAACTCTGGACTTCAGGTTTCAACATTTTTTTTTAGTTTTTTTTTGCAAGGCAAATGGGGTTAAGTGGCTTGTCCAAGGCCACACAGCTAGGTAATTATTAAGTGTCTGAGGCCAGATTTGAACCCAGGTACTCCTGACTCCAGGGCTGGTGCTCTATCCACTGAGCCACCTAGCTGCCCCATTGGCTTTTATTTAAAAATTAAAAAATTTCCAAATTTCCCCATCTCAAATTAAGTCTTTAAAAATCAAATTTTTATTTGATATTCCATTTTAAGTTTGATGCTCTTGACTAACAACATGGGGCACTAGGTAGAAGAATTAATAGATTGCTGGGCCTGGAGTCAGGAAGATTCATCTTCATGAGTTCATATCTGACCTCAGACACTTACTGGCTGTATCTGATTTTGTTATTCCAGATCAGGAAGCTTCAGTGGCTCCCTGTTACCTCTTGCATAAAATACATTTTTCAACATATCTTTCTCAGTTTTAATAAATAAAAATACACACTGGAACATATTGCTAATAATACATGGTTTTCTAAGTCAATATGCAGCCAGCAGGGATTTATATATATTTATGGTTTAGTGGGGTATGTTTTTTTTTAATTTGACACCATTGGTCTATACCATTGATTCAGAGCTGAAAGGAACCTTAGAAGATTATACAAGAATAAAATTCTCTACCCCCAGGAGAATATAAATTCTTTGAGAACAGGCTCTTTTTCATTTTTGTTTTTGTGTTTCTCTCTAGCATCTTTCTCAAGCCTGGAACAGTAGATACTTATTGAATGAACTGAATTAAATTGAAACTAGTTCCCCTTCACAGATGAGGGATGGATAGAAAGGTGAAAGTCCTGGTCACAGTCACATAGGTGTTAAGAAGTAGAGCTGGATTTCAATCCCAGGTCTTCTGATTCTGCATGATGATGATGATGATGATGATGATGATGATGATGATGATGATGATAACACAATTATGATTGATATAATGATATTTTACAGTCTTGCTACTCTGCCCCTGATGCCTCAACATTAGCTCCAGTAGGGAAAATCCTAATCAACATGGATTAATGGTATTAGTAACATCAATAGGACCAGTTCAGCTGGGCCAGAGTATAAAAAATATTTCTTTTAATCTTTTGTTTTCAATGTTAAACCTGTAACTATGCTTAATTTTCTTTCTTTTTTTTTTTTGCAAGGCAAATGGGGTTAAGTGGCTTGCCCAAGGCCACACAACTAGGTAATTATTAAGTGTCTGAGAGCTGATTTGAACCCAGGTACTCCTGACTCCAAGGCCGGTGCTTTATCCACTACGCCACCTAGTCGGCCCCATGCTTAATTTTCAATAGGAGATCGAGTTACAGACTTTAGTGCAATTATCCAATAAAATAACTAACCTAATTAATATGTACAGTATATTTTTATTTATGTTTAGGGTATCCTAGTGAGTAGGTAAATTAGAGGATCTCTAAGATCCCCTCTAGTTGTAAATTCTATTAGCCTAAAATTCTACTGCCTGAGTCTTGGAAGCAAGGCTTGGGTCTTTTGCTTTTTTTCCCCCTCCCAATGGGGTTTGACCTGGTGTCTCATAGAGAGGAAGTCCTCAGGAAAAGTTTGTTGAATTGAATTAATACAGATATTGATTAGTCAATATTATTTCTAAAATAGTTATGAGAACAAGGAGTCTCTTAAATTACACACCCAAGTAAACCGTTTCAGCAGGGGAAGTAAACCAGGTTGAGAGTCACCTAGTAATTGTATGCCTTTTACTTTACCAGCCTATAACCTGCAATGGTCTGGAGAAATTTGTTGGTAGCACATGGTACTTCTTATCTTTCTCAACAGCAGGGGGCTCCCAGGTACTGGAGAGTAGCAAGTTGAAAAAAATTTTTTTCATGTTTTTGAGTTGGGAAGTCAGTGTGATTCCCAGAGCTTTGGCCTGTTGACTTTCTTGTCTGTTGTTTTAGAACACTGAAGCAATCCCATCTGGGACTATTGTCAAGGATATTATCAAAAAAGTTACAGAGAGAAGTAGTGTCACTATTCTTAGAATCAAATGTATGTCTCTCGTTATTAGAAACATGAGATTCATCTGACTAGTCACTTGACTGAACATTCTAGGTTTTTAAAACTGGATAAGAATTTAGAGATCATGTAATCTAATATTTTGTAGATTTTATATTTTATAGATGAGAAAATTGAGGATCAGAGTGGTCAAATGATTGGCCCAAGGTCACACAGTTATTTAACAGCAAAATCAGACTAAAAACTCAGATTTCTTTTATTATAGACTTTGCAGTCACCATAGGTTATCAGAAGAACAATGAATCTCTAGCTTGCTGATCTAGAAATCTCTCTCTGTCTCTGCCTCTATCTCTGTCTCTCTCACTCTTACAAAATTCTCCTGTAATTCATATTTTGTAAAATAGTTATAAATTATAGCTACCATTTTTATGATAAAAGTCTTTCTTATATTTATATTTATTTTCCAATTTTATTTGGGTATTTTCTATATATTTTCACAGTTTGCCTTTATTTAGAGAAGGAATATGTTTCAGTTATCAGCTTAATTAAATAATAATAGTGATGAGGATGATGATGTTTCTTGAGAACTTGGTGCCTAGCTTAAACAACCAATAAGTCCTCATTAAATGTTTGTTAATTGATTGGAGAGGGTTACTAATAAGAAAACAATGTAACTCAGACTTAAATGTCAAAAAATCTATAGCTACCCAAATTTTCACTGTTCCTACCCACATTTACCAATTCTTTCACCAAATTCATATACTTCTCCCATAGAGCAAAGGCTAATGTCTACAACTAAATTTGTGCAAAATGAATCCATCCAGTCAAGTTCTATTGAACTATATAAAACAGAGATTTAAACAAAGTCAGGACTTATTATTTTATTCTTTTTTTAAGTTGAGCAATTTATTTTAAGCCTTGGGCAACTATTTTATTTAATATTTTAAAAGACCCACTATTTCAATTTTTATTGACACTTCTTTCCTGAATACTGATTCTAACTACCTTAGGAAATAATCTCCATGAATTACTGTGATTAAATAAATGTTACCTGATAGTTATACTTTTAGTAATGAGGCCCTCTAAACTTGGAGGGTTTGATTCTCCTATGGGCATTGTGCAGTCCATTCCTGGTTCCATCTCTCTCCTAGCTTGCCAAGACTGGCCAGAGTCAGTGCTTTACTTTTCCAGACAGGCCACCTCCTTCCAGAGTAAGGCACTGGAGGAAGCACTGTTGTGGTAAAATAATAATAATGGATTAAATTTCTATTTTCTGCTTTACAGTTTATATTCTTAGATACATTTATTTGTTTGATCCACATGGATGGGGGAGATAAAGAAGACAGATATCCTCATTGAGCAACTATAGAACCTGAAGCACTAAGAGGTTAAGAGATTTGCTCAGGGTCCATTAGCTGGCAAATATGTATGGTAGAATTTGAATGTACTCATTTTTGACTTTTAAGTCCCAGGTTCTATCCATGACATCATACCAGATCATAGAATGGGCTATACTTGAAAAAAATTCCTTCTACTACCTATCTTATAGATGATCATCCAGTCTTGGTTTGAAGATCCCTAGTGGGAGGAAACTCCTGGAGAAGCCAAGGTTATTTTTGTACAGAATTGTTCATGGAATTTTTATTCACATCAAACCAAAATCTGCTTCCTTGCAGCTTTTGTCTATATCATAGTTCTTTCTGGGGCTGAACAGAATGAGTCCCATCCTTTTTCTATATGACAACGCTTGACATGCTTGAAGGAAAGCATAAACCCTCTAAGTCTTCTCTTTTCTAGGCCAAATATCGCCAGATTTTTTAGCTGATGTTTTTAAGTGAACTCTAAACTCTTCATCATTATGATTTCCTGATCAGGATACTCTCCAATTTATTTATAGCCCGATCTTGAAAGACTGAGTATCAAACCAGGAAGAAACAGTTTGTCTTTGAGTACTGATCCAGGACTAAGATGTGTGATCAACCCAATAAAGTAAGTAAAACGTAGTACCCAGAATTGAGTAGTATTCCAGATGCTATCTGACTAGGGTACAGGATAGCTGGGCTACCACCTTCTTTATCCTGGACACTATGTACCTTCATCTATCTTAATGCAGCCAAGATTCACTGGTGCATTGAAGTAGAAAGGTTGCCCCATTCCTATAATATGTAATTCCACATGGATGGGTACACACAGCTTTTGATGTCAAAATACTTTTTTAATATGATCAAAGATGATTTTTATAGTTGATTATGTTGATATTTTTCAAAAATAATAAACCATAAATTTAAATAAAAATAAATTTAAAGCTGTTTTTTAGATCTATTTTTTAGATCTGCTTTTACTTTACATGAAACATTTTGTATTGCTTTGTTTTAAGTGTTTCTTTTCTCATACTATGTGAAGTTTTCAGCATTATTATTACTTTGTAAACCTGTCCTTTTCAGAGAACTTCCATAAAAGCAGCATTTGTGTGTGAGTTGGGGAGAAAGAGAAATGTCCTTCTTTTCTCTATTTAATAGGAAGGAGATAAAAAGGAAAAGAATAATGATGCTTCCTTGGGGAAATTCTGATTGCGTTTTTGATCAAACTTCCCAAAGATCAGATGGAAGTTGCCTTTTGTTACAAGAAATAGTCTCTCTATGCCCAATAGATCTATTCCATCTACTGATAAAAGCTTTTTTTTTTTTGTTCAACCAAACATAATTAACTTTAAAACTCACTGGGCTACATTCAAGTTAAAATTTTTTTCTTTGTTTTGGACCTAGGCTTATTTCTCCTTACCAACACTTTAATATTATATTTCTTTTAGTCAACAAAAAAAGATTCATTTAAAAATTTGCTCAATAATTTACATTTAGAATCTTCAATATCAGTCCTACTTCTAAGGAAATCAGAAAGAATTTCAGCGTACCTGAAGATTTACACATCCATTACACAAATAAAAATGGAATGATACTGAGCACATTTTCTTTATGTTCACAGCTTTTAAGGACAGCATTCAATTAACCTCTATGAGCCTCAATTTCCTATCTGTAAAATGAGAGGCATTGGGCTGGATAACTTCTAAGTTGCTTTTCAACTTTCTAAATCCTATGAACACAGATCCAGTGCCTTTAAAAATTTGTTTTGATAAACAAGAGTAGAAAAACTCTAGAAATCTGCTTTTGCTGTTATGATAGAGGATGAGATGTTGTACCCCCTTTGGAAAAAACTCAGCAAATTTAACTGAACTTCATGAACTCAATTCATTTATGCTACTCCCCATTGACATTTAGGAAATGGAATGTTTTGTATGATTATTTCGCAAATTGTATTAATTGTATTAATTGACTTTAAAGTTGTCCCATGTCATTTTGGCTGGATTTTTAGAACCCTGGTAGACATTCTTTATTTTTCTCAGTGGTGTCAAGGTTAAATCATTTGTGATCCAGGAGAAAGAATTCATAAAGATATACATTAGACTGGAAATGGATATAATTTAGTGCTATAATCCAATATGGTCATTTTCATTTTGTTTATATTTAATTTTGAAATAATAATGAAGGAAAAATAAAATCAAAATTAAGACAAAATAAATCAATTATAATTGGATTATAAAATACCTCTGAATATCTGCAAGAATTATTCTAATCCAGTATTCCTATTTTCACAGTATAGTTGAAACGATATTCTTCTCAAGTTTTTTATTTAATTTAACAAACATCTCTGTCCAGAGCCTTGCAATAAGTACTTGGAGGTTATGCTCAGTTTAGTTAAGATTGTCTCTCCCCTCAGGGAGTTTATAACCTAATAGTGGGGTATGAGACATAAACATGATTGAAAAAATGCATGTTAAGTTCATTAGGAAAGTGTACTTTATATGTTACTATTTGCAAAGGCTTTTAGATATACATTATCTTGTTTAATCATCATCTCAACTCTCTAAGAGGAGATAAGGAAGTCTGATATTCAGTTTTTGTAGGTGAGGAAACCAAAGATTTCAAGAATCGATGTAACTTAACTGTAGTCCCACAAAACTAGTAAGTGACTGAATCAAAATCACCAAGCCTTAGTTTACTCATCTGGTAAATTAGGAAAATAATACTTACAGTACTTAATTAACACTTAAGGCTATTGCCAAGATTTGAGTGAAGGACTGAAATGTGTAAAGCAATTTGGAACTTTAAATCACCAAAAATATGTCAATTATTATTTTCGTTTGGGTGATCCCTTCCTATTTCAGGCTAGTAGAGTTTTTGCTATAGATACATATTCAAAATACATGACTTGAGTAATCAAAAAGGTTTTTAGTTTGTCCTTGATTTGTTAGCCATATACGTTGCCGGCCATAACTGTCTGTCTGGGGCTCCTAGTATGGGACCATAGGGCCTAGATTGCCACAACTACTCTAATGCCTGATGACAAATTTACTTTGGATAATATTTCAACTTCACTTTAAATTCAGTTCACATTGAAATTATTGTGAATATTGACTCCAGGAAAGGTTGCCACAGTGTTCAGAATGTTTCTTAGAAATTAAAATTTATAATAAAAGTCAATAATTTGAATAGCAAAATCTGAATCCATTTGTTGAAAAATGTGTTGGACTTATTGTTTTAGCAGATTTGTTTGCATTTCTCAAAATCCTTAATGCTACTGGTACTCCCAAGGTTCCCTAGAGATATTGCCATGAACTTTGTTCTGTCAATTTGCCTGTCTGTCTTTGGTAAGTTTTAGGAAAGGTCTTCCAAAGAAATAAACTTATGATGCAGAACATGAGAGCAAGTTGAACATTTAAAATACATAAAAAAGTCTTTTTATTGTGGAAATGAGGTTGTGATTGTATTCACAGACTATAAACTGACAGGTTAAAATTGTATGGTTCCCTAGAAGCCATTTCATAATCTCTATTATTATAAAAGTTGCCTTTAAACATGCATGCACATGCACATACATACACACACAACCTCACTAAACTCACTTATCTTAAGAAAAAAGTAAACATTTGTTTGAACAGTTGCCAGAATCTCCTGATTATATCACTTATTCTTCAACATTCTCTTTGTAGTGTGAGATCAGAAATAAGATACTGCAGGGTTTTTTTTTCCTTTTCCCAAAACAAACTTTCAGGATATATATTCAGTTACCTCCACAATCTTCTTTCTCCTACAATTCCCACATTTAAAATACCCTTGAATTTAATTCAAAAGGAATTTAGTATACATAAAATGTACATGGGGTATTGAGCACTGTTAGATTGGTTGTTTGTTGCTCTCATTCTTCAAGAGGACCAAAAATGACATCACTATGTTAGAATCAAGTTACAATGGGTCTGACTATGGCTGATCAGACCAATTCAAGTCAAAAATGTTCTACTACAGGTCAGGCACAAATAGACTATGTGAACATTTGGGCTAGATTCTCTGAATTTGTGCATCCTTACTTTCTTTAGAGCTACTACATTTCTACTTTGCTTATAGAGCACAGCACCTTCTCTAATGAGGGCACACCATGCTGGGTGATCTTGTCATGGTGTCTCCCATGTCTCACAATCAATTTGAAAATTCCTAAGAGACCTAAAGAGTATCCTTTCATAAGTTTTTCTGACTACCCTGTAAGCCCCTGTCTTACATGAGTTCTCCATAAAATAGTCTTTTGGTAAGGGTACATTTGACCATTGAACAATGTGACCAATCTATCAGAATTGCACTTTCTGTAATAGAGTATGAATGCTGGCAGTTTAGCTCAAGAAAGGATGTCAGTATCTGGTATCTTCTCTGCCAGGTGGTCTCCAGAATCTTCCTAGGACAATTCAAATGGAAGTGATTAAATTTCCTAGTATGGTGCCAGTATACTGTCCAGGTTTCACTGATCAAGGAGTACATGGAGGGGAATGAAGTATAAGAAGACTAGAAAGGTTGAAGGAGTCAGGTTATAAAGGCCTTTCAATGCTGGAGAATTTTGTATTTGATCCTGGAAGTGATAGAGAATCACTAGAATTTATCCAGTTGAGTGAGTGGCAAGATCAGATCTGCACTTTAAGGAAAACACCTTAGTGTTTCAATGGAGAATGGTCTAGAGTAGAGAGATTCTTAAGGAATGTAGATTCATCTGCAGGCTATGTTAGTAGTCCAGTCATAAGGAGATATGGCCACTTAATTGTTGTCTGTCTCAGTTTCTTCATCTGTAAAATGAGCATATAACAGTACCTTCCTCCCAGGGTGGTTGTGAGGACAAAATGAGATAATATTTGTAAACTTGTAAATTGTTAAAAATTTGTAAATCTTAAAGTGTTATATAAATCCTAGTAATTATTTTTCTGTGTCAGTCATTTTATCAATAATTGCTACCATTTTTTAATAAAAAAAGTCAGTGACACTATATATATTATATGTAACATTTTCCTCCACTTGAATGTTAAACAATTTTTAAATATTTTTTAAGTTTTGAGCTCCAAGTACTATCCCTTCCTCCTTCCTCCCTACCCAAGATGGTAATCTTGAAAATATAGGTTATACATATACAATTATGTAAAACATTTTCATATTAGTAATTTGTTCAAGAAACCCTGAATAAAAGAAAAAGAATGAATAAAGAAGGTGAAAAATAGCATCTTCAGTCTGTATTTAAACAACATTGGTTTTTTTCCCTGGAGGTGGATAGTCCTTTGACATTATCTAGGATCATTGTAATGATGAGAATTGCTAAGTCATTCACAGTTGATCATTGTATGGTATTGCTGTTACTGTGTACAATGTTTTCCCAGTTCTGTTGACTTCACTTTGCATCAGTTCCTGTAAGTCTTTTCAGGTTTAAAAAAAAAATCATCTTGCTTGTCATTTCTTTTAAATACTATTTATTATTATAATACTAGAGAGGAGGAGCAGAAGGATCTAGTGGATGGAATTATCCAGTGTTGAGAAGTAGTAGGTGAGTAGAGATAGTGGGGCAGGGGACTAAAGCTTTCATAGCCAGTCAATGGAGTTGAAGCTGAAGAAGCAAAGTCAGAGGGGGAAGTATGGACAACAAAGGTCAAAGGACTTGGAGAGTGTGATGAGAGTGAAAATTAGCTTTGGTATGGACAAGGCTTGTATGGAAGAAATAATTAATATTCAGTAGCATGGCCTGGGGCAAGGATTTTTGTCTTTTATAAGGATTCAATTTATTATTGGTGTTCACTTGAGTCTGACTCTTTATGACTTAAAAAAAAATTGAGGTTTTCTTAGCAAGGATACTGGAGTGGTTTGCCATATCCTTCTCAAATTCATTTTACAGATGAAGAGGCTGAGACAAACAGGATTAAGTGATTTGCGCAAGATAACACAATTTTTAAATGTCTGAGACTGGATTTGAAATCAGGTCTTTCTGATTCCTCACCTGGTGCTCTATCCATGATGCCACTTAGTTGCCAAAGCGTAAATTATGCTCAGCCAACTAGCTCTATTTACAAGACAGGAAGATATACTAAAGTATTTTATTTGTACAGTAATAGTCCATAATCAATCAACATGCCATTTATTAAGTGCTTGTTGAGTTCCAGGCATTGTACTTGGTATTAAACTGCCCTCTGGGAGTTTATAATCTAGTGGGAGACAGTCATATGTACATATATTGAAGGTACATATAGTAAAGATTTAAAAAGGAAGGCACCAGCAGCTGGATACTTGGAAAAGGTCTCCTGTAGAACAAGGGAGGAAATAAGCTTTTGTCAGGTAACCATAAGTAAGCCACAAGATTTTGACTTTAACACCTGATTTAAAGTTTCCTTCTGCTTCCCAATCCCTGATGTCAGCCTTGGGATCATCACCATTTGTGTTGATGACCCTTTTGACAATTTGACGTTTCAATTCTTCAGTCTTCTCATTCTTCCACCTTCCACCCAGTACCTTCTCAGATCAAATCTCATATTCCACCTTCAGTATTTAAAACTTTGAAGTTTGCTACCTTAAACGCTCAGTTAAAATCCTATCTTCTACAAGAAAGCTTTCCTTGTCCCTCAATTATAGGGAAAGTAAAGGATAGGCAGTTATTAAGCACCTTCTATATGCTAGACATTGTATACAGTGTTTTACAAATATCATAGCATTTGCTCCTCACAGCAACCCTGGATATTGATGTTATTATTATCCCCATTTTTCAATTGAGGAAATAAGACAAAATAAGAGTTAAGTGACTTGCCCAGGGTCACACAACTAGTAGGTGTCTGAAACTGAATTTGAACTTTGGTCTTTCTGACTGACATTCTATGACTTCTGTTCCTAATCTTAGCTATACCTGGCTAGTTTTGCTAGGCACCCCTTACTCTGCCTGCACCTGTCCCTATCTCTACATCAGCTGCCCAGGCCTTGGGAAAAGTACTTACTACATTTCCTCACAGTTATGTAACTAGAATGCTGTTTTCCTTGTTAAATTGTGAACTCCTTGGAAGCAGTGACTATCTTTGACCTTGCTTTGCCCAGGGATCTAGGGCAAAGTAGTCACTTAATAAATTTTTGTTGACTAACTATAATAATCTCTTATCTTTATACCTTTTCTACTCTTTTATTCACAATTAAACCTATCATTTTTCTTTATCATGTTTTCATTTTCAATCTCTCAGTCTGTCCACTCTACTCATCTCTTTTACTCTAGATCCATTTTTTTGTCTCCTCCAAGCCCTAGACTAGGAACCTTTACACTCCTGACCTTCTGCCATTTAAAATTTTTGAATTCTCAGCAGGAATCCATTCCCATTATCCTATTTCTCTGTTCTTGATGGTATGCTCCTGTGTGCTGATAAGCTTCATTGGAGAAATTCATGCAATGAAGCCCATTACAAATATTATGGTATATAACCTCAACTATTGTCCATATTATAATATTACAGTTGGATGGATAATTTATTGAGCTAGTCCATCAGCAGATTTATCTTGGACAAGCACTAAAGATGGATGATTACTTTTTTAATGATCTAAAGCTGCTTTCTGCCATGGAAACCCATCTTTTTAAAACCAATATTCTCCCCAAGATGTTGCATGGTTGTGAATCATGAAACATCATAAATCTCAGAAGAATCAAAGTTAAAGGTAACCTAATAAGAGACAATTTTTCTCTAAGAAGTTTAGTGATGAAAGGGAAGAGAGAGATGAACAGTATCTAAATGAGACAGAGAGAAGATCAAGGGGAGATTTTTTTTTTTAAGAATCAGAGACACTAAGATATGTTTTCTTTTGGCATATGAGAAAGAGCTGACAGAGGGAATAATTTAAGATGCTTAAGGTAAAGGGGCTGATAGCTTATAGAAAGATCCAAAGTAGGAGGAAGGAATGAGATCAAAGGTTCAGGTGGAGGGATTAAGCTGAGTGAATAGTGTGGATATCTTTTGTGATAAGAGAGAAAGAGAAAGTGATCACAATAAGAAAATTTGAAGTATAGCAGAGGGCAATGAGGGAGCCCATATTTGATGGCCTCTTTCTTCTAAGACAAGTAGAATTTAGGTGTTCTGCTACAAGTGTGTATGAAGGGTAAGAGAAATGTTAGAGAGGAGTCTAGGAAGTAAAAACATTTTGAACAGCTGTGCTAAGTAATGAGATGGGGAGCTAAGGCAGCATAGTGTCATGGAAAAATATTTAGATTTAGTCTCTGGTTCTAACAATTTTAGTTTTGTAACTTGATAGATTATTTCTCCAAAGCTCAGTTTCTTTCTCTGTAAATGCATCTCAGCTGCCATATTAACTTGGATATATCAATAGCACTTCAAGTATAAGTTCAAGATTAAGCTTATTTTCTTCTCTAAAGCAGGGTGGTATAGTGAATAGAGTGCCAGGCCTAGAGTCAGGAAGATCTGAATTCAAATCCATTATCAGATACTTACTAGCAATGTAACCCTGGGCAAGTCACTTAGCTCCATTTGCCTCAGCCTTCTCATCTGTAAAATTAATTAGAGAAGGAAATGGCAAACAATTTCAGTATCTTTGCCATAAAAACCCCAAATGGAGTCACAAAGAGTTGTGACTGAAAGGACTGAACATTGCCATTTATTGACACTATTGCAATATGTTTCTAAGATGCCATCCTGCTACTACTCTATCCTCTCTTCATTCTCTCTTTTCATATCACTGCCATAATCTTTCTTACATCCTGATCTGGAATGCCACTTTTTTTTTGCTTAGAAATATACAGGGATTCTATTGACTACTCAGTAAAATTTACGTTGCTTGACATTAGTGGAGAAAGTTTCCACCTAAGGGTATTTCTCACACCGATGAAATCACAGGTCTGGAACAATAACAAAACATGTCATTGGAATGACATAGTACAATGCCATTAAAATGACAGTCATATGTAGTAATTCAAAGTAAAGAAATAATAACCAGAAGATGAGTATACACATTAATTAATGTCCACCAAAAAACAAAATAAAAACAAACCCTACAAATTAATGGAGAATTGAAGGGAATACAGTGTTAATGGATATATGAAGCAGAGAAATTAATGTTAAAATATAAATAGATGGAAATGAATGTTTACTTGATATTATATGATTAACACGGCTGGCATTAAAAAGTCACTAATTTATTTTTGAAAATTAATGCTATATTTCCCTTGGTTCCTAGATTATATTTAATACACTGTGAGTATCTAAAAAATGTTAGTTGATTTGACTGAATCAGACAGCTTTATAGAATTAGACAAAATGTTAGCAAAATTTACATGGAGAACAAAAGTTCAAGAATAACAGAGGAAATAGTGAAAAAATAAGAGATTTGTTTTCTAGATATTAAATTATTTTACAAAGCAATAATTATTATTTGGTTCTGTTTTAAAAAATAGAAAAGTTTATCAATAGAATAAATTAGATAATGAAAAAGCAGTAGAAGTTTAAGATTTGATCAATTTACAAACAAAAATTACTTCAGAAAAGACTTAGAGAAGAACTACTAGGAAAATAGAATTGAAGTTTGGTAGGAGATGGATTTAGAGCAATATAGTATATCATATTTCAATAAATTCTGAAAAGATACAAAAACTGAATTCGAAGAAATCACCTTAAAAAGTTAGAGGAGAATAGCTCTCAAAAACTTTGGGCAAGGGAAGAATTCAAAATCATATTCAAGATAAAGGATTTTTTTTTAGGTTTTTAAGTTTTTTTTTTTGGAAGGCAAACAGGGTTAAGTGGCTTGCCCAAGGCCACACAGCTAGGTAATTATTAAGTGTCTGAGACCGGATTTGAACCCAGGTATGCCTGACTCCAGGGCTGGTGCTTTATCCACTACGCCACCTAGCCGCCTCAAGATAAAGGATTTTACAAAATACAAAATGATCATTTCAGTGAAATAAAATTGTTAAAACCTTTTGCAGAAATAGAATTAATGCATGCAGAATAAAAAGAAAAATATAAATCAGGAAAATTCTTGTTTTAAATATGTCTGAAATTTATTATCAAATCCATAGGGAATTCATACTAGTTCATATAAATAAAATTTATCTCCCAATAGGTTAGAGGCACCTTAAAAATAGTTTTCACATTGCAAACTAATTGAAATCAATGCCCATCAGAGAAAATCTGATTAAAGCAACTCTAAGTTATCATATCATACCAATAAAGATAGATTTGATGTTGGAAGGGCTGTGGGACAAAGGGCATACTTACTGCTAATGGAGATTGCATTACCAGTCAGCAAGGATTGTTAAGTACTTAATAAGAGCAAAGTTATGTATTTAAGCACTAGGTATAGAAGAAAAAGAAAAAAAACACAGTTCCTGCCCTCAAGGAACTCACATTTCAATGGGGAAGATAATATGCAAATAAGTATCTATATATAAAAGATATATGTAGAATAAAAGGAAGGCAATCTCAAAAAGAAAGGACTAGTACTAGGGAGCACTGGGAAAGGTCTTTAACAGTGGGTAGAATTTGAGGAGATACTAAAGGAAACTAGAGAAGCCAGGAGGTAAAGGCAAAGAGGGTGTATACTGTAGGGTGGAGAATAGGCAGTGGAAAGACACAACATTGGGCATTATAGTATTGTAGGGAAGAAATAACAAGATACAGCTAGTGTTGCTGGATTACAAAATATGTATAGAGTATTAAAATGTAAGGAGACTAGAAAAGTAGGAAGAAATCAAGGTCACACCATTTACATTATTGAATGCCTTCTTCACTCTTTATTACTTCATGCAAGTTTTCCCACTTTATAATTTTTTCATGCTCATTAATATTTTCAGTGCAATAAAATTCAATCATAATCATATACAACAAATTGTTTCACTATCCTCCAGTCATTGGGCACATACATGTTCAGAATTTTGCTATTATGTGTTGCTATTAATGTTTTATATATATATATATATATATGTATATACATATACACATATTTATATATGGCCCTTGTCTAGTAATAATAAACTTTCTTTGGATATAAACCCCAAAGTATTCATGTCAATCAGTACCTGGAACACAGTAGATGTTTAAAAATGTTTATTGATTAGTAATGCTTTAGTAAATTTTATTTCACCATTTCAAAATTGCTTTTCAAAACAATTGTACATGTATAAAAGAACTGCCATACATACATATACATACACCCTCTTTGCCTTTACCTCCTGGCTTCTCTAGTTTCCTTTAGTATCTCCTCAAATTCTACCCACTGTTAAAGACCTTTCCCAGTGCTCCCTAGTACTAGTCCTTTCTTTTTGAGATTGCCTTCCTTTTATTCTACATATATCTTTTATATATAGATACTTATTTGCATATTATCTTCCCCATTGAAATGTGAGTTCCTTGAGGGCAGGAACTGTGTTTTTTTTCTTTTTCTTCTATACCTAGTGCTTAAATACATAACTTGGCTCTTATTAAGTACTTAACAATCCTTGCTGACTGGTAATGCAATAATGTAAATGAAAGTGAGATTAAAAACAACAATAGTAATGTTAGAATCAGATTTTTAAAATTAAAATTTATCTCTCCCTTTTTTTAACCAAGTATTAAACTACAAAATGTAAAATGACATGCAATTTTAGTTACAATTACTTTCTGAAATGGTTCTTAATTGTTTTATAGAAATGTACTTTGTAGAAATGTAGAAATTATAGAAATTTTTGGTGTTTATTGGGAAGTGTCAGCTATGTCAAAACAAAATGTGTAAATTTAAAAAATCTACCTGGTGTGATGTAAATTTAAATAATATATAATTATATGTAATATAATAATAATGAGAATGAGCAAAAATTAAAAAAGAAACCACAAATCAGTGATGTCAGATGTACCTACTGCTTTTTTTCCTGAAGCATGAAACATTTATTAAATGAAAAAGCAATAACATATATTTACTCATCAGAAGGCAAAAGCAGAAATGGCCGAAGTAGCTCTCTAATGGAAGTGGGAAAAAACCAGAATTAATCAAAATGTAACCATCTATTCATAAGCCTATATCATACTCGCCCAATAATGCATACAAAATCTATGGTGGAAAAAAAGCACACATATATGATATAAGTAGGGAGGCACTGAGTGAGAGAAGTACTGTGCCTGCATCAACTCGTAATTCTGGTCTATTGACCTTAATGCTCCTTGGTCTCTTAAAGGATAACCTGTATCATATAAAGCTCTTTCTCTGCTAGCTGGTCCCCTTCTGGACCATTTTCCTCCTAGACAAAACTGTTCCTTTTCTGCTCTGAAATGATGAATTGGTAAAAAAGTTCTTTTTGCTCACAGTCACTTTTAACAGGGTCTTGAGAAAAATCTTATGCTTTTTCAGGGACTGTTTTTTTAAGACAGAGAAATGCCAAGATCCTTAGATCTTCAAAGAGTAGGGAATTCTATTTTGTCTAAGCAAAGAACATTTCAACAAAAGCACATTAAAAGAGATGTAATGCTTTCAAATCAAAGAGGATAGTGAAGGTTAATACAGATAATCCTGAGTGGGTTTTGCCCTTTGAATCTTATTGATGGAACCAAAAGCAACAGACTTGCTAACTTTTCACATAAGTAGCAAAACACAATTCTAAGTCTTTCTCTAGTCAATTATTCCAGTCAGCAAGTTCCCAGAAAGTCAACTGAAGATTCACCATCTCAGTTAGAAGCTCTTTATAGTTTCAGTTTTAGAGATTCTTTGCTAAACTGCTCCTCTTGCTGATTTCTTTAAAAAAATTTAATTCTAAATTGAACAGATATCAAATAATACTACATAGTAGAACAGGAGAAATGATTATGTGTGGAATTGTGAATATCTTCTGTACAATTTACTTTTCTTTTAAAATATATAATAAATCTACTCTGTTGCATTCAAAGTTGTCCTGCTCTATTGAAATTGTTTTTGGCCTACTTTCTACTCTCTTTTGTGACACTGGCAAATAATAGAGGTGAGGCCAGGCAGATTTGTTGTTGGGGAAAAATAGGACAAAGATCAAGAGATTTTTTGATCTTCAATTAGACCAGGCATTGTAACTGGCAAAAACCAGAGGATTTTCCTTACCATGGTTTTATTCAGCTCCTTTTCCATTTGAGAAAGTAGAAACCTGGGAATATTTACCTCAACAAGGCTAGGACATGGGGAATGATAGAAAATGATAAGAATTAAGAAATAAAATGTGACTGTATTCATAAGGATTCTAGGAATCTGTTACCTTCCATGAAAAGACTATGTGAGTTGAACTGCTTCAGAGTTATTGGCAAAAGAACTGATTAAAACAGTTATAGCTCTCTCTTGCAGGATAAAAGTAGTAGGTACCTTAAAACAGATTTTTAGTCAAATAGAATGGCCAAGGACCTTTAGGAGCCCAAAATAGTTGGAGCCCTTCCCTGCATGAGAGCATCACCCAGTGGAGAGTGGAAGAGTTTGAAAGTGTTGGTTCACAGGGCCATGCACTCTCCCTATAGGACAGAGCCTTCTTATACACAACTTTTCCATTTGATATTGTATAGAATAGATGCTATGGAGGTAGTTGGAAAACAGATAGAACAGAGCACAACTTCCAGCAGAGCAACAGAGACATGATAGTCAGGAGGAAAAATCTAAAGCATGATCTCTGGCAGGGAACTAGCCCGTCAGATATAAGCACATAATGCCTCCAGAAGATATAGCATGGGAAGCATCTCTACACTCATATGTTCTTGTGCATCCTACATGGATATGCTTTTATAACTCTGGCTCCATGTGTTTCCCATGCCTGTATGCTTCCTCCATTATCTTTGTTATTCTTCCAGTTGAAGAAGTGTATATACTTGTGGGAAAATGAGCTAAGTATTAATGGAGAAAATGATCTATTGGTACTTTTGTTATGATGGTGCTTCATTAAAACACTTTAATCACAAACTAAATATATTTTCCAATTGGTCTAAAAAGAAGATATAATCAAAAGTCCCAAAGATTCACCACTTTGTAACTCAATAAGTTATTCAGAGAACATTCCTAATTCTATACTTCTATTTTTATTATCCTTTCTAATACTTTAAAATAATGTTTTGAGAGCCTCTTAAAGTTGCCATACCCTCAACTCTTTTTAATTTGTCTTTATTTGTTTTTTTCTTTTTTCTTCTTTTTTTTTTCTTTATTTGGTTTTGACTAGGGTTCATGTATTATGTATAATAAAGTAACAATTTATGAGATTCAGGCACAATTTGTCTTGGATGGACCTTGTCTAGAGTAATATTTTCTATTTTAATTAAATTAACCTAATCTTATTAGTTACCTGTTATTAGGGTCACAAAGATAAAATGTTTTTTTACTCAAGGAGCTCATAAGAGAATAGATAAGAATGAGAAATATACATATATCAAAGCATTGCCCCATCCTTTTTTTTTAGGTATTTGCAAGGCAATGGGGTTAAGTGGCTTGCCTAAGGCCACACAGCTACATAATTATTAAGTATCTGAGGCTGGATTTGAACTCAGGTACTCCTGACTCTAGGGCTGGTGCCCTAGAGTTCACTATGCCACCTAGCTGACCCTACCCCTTCCCTTCTCAGTGACAGGTTCTTGTACTACCTACTGTCAGTAATTCCATATGCTCCTTTCTGGATATTACTAAGAAATTATTTGGGGATAGTTTGAATAACCTGGCCCAGAAGCCAGGGCAAAAAGAGACAAATGGAAAGAAACAAGTGCTTGACCAAACCCTAAGAGACATAGTGGGTGGCACTTGAGTTTATCAGGTGCTAGGGGGTGAAGGGGGTAAAAATCTGTGGACTTGCCATGAACCAAACCATTAAAGTATAATGAGAAACCCATTATAACAGTCCTCCAAAAGGGAGAGAAACAATCTTTGTAGATGGTCTTTCAAGGAGTTTAGCTACTAGGGGCAGAAGACAAATAGGACTATTGTAAGCAGGGATGGAAGGATCAAGTGAGAGGTTTTTTTTTTCCAGCTTAGAAAAGACATAAGAATGTTATAGGCAGCAGGAAATGAGTCAGTAGAAAGAGATTGAAAATAACTGAAAGATTTGGGATGACAGAGGAGACAATTTTTTTGAAAGACAGTATGAAATGGGATTACTTGAATGGGGTATCTTTTAGCAAGAAGACCACTTCATTATGTGAAACAGGGGTGAAGTAGGAGAAAGTAATAGGCCCCAGAGTAATAGAAAATGAGAAAAAGTAGAGAAGGAGTTCACACTAAATAGCTTCAATTTTTTTCTGAATATGTGTGTGTGTGTGTTGTGTGTGTGTGTGTGTGTGTATGTGTGTGCGTGTGTGTGTGTGTGTATGAGGCAAGGTTCTCATATAAAAGAAAGGGAAGAGGGGACCTTTGAGAGGTTTGAAGGATGAAAAAGTTTGGAGTGCCAATTTGGAGAGTGAGATAATGAGGTAACAAGAGAGATATAGTACAAAGCAAACTAGATAGAGGATAAATAAGGAAATAAAGAGCAATGTGCTTTCCTCCCCACAAGAAGTCCTGTCTCCAAGGGAGTGTGGACAGCCAGCTTTTATTAGTGCTTTAAGGTTTGCAAAGCACTTTACACATATTATCTCATTTGATCCTCGAAATAATCATGGGAAGTAAGTACCATTTTCATAGATGAAGAAAGTGAATTAAGTAACTTGACCAGGACAACTATTAAGTGTCGGAGGCAAATTTGAGCTCATGTCTTCTAGACTACAGATTCATTTAGCTGCTTGACTTATAATAAGACACTGGGTCGATTTTAATATGTCCCCCCCAATTTCCATAGACATAATCTGTGAGACCTGAAAGATAATTAGGTACACATAGGATTGCTTTGTTAGCTTTTGAAAAAGTGGAGAGTGCTTCTTCTAAGTGGAAGGTAGCCATTCCTAAGGGATAAAGGATGTTAAGAGTTGCAGTTACCATATTCAAACTTGACTTTGTTCCATTTTGTCTAGGGCATTTACAGTTGGAAGATTTTGGGGCTCTGCCCCCTACAGAATTAGGAGCATTAGGGAGTAGCTTATGAAATGAGGTCTTCAGCCTGGCACTATGTCACCAGAACTGTAATTACTTCTATCAGGGCAGTGAACGTAACTTGAAGGTGATTGCCTGTGGGTAATTAGAATATCTTCTAGTGTTATTTTACACAAAAATTATTTTTGTCTCTTTAAGATGGGGAAAATTTTGGAGACCACCCTCTCCCTGGTATTAAGAGACCTCAGATGAAAAAAAAAGATGTGCCCAGAGAGAGGGTTTGACTACACCCAGGGGGTAAGGCTTTGCACCACCTGCTGGGAATAATAGAGATCTGAAGGGGAAAGCCATTTGTCCTATGAGTAAAGTAACATCTGACACCATCTATTGGGAGTTAAGAAGAGGAGCCACTGGAGTTTAATGCCTAATGCTACCTTCTGAGAGTAATGTGGAACTTCAGGAGCTGCATCTGTCCACACCAGCTGGGAGCTGGTGGGGAGAGGGGGGGAACCTGTCCATGGATGTACTGGAAATGGTTCTTACCTGTTCTGGAGAGGTGATTATTATATTTTCAGTGTGAGCATTTGAAACCTTGGATATCAGCAAGTGTTACAAATCTGGACTTGATTTATTGTTATGTAGATTGTCTAGGTTTAAGAAAGTGATACAGAAAATGTTATAATATAGATTAAGTTGGTACATTCTTCTCCTCCCTCCCTGCACTCCCCCCCAAGTCAATTGTTAAACATTTACCACACACCACTAAACCTGACTTTTCATGATTGTAATAGTCAATGAACATTTATTAAGTGCCATTTATGTGATTTATGTGGCAGGTACTGGCTAAGTTCTAGGGATACAAGAAAGGCAAAATCCTTGCCCTCAAGGAAACCACAATCTAATGGGGGAAGATAACACAAAAAGAATCCGAAAAATATGGTAAGGGAAAGAGGATACTCTGCCAGAGGCTTGAGGAATTCTTGAAACCAGGTAGGAAATGATAAGATGGCAGCTCTGCATCCCCTCATTAAGTGGATGATCTGAAAGGTGGTCTCTAATGTACACCCTCTATAGTTTCCAAACCCAGGGCAGCAATAGATGGTCCCTGTCCTCCAGGAGCTTCTCTCTCCCTCCTCTCTTTTATCTAGCTATCTATTTATCTAGTCTATTTCTCTCTATCATCTATCTATCAAATTTGTCATCTATTGATCTGTCTATCCATCATAGTCTTACATTTTGACTCAAATAATCAATTTGCTAAATGGGGGAAGGAAGCAATTTATCTGTTGAAAATCTTCAGACAAAGATAGGATTTATAGAGCAGATGATTTTTCAGGAGCAAGTTGATTAGAGTTCCTCAGATTTCTCTTCTAACTCAGAGATTCTGTGATGGTCAAACTTTTCAAATGGGAAATGCATTACCAGCCCTTAAGATGACCATGTCCAAAGAAGTATGGCACAAAGTCATGACTAGTCACTAGACAGATACTATATACTTGTATCTTTAGCAATTATAGGAAATTGTTTTTGTATTGTTTATAGAAGATTCTCTCACCTTAAGGGAGAAATTTGAGCTGTGACTGCCATGTGTTCTGAAATATTACAGGAATCACAGGTGTTAGGCACAGAAATAGTACAGACAAGAGAGAACCTACTGTTGATGTGTTATGGATGTTAAAAGTGAAAAATCTTTATTTACTGTCATGGTACAAGTATACTTGAGGGAAATTGACAATCACTTTGGGGGTAGGGAGAAAACTGGCACATTTAAGTTCAATTCACAAATACAGGAAGAAAGAGTGAAAAAATTTCTAACCTCATAAAAATTATAAGAGGTGCTGGCCCAAGTGGTCATTAAAGGTGCAGTATATTTAGGGCATGTTTACTGTAGTTGTTGAGTTGCTTCAGACTTTTTGAGACCCATTTTTGAGGTTTTTTTTTTTTTGACCAAGATACTGGAGTGGTTTGCCATTTCCTTCTCCAGTATATATTACAGATAAGAAACTGAGGTAAACAGGGTTAAATGACTTGTTCGGGGCTCACATAGCTAGAAAGTATCTGAGGCCTGATTCAAATTTATGAAGATGAGTTTTATTCATTACAAGCCCAAGTTTCACCAGGTTTTCCCATTTGCTGTAGTAGTAGGTATAGTAATAATAAAGTTAATATATATAGCATGCAAAGTTTGCAAATCTTTTTACATATATCATCTCATTTTATCTTTACAATAACTCTATGAAGCAGGTGTTATTATCATCCCCATTTTACAGGTGGAAAAACTAGGCCATACTGCTGGGTGGTTTCTGAGGCAGGATTGGAACTCTCAAGATTTACCAGTTTCAAACTTGACTTTGTTACATTTTGTCTAGAGCACTTATAGTTGGAAGATTTTGGGGCTCTGCCCCCTACAGTTTCAAGTCTAACACTCTGTTATCTGACTTAGCTGCATTTCTTTGGCTTCTATATTGTTCAGAGGGACTTTATGATAAACTATTATCATGCTAACTATAATGCTTGAAAAGTAGTATCTAATGAAAAATGAACAAAATTGATCTGAAAAGATGACAAGTCAGTAAATAATTAAGTATGTAAATAAAAACGAAGCAGGTCTGGGGAGTGGGAAAGAGTGGGGAAGGTCATAGATCACAGGGATTGCAGCTCAGAGATGTAAAGAACTTCTAGTCCAACACCCTCCCCCATTTTACAGTTGAGCAGATGGAGTCTCATAAGTGATTTGTCCAAGATCACACTTACTAAGAAAGGAAGAATTTGAAACTGAATTCTCTGACTCACAAGGTATAACATAGAAACAATATAAAGACTGACAAATTGCCTTCTGTTGGGGGGGTGGGAAGTAAGATTAGAGGAAAAATTGTAAAACTCAAAATAAAATCTTGAATGGAATTCTCTGACTCTAAAGCCAGTACTTCACTTTTAAAGCTTTTGAGCTTTTAAAAATCAAATAGTTTTGTACATGTTGAGAGGACATCCAAATGAAGATTTTGGAGTTACAGGGAGAAGGCTGAATCTATGAGGGTAAGATTTTTAAAGGGAAAGAATAAAAGGATAGGGGAAAAAAAAGAGTCAAATATGAAGCTTTGGGGAAGCACCCAAGGTTAAAGTTAACCTATAGTTAAAGTAAACTGAAGTAAACTGAGTCAGGTTTAAAAGGAGGAAGTCAACTAGGGCTGCCACTTTCCACAAAGTTCCAGTTTGTGTCAAACCTCACAGCGGTTACCCAATTGAGTAAAGGTATTTAGTTTTCCAGACCTTAAGTGTTGCAGACATTCTTCTCTAAACTGAGTAATTTACCCTTGCACTCCAAAGGGAGCAAGGAGAGGTTACCCAGCTGAACTCTCTTCTCAAATTTCCCACATCTCCTTTCTCTGAGATGAAAGAGTGGGAAAGAGGAGGAGGAAGTGGCAAAGGGTTGCACCCATAGTTTCTAAGCTGGGAAGAAACAATAGTGTTCCACATTTGCAAGGGGCTTGTCGTTTCCCAGAGGGACACAAAGAAACCCCTTCCCCCCACCTGACCCCTACCTAATAGCTAGGCAAGGACGCCGATAGATTGAAAGCACCGAATTTCTCTTCTTTCTGCTTAGGTTAACCGTGATATCTCCTCTGCTGCTAGAGAAGGCAGTCCTGCTCCGGGACTACGGGGCAGACCCAAGGGAGGCCTTGGTGGGAGACCACTTTGCTCTCCTTTCCCCGGCTCCTCTTCTGGGGATCAGCAAGGAGATGAGTGCAGAAACGCACGAGGAGGACGCGGCGGTCAATGGAAAACAGCCGGAGGCGGCTTCGCAGAGCTTTCCGGAGCCCCATCTCATCCCAGGTCGTAATGCTGCTGCCCAACTACCCACCGGAGCATGGGCAGCAGCAGCAGCAGCTGTCCTGGGAAGGCTTTGGGAGCCGGGCCCCTGTGGGTCAGGAGGAGCTGCGCAGGGCGCACATAGACGGAGCCATGGCTTGACTGCGGGCGCAACTGGTGAGCCCTGCCCAGATGGGCTGGGCTGAGACTTTCGCCTCTTGCCTTCCTGCTGATTTTCCCTGTGTTTTCCTGTACTTTGCTCCTCTTTTCCTACTGTCTCCCTAATCTCACCTCGTCCCCCACCTCGCTTAGTTTTTCCTTCATTATATTTGGAGATGTGGCTCGAAGTAAACATCTTAGGGATGGGTCTGTGTGCGTGTGTGTGTGTCTGTGTGTGTGACGGAGAGACAGAGACAGAGAAAGGCAAAGAGACACAGGGACAGAGACAAAAGATAGAGACTGACAGAGAAACAGAAACTCAGAGAGATAAACAGAGAAAGGAGAGATAGACAGAGATAGAGATACAGAGAGGGACATAGAAAGATAGAGGGACAGAGAGACAGACAGAGACACAGAGACAGAGACACAGAGAGAAACAGAGGCATATACCCATATTTACCCCCCCTCCCCCGGGAAAGGGAGGGAGGGAGAGAGATATTCTGAAAAGAATAAGATGTAATAAGATGTATAAGGGGAGTGGGGATGGTGGAGTGGCCTGCATTTATCCACAGTTACTATTTCATCATCTAGACAACAGGTTAACATTCTAAACAACCTCCAATCACTATCACTCACCCAGTCTTCCATTTTTCACTATTTGTAAGGAAAAATGATGGAAAGAGTCATGACTTCTAACTAGGTAATTGGTTATACTCCCAATAGGGCTGCAAGTTCTCTATAAAGGATCATAGATTTAGAGCTGAAAGGGAACTTTGAGATCATGGAACCCACTCTTTAGGACACTAAGAACACCAAAGAAGTTATGGCTTTCCTGAGGTCTCCCTAGGTACAAATGGGGCAAAACCAGGATTTGTACCAAGTGTGGGCTTGGTTTTGCCATTTGCATTTACTTTGGGGAATGATTAATTCTGGTTGAAAGATCAGATTCAAATGGTAGATAAACTTCAGTACAACTCTTAGCATTTCAACAATATGAATTCAAATCCCACCTTTGAAACTGATTACTTCAGTGAACTTGGGCAAGTCATAACTTCCCCAATTTCCTCATGTTTTAAAGGACTAGATGGTCTTTAGGGTTCTTTCCAGCACTATTTCTATGATTCTGGGAATAAAATTGGGGATTGGCTGGCTAGTGATGATCAAGACTGTCCATCTGCATACTGAAGACCTTGAGTCACACTCATCCTCTTTCTTGTACAATTTTGGAAAATTGGAAATAATTTAACTATGTAGGACTATTTTACTACTCTTCAGAGCATTAGTATCATTTCCCCTTTATAGAAGTTTATTAGTGTACGTAAAATACTTATCAAGTAGATCAAGTATTTCAGATTTACTTTTTGGTCCAAATTAGAGTACACTAAGTTGTCAAAGCATTCTTGCTGAAGCTCAAACAGAAATGTTGAATCCTCTCAATACCCAGCTGATACTCTCTTTCTGTCTGTCTGTCTGTCTGTCTGTCTCTCTCTCTCTCTCTCTCTCTCTCTCTGTCCTTGTAGTCATTCTGAATATACTTATTAGTGTCTTCCTAGATCAGGGGTGGGAAATCTTTTTTTCTGCCAAGGATCATCTGGATATCCATAACATAATTCCCGAGTCACTCACAATTATTAGCTTAAAAATTAGCCTGTTATATTTGATCAAAACATTTAATTAATTCACCCCTAAAAAGTTCCTAGATTTATTGCATTTCCAGTCTGCATGTTGTTGTCTTGTCAGACCAAATGATCTCACTTTCCTTGTATGGCCCAGGACTTTCACTCTCTGTCCTCTCCCTCCCCCCACCCCAGAGGAAATAAGTTCTTTAAAGTCATGAACTATTTCATTTTTGTCTTCATACCTCTTTAGTTCTTTCTATTAGCACTTAGTAGATAGTTAATGCTATAATGGGATTTTTTTTTAATTTGTTTTTTGCAAGGCAATGGGATTAAGTGACTTGCCAAAGGTCACACAGCTGGGCAATTTTTTGGGTGTCTGAGGCTGAATTTGAACTCAGGTCCTCCTGATTCCAGGACTGGAGCTTTATCCACTGTGCCACCCAGCTGCCCCAACATAGTGGGGATTTCTACTCCGCAAAACAGAGCTCTTCTCTATTAAATTACTTGGTGCTGAAAACTTCATAAGTAAAGTTTCTTCCATCAGTCTATTTTAAAACTGTGTGTGTGTGTGTGTGTGTGTGTGTGTGTGTGTGTAATAGAAAGAAAATGGCATGGTAGAAAGAGGGTCAGTGGATTAAGAATAAGAAGGTCAGGGTTCAAATTCTAGTTCTGACTACTTGTATGGTTTTAGACACATCGCTCAATGTCTCGAAAATTGTATTAGAGTACATCTGAGATTCCTTCCAGCACTGAATCTATGATCCTGTGAATTTCAGGGCTATTATTATGATAAGCTGTGTCCAAAATCACGATTAGCAAACTATTTAGGAAACATCAGATTTTCTTCATGGATATCTGAGCAGTTAAGAAAGTAGATAGACATTTCGAACAGGAAACAAATGATTGTCCTAGGAGAAACAAACTTTCTAGAAATTGCCACAACAGCCAGTTTTTATGGACAATGCCTACAATGCAGTACAGATGGTTGATGTTATGGAATTAAACTTGGTTTGCCCTGATGCAATGGGTTGGGTATCATTCACCTGAAACAGTCAAAATATTAACTTGCTATTTGTAAAATAAATTTAATCCTTGATCATTCACAATTATTGAATTATTTAGGTCTTTTGCTTTGGCTCTTACCTTTGGGGCATTTTCTGAACAGAAAATATAGTTGATTAGAACATAGTGATATAGTACTCACTCCATTGGTTTAGATTGTAGCTCCTCCAATAGCATTACAACTTTTTTGACTCTTGACTCTGTTTTTCCATAAATTGTCCAAAAGAGGATCTGCTCTACCAAGATAGAGCTTTTACTATCTCAATTGCCTCAGGCACCACTTGGGTTCTCTGTTGTCATATATTTTCACATGGGCAGTTCATTTTTTCTAGCAGTACATATCCTCAATAATGTTTTCTTCGTTTCCTTTCAAGCACAAGTCATGGTTGTCAGTATGCTTATGACACCATACATTGTACTATTGTCTTTTGGTTATTTGTCATTTTAATTCTTTAATAATATTCCATGGTCTATGATCATATAACTCTAATGGGAGCACATTGTGTGTTAAAAACAATAGCTTTTTTACAGCAATAAACAATTTAGAATCAATGAAAAAAATGATGATTTCTTTGTCTTGGCTTCCTAATAAATTCTGGGCTCTGTTTTTTAATTTGCATTCTCTATAAATATGTACTGTTAGACCAATTTAACAGGATGCATAATCCCTAGGGACATAAATGGGTTAAAATTAAAATATTGCAATCTTGTGACTATCACTTTTTTTTATGTTTTTGCAAGGCAAATGGGGTTAAGTGGCTTGCCCAAGGCCACACAGCTAGGTAATTATTAAGTGTTTGAGACCAGATTTGAACCCAGGTACTCCTGACTCCAGGGCTGGTACTTTATCCACTGCACCACCTAGCCACCCCTACTGCGCCACCTAGCCGCCCCATGTGACTATCACTTTGCAAATAATAGACATTCACTAAGTGTTTATTGAATAAATGATTGAACATCTCTGGTTGAAAGATTTAAAAAATATAAGAGACTAATGGCTAAAATGTAGTTTGCAAATTACTTGCAGATTTTAAAATATCTATTCTAATATAAAAATTCAATATTAAAACCCATTTGTTGAATTTTGTTTTTCTGATCATCTTTCTGAGATAAGTCAGTATATGAGGAATAGTACCTTTGTATCCTTGCTCTTGCCTTCATAACATACATTGTGAATATTAGGGGTCTTATATTGAGGGGACAATAGGATGTTGATGTTCCCTTCAAACACCTAGGATTTCTAATTCATAGGCTCATAAGAGCTAGAAGAGATCCTAGAGGACATGGAGTTCAATGCTTTCATTGTATAGATGAGGATAGATAGAGATTTTGTGACTTGCACAGAGTAACATAGCTAGTAATTATCTAGGGGCAGTATTGAACTCAGATCATCCTGACTTCAAACATAGCACTTTATCCAAAATAACACAGCTACTTCAATCTTCTCAGCTCCCATGAACTATATCTTCACTAATAAAGGTATAAGCATGTCTCACCATCATCCATGTCAATCTTCCTGAACTAGAAATTTCTTTTTGTCTTATTATTGTCTCATATTCTTCCATCTTTCCTTGTTCTTCACTCCTCACAGGCCTACTCTTTGTCTCTACTATGGCCTTCAGTCCCTCTGTCCTTTGTTCTTACAATCTATCATACCTACCCTGGCTTTGCCATTGTCTCTTTATAGTCTTGATCCCATAGTTCATTAGTTCAACTATATGCTGTTTTTCATCCTTGAATTTTATGTCTTCTAGTCTCTTTGCTATTCTCTTCCTTCTAGTCCTCAACATGCCACATGCATTCTATTTCTTATTTCATCTTACCCAAAATAAGCAAATTCATGTTATCCAATCTCAATTTTGCCATTATTGATATATATATATATATATATATATATATATATATATATATATATGGCAGTTCTTTTATTTTTCTCTGATTCTCCATTTCATTATGTGAAATAGCTATATTAAATGCTATGTTAATGTAAATATGTTTCTACACATGTCTTTCAGATCTATATATTTAGTCCTAATCTTTCTCATCAACTTCAGGCCCATATGACTGGTCTATTCGACCATACTCTTCCTCTCCTTGGATATCCTGTTGGAATATCAAATTCAACATGTTCAAAACATTTTCATTCTCTTTCCTTTCAAATCTATCTTCAAAACTTTCCTCTTCCCATACTACATCATTCCATTGACTCAAGTTTATAATTTTAGAATCTTCCTTGACTTTTCTTCTCCCTTATAACCACTCCCATTCAGCCATTTCTCAAATCATAACTTTCATGCCTTTTCACACCTCTTGAATTTGCCCTTTCTGTCTACTCCCATAGTCACTCTATTTCAGGTCTTCATCCTCTTCCATCTGGATTACTATAATTGGTCTCCTGGTTTTCAGTTTTTCCACTTCAATTTCTTGTCCTTCCACTCAGCTGACAAAAAACATTTGAGTCTGATCATGATACTCCTGTTTTTAGAAGTCTTCACTGGTTCCCTGTTGCCCTTAAGATAAAATACAATTGGATCAACCTGGTATTTAAGACCATTCACAGTCTGACTCCAATCAACTTTTACAACTTTATCTCACATTACTTCTCTCTTTGCAATCTTAGTTCTGAGCAAACTGAATGCCTACTTTCTCTGATATCAGCATTACATTTCCTGTCTCTATCCATTTACAAATCATACTATCCCTTAAGGCTGAAATGACTTCCCTCTAGATCTTTCTTCTTAGAATCTATATCATCCAGGGACATCTCCAATCATTCCAATTCATATCTGGCCACTTGACCCAGATGGCTCTGGAGGAGAAAACGAGGCTGGTGATTTAGCACAGCATCCCCTCACTTAAATCAAATTCACTTGCATGTCTTGGCATCACATCTCTGATGTCATAATTCTCTTCATGAATGAAGGACAAACAACAACAACAACAACAGCAACATGTATTCCTTCAGTGTTCATCATATCCTGATTCTTTTCAGCTGTTAATGATCTCTCTTTCTTTCTGCCTCTGTTTCTCTCTGTGTCTGTCTGTCTCTGTCAGTTTCCTTGTGTTTACTTTCTGTGCATTTGTTTTCAGTCCTCCAGTTGAAAGTTAACTCTTTGAGGACATGGAGTCTTTAAAAAAAATTTGTATGACCAAACCTATTCCTTTGCCTTGTATTTAAAAGATACATAATACATAGTTTTTAAAAATGGGTACCCAACTCATAGTTATTTATTAAAAATAGCATTTATTTAGCATTTTTAGATTTGCAAAATAACTTTACAAATATTATTTCGTTTGATGTTTTAAATAATTCTGGGAAGTTGGTGCTATTATTTTCTCAATTTTACAGATGGGGAGCTTGAGGTAGACAGAGGTTAAGCAATTTGCCTTGAGTCACAGAGCTATTAAGTGTCTGGTGCTGGTTTTGAACTCAGATCTCCCTTACTTTAGGCTCAGTGCTGTAAACATGGTACCACCTAGCTCCTTACCAACTTTCTCCCCCCCCATAATATATCCTTATATCTATGAATTGATTTATGTATCTGTGCATGTATATATATATATATATATATGTATGTATGTATGTAGATACCATATCTATGAATCCATGTACAAATATATGTAAGTAGTAAGTATCTATTTTTAAAGTTATGGAATAAAACAAGAATTTCCATAACATAATATAATAAAAAAGATGATTGCACAAGAAACTGTAAATCTATTACATACAACTTGCTATTTCTTTTTTAAATATATAATACAGTTTTCCTTTCTAAAGCACGACTTTCCCCATCCAGGTTTTAATATATTATGGGTCAGCATAAGAAATTAAATGGAAATTTTGGGGTAATTTTGTGGAAATGACACAAATGACTCTCAAAGGTCAGCAGATGACACCAAAAAAGTTTAGTAACTCAGAAATGAATAAATATATGTATTGTATATCAACATATTTTATCTTTAAAAACCATATTAATTTAGACTTCTTCTCTAGTATAAAGGGGGACAAAAATTTTTATCTGAATTTTCCAAGTCATGAGGGCACCACAAGGTTGTCATGTTCATATATTTATATACTAATATATTCTATACATTTATTTTTAAGTTCTTTCTCTGAATTAGGAGAATGCCTTTCTTCATATGTTCTTAGTAGTTATTTAGGTATTTACAATAGTCAAAATGACATTCATTCAAAGTCATTCTTAAAACAATATTGTTACTGTATACAGCGTTCTTTTGGTTCTATTCATTTTGCTCTTCATTATTTTGTGAAAATCTTTCCATGTTTTTCTAAGGTCATTGAGTTCATAATTTCTTATATATTTAGATATAATGCTAGGTCCTATAACAAACTCTATGAGTTTAGGTACCCTGTCCTCTCTGCACCTTGTGACTCACTCAGAATCTAATTCAGTGCTTTATAAATAGTGCTTCCTAAATGTTTCCTGCATTGAATCAAACAATTCTAGCAGGACTAGGGTAGGTAGGTGGCATTAGAGGTGAAATGCTAAACCAGGGGTCAGAAAGATCTAGTTCCAATCCAGCCTTAAATACTGGATGTGTGCTATGAATGGGACTTGAGCTAATAATTGCTAGCATAGAATTTTAAGATTTGCAAAATATTATCTCTTTGATTCTCACAAAAACACTGGCAGGTAGACCTATCTCAATTTTACTCACAAGAAAGGAGGTTGTTATAATTTTGCAGTTGAGAAAGTAAGGCAAACAGAAGTTACACAGCTCATATCTGAAGCTGAATTTTAACTGGATGTATCTGAATCTAGGCTCAATACTCTATCCATTGTGCCACATAGTTGTAGGGTTCCAAATGTTTTATGTGTGTGTGTATGTGTACGTATTAATTCATATCTATATCTATCTATCTATCTATCTATCTATCTATCTATCTATCTATCTATCTATCTATCTATATTCCTCTAAGGCTGCAGATATCAAAGTGTTGCCCAAGGACCCCTGAAAGTCCCTAAGAATCCTTTTCAGAAAGTTCAAAATTATCTTTATAATAAAACTTAAACATTGTTTGTCTATTTAAAACTCCTCCTCTTTCCAACTACATATCTGTTAACAGCAGATTTTCTTCATATACTTCAACCAAAACAACAGATGGAATGCAGAAGCAGATATGAAAATCCAGCTGTCTTCTATTAAACTAAATATTAAAGAGATCTGTAGAAATATGTAAAACAGTATCACTCTTCTCAGCACAGTTTTTTTTGGGAGGGAAAATATAGCTACTTTTTATAAAAATATGTTATTTATTTTAACATGTAATCAGTTTATTATTGTTATTTAAAATGAATTAATACATAAATATTTTTAAATTTTATCAGTTTTAATGTCTAATATGGTAAATATTGATATATGTAACCTGGATAAACAAAAACTCTTTGGGGTGCTTGATCATTTTTAAGAGCACAAAAAGATTCTAAGACCAAAAAGTTTGAGAAGCACTACTCTAAGCTATAGTTGAGTATTTTCACTGAACTTTAGGAGCCACATACTCCTGGAGGCTCAAAATAACAAGATTTTTAAATTTCCATGGACCAACAATTATCTAACATCAATATTGCATCCTCTGTGCCAAGGGCAACACATTGAGATCATCTCATTTGATGAAATTCTTGTATATAACCTTTCTTCAGTCTTCCAGACTATCTATCTAGTGCTCAGGAGTTCTTCTTTGAGACCTTTTAAATTTCACTGGTACATATCAACAAACAAAATGTAGGCTTCCTATCTGTTTGCTTTTTCTATGTGACTGAGGTTTCTTCCTTCCTTATAGTCTGTATCCATGACAGTGCCTTTTATATTACATTTTGCATGTTGCTGCTGCTGTTAGCTAGTTGTTGTTGTTGATGATGATGATGGTAATATTTGTCCTTTCTTCTTGACCAAAACATCAGGGTGATGATACCATGACTTGCATGTAAATTGGATTTGAATGGCTCAAAAGGGAGTCAGTCACATTCTCCACTGGAGCTATGTGTCAGTGACCAGATATGAATCAAGATGACTATTGGATGGAAGCAATTTGAGGGTTAAATGACTTGCTTGCCCATGGTCACAAAGCTAGTGTCAAGTGTCTGAGGTTGAATTTGAACTCAGGTTCTCATGACTTCAGGGATGGCACCCTAACCCACTGTGTCATCCAATTACTTGTAATCATCATGAATTATTTTCATTTTATTTTAAACTAAAATTTCAACATTAATCTTTTTGTAAGTTTTAATTTCTGCATTTTCCTACATCCTTTTCTTCCTTCCCCCTTGCCCATGACTTCAAGTAATTTGATAGAGATTATGCATGTAGAATCATATTAAACATTTTCCCATATCAGTCATGTTGTTAAAGAAGAATCAGAGGGGCAGCTAGGTGGCTTAGTGAATAGAGCACCAGCCTTGGAGTCAGGAGTACCTGGGTTCAAATCCGACCTCAGACACCTAATAATTACCTAGCCATGTGGCCTTGGGCAAGCCACTTAACCCCATTGCCTTGAAAAATCTAAAAAACAAAACAAAACAAAAAAGAATAAGAACTAAAGGAAAAAAATCATGAGAAAAAGAAAAATATCCAACATAAAAAAAGTTTTAAAAAGTGAAAATAGCATGCTTTGATCTGCATTCATAGTCCATAGTTTTTTCTTCAGATGTGGATGGCATTTTTTCATCACAAATCTTGTAGAATTTTCCTTGATTACTGAACTATTGAGAGAAACCAAGTCCATCATAGTTGATCACCATACAAGGTTGCTAATAATGTGTTCTCCTGGTTCTCATTTCACTCATCATTAGATCATGTAAGTGTTTTTAGGTTTATATGAGGTCTGCCTACTCATGATTTCTTACAGAATAATAATACTGATTACATTTATAAATCATTCTTTGTTCTTTCATTCCACAATTTACAGGACTCCCTCATTTTCTAATTCTTTTTTTAAAGAAAGATTTTATTTGAGTTTTACAATTTTCCTCCTATTCTTGCTTCCCTCCCCCCACCTCCATCCCCATTATTTTCTAATTCTTAACCATTACAAAAAGACCTATTGAGGACTTTGGAAGTTAAAGTCAGAAGGGTTCCATGGGGCAGTTGAAAATGGGTCAGTCAGTCCACAGAGATTGGCAAGTACTGTTTTGAAAGGATAGACAATGACTTCTGTCACTCTCAGCTGATCAAAAGGGTCAGATTCAGATCCTCAAATCTGGAGTGGTAGAGACAGATAACATGAGGCATCCAGTTTGATAATATGATCAATTTTAGAGAAGCCAGCCAGAGACCCAGGAAGTTTTCTTTGTGTAAAGTCCTTGTGTTAAAGCTGTTGTCAATTGTTTCTTAGAAGGTCTATGAGAAAAGGCTGTCCTGATGATTAGTCCTTCAAGAAACAAGTTAGAATTTATTGGATTGTTGCATCCTGTGACCAAATAGCACATGCTGGTGCTTGTCTGGCATCACTGATGTGTTGTGGTGCCCCAATGATAATGGAGGAAGTGAAACCAATGTAAAGTCAAGAGACTCCTGCAGCAGCCAGACCATCTCCACTTGTTTCCTATAAAACAGACCCTGGGATGGAATGATTCTAGTAAAGACAAGTAAGCCTTGCTCCCTTAAAATAAACATAAATGTACAGTGAATGCTACCTAGCAATTGGCTGATTGGTGATGTCCTCTTCCTTATGGAAGGACTAGTAGTAGCTGTGGTATTACTGGATCAAAGGTTATGCACAGTTTTATTACCCTTTGGGCATGATTCCAACTTGTTCTTCAGAAAGGTTAGATCAGTTCACAACTCTACAAAACAGTATATTAGTACCAGAAATCATTTTTTTTGTTTTTTTTTTGCTTTATCTTTATTTTTACCCTGGTTACTTGTGAAAATATTTTAACATTCGCTTCTAAAGCCTTGAGTTTCCAAATTCTCTCCCTTCCTCCAATCATACTTTTCTTCATTGAAAAAGCAAGTTACTTGATATAGGTTAAAATGTGTAGTCATGGAAAACATTACCACAATAATTATGTTGTAAGAATAAGCATAAATGCCCCCCACCCCAAATGAGAAACCTCAAGAAAAATAGAGTGAAAAAAGTATGCTTCAATATATATATATACCCATCATCTCTGTGTGTGGGATGGATAGTATTCTTTATCATAAATTCTTCAGTGTTCTCTTGGGTCACTTAGTTTCATGACTGGTTCCCTATAGCATTGCAAGGACAAACAATAGTAGTAACAACGTTGATGACAGTGATGGTGGCTATAGTTAGCTTTTATATAGCACCTTAAAGCTACAAAACTATCTCATTTGATCCTAAGAACAGCACTTGGAGGTAGTTGCTATTTAAAAACTCTCATTTTACAGATGAAGAAACTAATAACCTATTGTTAGCAATACGGTATAGCTTTCTTTTGTCCATTATGCTTCTTTCTAGGATCTGAATGTTCAGGTAACCCCAAGGCATGTATCTTATGGCCCTATAAGAATGGATGAATTCACATTTGGAATTTTGAAAATAGTTCTACTTTTGTTTTAATTTCACTATCACTCTGGAAATGATTCATATAGTTCATGCATCATAAGTTCACAGTTGGAAGAGAACTCAGAGATCATCTAGATTAAACCCTTCATTTTATAGATGGGGAAGTAGAGACCTAGAGAGAGGGAGAGGAGAGAGAAAGACAAAGACAGAGACTGACAGAGACCAACAAAGACATTAAATAACTTGCCCGAGGTCACACAGATAACAAATGAAAGAGATGAACTTGAACCCAAATTCTCTGACTTCAAATGCAAATATTCTTTCCACTTCAGCCTTCTTTGTTGATGTAGGAAGTCTGTTTTATAACCAGTAAAAAAGACTAGCTAAAGAGTAAAGAGAACAGTAAATTTACTTGCCATCTAATTTTTCTTCCCCACAAATTCTTTATTCATCTTGCACAGTCATTTTTCTTGATAGTTATCTTCAACTAATAAAATCCCATTTGTGTATTTTCCACTTCCAGAACCAGCATCTTGCCAGAACTTCGGTGGATTTAAATTTGGAAATGCAGCGACTAAAGATCAAAAGTGAATTGTCTACAGTTTCTGAATGTTCAACCCTGGGAAAGATCACTGTGAACTCAAAATAATAAAGCACATGTCAGGAAATATAAAGCCCAAAGAGAAAATATGTTTTCCACAAATGACTCTGGTGTCATTATAATGGACAAGATGCACAAGCTTCCTAGCTAAATTCTGTAGAAGAATACAGTAAGTTGTGATGGGACAATGAAAGGAAAAAAGAAAAATCAATAGTCAATGAGGAGAAAATGCTGTCTATGTACATTTTATTCTTTTGTTTTGCAGAGGTCCTCCTGACTCCAGGGCTGGTGCTCTATCCACTGCACCACCTAGCTGCCCCAGCCCATGTACATTTTGAAAGGTTTCATGGGAAGCAGAGAAGAAGAGAGTGTGGACTATGTATTAGACTTTGACTTCCTCCTCAAGCATTCCATACTGTTTTCATTACTCTTTTACTAATTTAACTGTCCAATGTCAACTCAGATTTCAAAGTTGCTTATTACTTCACATTTTGAAGAGTTGAAATATTTCTCTTGTTGAATGAAAACATAAAACATTGCCTCCTTTTCTATTATTTTGGAACTTTTCCTTTACATTTCCTTTATACTTTAAAGTTGAGAAATCAAAATAAGTCCATAAAGCTAGGTAACCCCATCTTTTTTTTAAGGTTTTTGCAAGGCAAATGATGTTAAGTGGCTTGCTCAAGGCCACACAGCTAGGTAATTATTAAGTGTTTGAGGCTGAATTTGAACTAAGGTACTCCTGACTCCAGGCTGGTGCTTTATCCACTGTGCCACCTAGCTGCCCCATGGTACTCCCATCTATTAAAAAACACACACACACACATCAATAAAAATCATCATCACACTCAGTATATATGTAACTAACACTAATTGATGATAAAAAATAGTGTCTTAAGGTAATAGAAAACAGACCTAGCTCATTTGTCTATCTTTTCTTCCTTCCTTCCTCCCCTTTTTTCTCCTCTCCCTTCCTCTCCTTTCCTTCCTTTCTCCTACTTTTTACCTGCCTGACTTTCTCTGTCCCTTTTTTTCTCCAACTCTAATTAGAATGTTTGGGAGAGTTAAAAAAAGAACAATCATCTTTATTTAATAACAATAGTTCAAATACATATAATGTTTTCAGTTTACAAAACACCTTCATTACCACAGTCCAGTTAGGTGATGTGATTATCATCATTTTACAGATGGGGAAACAATTTTAGAGATATTAAGTGACATGTCTATCTCTAGAAGCTAGAAATACTAAGAACTAATTTGAATTTGATCTCAGGTTCTCCTGACTGCAGGACTGGTGCTCTATGAGCTGTACCACCACCAAGTTATACCTCTCCACTTTTTTTGAGGTAATTGGGTTTACATGACTTTACCAGAGTCACATAACTAGTAGTGTCTGAGACTGGATTTGAATTCAGATCTTCCTGACTCCAGGGCTGGTGCTCTATCCACTATGCCACCTACCTATTCCCTTTTTAATATTAAAAAGGAGTATTATTTCTTAATATAGTACTTTTTTTGTAAGGCAAAAGTGATCTGCCCAAGGTCACACAACCAGGCAATTATTACGTGTCTGAGGCTGGATTTGAACTCAAGTCCTCTGGACTCCAGGACCAATGCTGTATCCACTGTGCCACCTAGCTGCCCCTTAATATAGTGCTTTTGTTTCAAAAAGTGCTCTGTATAGCCCAAATCTCAAAAACCTATTATGAGGAAGATATTGCATTATTCCTATTATAGAGATGAATAAGCAGCTTCAAGGAAGTTTGCCTTTGGTCATATAACTAGTGTGGCAAAATTTGCATCCAGGTCAGTACTCTAGCCACCGTATCACAGAGCTAATGCTTTTTTTCATTTGTATAGTGGATGCATTACTACTATGTGCAGTTTGCCAATGGCCATTGGTTTCTAAGAATAATATAGTGGATAAAATTCCAGTTGGCTGGATTTGTGGCTCCTAGAGACACAAAAAGGATGAGAAACTGGCCTAGTCTGCAGTTACTTTACTGCCTTTGGCTAGAAGAAATTCATTGTCATTCTTTAGACCTTTCTCAAAATGAATTCTATTTCAAAGACTAGACTATAAACCTCTGCACCCCTCCCCAGTTTCTAGCACTTCTTCATTGAAACAATTGATGCATTTCTCCAAGAAAAGATTCTCAGTAAAAAACCCAATAAACAGGTCCTTTGTTGCCAGCATGTATAGATATTTATGATTAGAATACTGGAGAGGTGATCAGTTTTGTGGATAAAGAAGTAATTAGTGCTAAGTATTTCAAATCTATGATTTGACTTTTTTTGATATTATGTTGTAGTTTAGGATTCAAACACTGGTATGGGAAAAGTCATTAAAATAGCTTCATTCATGTCTTTTAAAAAATTATAGTTACTCTTTCTTCCTCCATTATACTGTCCCATAGAACAAGGAACAATAGTGAAGAAGGAAAACAAATTACTGCAATTATTGCATAGATGAGAATTTTCCCAACATTCTACTCTTGTGCCTAGTCTCTCTATTGATAGGATGAATTTTAAATAGAGATGGATATGTTACATGATCTGTTGATTTATGAATAAGAAGGTTCTTTTTAAGTCTTGTATTGGATTTTTCTATAATTCTGGTAGAGGAAGGTTTTTTTTTTAGTGTTCTTCCTTTGTTTGGTGTTGGTCTTAGTTCTATTATATGTTGTTTATGTGGCTTTGTCAACCCAAGAACTTGGCCTGTGATAGGAATCCAACAGCAAAGAAATACAATGGAAACTTTTTATTCAGGGTGTTATAATTATTTCAAGTTTTCCAGTCTGTTTTCTAACATTAAGTGAACTTTGTAGTGAATGATATTCTTTTTATTCTAGTAACAGAAAAAAAGAGTTTCCTTAGTTTTTTTTAAAAAAAACTTATAAATGGTTTTCAGTTGTTTAATGTTAATGCTACTCAATTATCTTGGGGGTAGAGTATGTAGAGGCAGCAGGGATATTAAAGGATGTGCTTTTAATTGGTAACTTTTCCTCCTTTGAGTTACCTTTTAAATAAACTAGAGGAACAGTGTAACTTCTTAAAAAGTGGGAGATGAAAGGAACCAATCCATTACCACCAGGGGACAAGGGAGAGTGAGAAAAGGGAAAGTCATTATAATCAAAATGGTGCACTGTGGGCAGTTAGTTCTTCAGAAAAGAAAGGAAAGTACTTAAAATTATGGTGGACCCAGAGACTTACAAGAGGGGATCAAGTAGTTTAGTGAGAAAAATAAGGTGTTTGGATTTCTTAGAAGACACATTCTCTTTCAACTAATTGGAGGTGGGAGGGACAGGAAGAAATCAACTTCAGGAAAGAAATTCCAGTCTGTGTGTTTCCTGTTATATAATAGAACTTTCTGCAACACCTAGTTGAGGGTAATTGTGCAAGAGATGACCTCCTTAGGTTCCTTTCAGCTCTAAAAATGGGTCATGGGCAAAAGAATCAGTTTCATTAATCAGAACATATGCTTCTACTTTCCTCAGCATAAACTTTCTACGTTTTGGTTTTTGGGTCTATACCTATGATTTCAGTGATGCTGGGAACTCTTGGTGAAGCAATATTGTTTATTAGTGTAAATTAGCTATTGTCTTCCTACTTATTCTCCTACTTTCAACTCTAAAAGTTGCCTAGGTCACTAAAAGGTTAATTGTTTTACCCAGGTTCGAATAGCTAGTGGGAATCAGAGATGGAACTTGAACCCAGGTTGTTTATTTTGTTGTGTTTTTCATTTTTGTTTTTGGCTCCAAGGCCATCTCTCTAAGCTTCTTATTCCTAATAAATGAATAAGTAAGTAAATGAATGAATGAATGAATGATATTTAGATATCACTTTAAGTTTTGCAAAGTGCTTTCCAGATATTAATTCATTTGGTTTTCAGAATAACTCTGTGAGACAGGGAGAGCTTCCAACCAATATTGTTATAGCCATTTTATAGAAATAACATAAAGGATTAGGTATTATTCCAGGGGCTAAGGCTGGAAGGTCAACTTCTCTCTTCGGCTTATTATATCCTTTTGAAGTAACTCTTAAGAAAATCTCTAAATATACTATACTTATGTTTAAATTTCCCCAAATGTGGGTAATAGGACCCCAGCACTTGAGAAGTAATACATATAGGTAGGACAGCTTTTATTGTAGCTGACTGAAGACACAATTAATCTATAGCAGCCCATAAACTGATAAACGCATAAAACACTGAAATAGCCCATCAATTCCTCTTAGAAAGGGAATTGAAATTGGTGGTGCTATTGAAGCAATTCTTTGACAGTCTATATGATCCCTAGCTTTTCCCACAATATTCTACATAGTCCCACATAGATTATTATATCATCTGGGGGGGTAGATTCCCCCAAAGAGGCAAGTATACTTTGGGACAACTGAGTTATGTACTTTCCATCAAACTTGCACTATTTGAATAATGCAAATTTGTTGGTCAAGAAAACTGCTAGTTAGAAACTTCTCTCTTAAAGGGGTATCAAAAAAATCATCTTCATAAGGTTTTGGTATCTGAATTTTTGAAATGGGAAATCCTTAAACTTGGGATTACTCAGGCAACCTCTCAAAACTGGTCCTGTCTAGGAGATCCCTTTTTTCCTAGTTAGATGACCAGATTCTAGAGTCACATTTTTTTAGGTAACAAAAATTCTTACTCTTTTGTAGAAGTCCAGGAAACAGTGTCAATGAACTCATTGTTATTTCATGTTGTTTCTTTATAACCCTGTAAGGTAGGGAAAAGTTTGTTGTTGTTATTATTATTATTATTATTATTTTATGGATGTGATATTTGATACAGGACTTCTCCTGTGTGGGCCCCTGGGAGTCCACATTGAAACTTTTGTCATATGTTCCCTAGTTGTTGTCTTCTCTTAAATTGGGAAAGTCCATTCAACATTTTCTCTAAGATAACGACAGCTTTGAAGCATGGAATTATGATTTCATTCTCTTACCAATCATGAAGAAGTACCCTTAGTCACTGGGAACCAAGAAAAAGTTTTGTGGACTATTCATATATTGTGGATGTGGAATCAACACATGTTGTGATCATACTTTCCATAGGGAGATGTCCCTTCATCTACCTCTCAAAAAGGATCATATTAAATAATCCTATCAAGTTGCATGCAAAACTCATCTATTGATCTAGGTTTCCTCCTGATTAACACACATTACACTGATGAAAGAAGGACCAGGTTGGTCAAGGCAATTGAACTAACCCAACTTCATCAAACTCTTGAATTTTTCCAATTAACATTTTAAACTTTTCTATAAAATAAAAATATTTTTTTTATTAAATTCCAAATTTCTGTCAGATTGATATTTCTAACAAATATCCAAGGTCAAGATTTTGATTTATTTTTACCTTTTCTATGATTTGTATCCTAAAGTTTTTCTCCCCAGTATGCAGAGCTAAGGATAAAATAGAAGAACCCACATTTGGGGGTATTGGATTTCTTCAGTATTGTTCATGCAGGGATATTTTGATAAATGTTTAACAATCAGCTCTCTGAAAATGGACAATATATTTTTATTATTTAATGTGTATTACTACTGTTTTCCCCACAACCTTCCCACGTTTAGATAATCAACAAAACAATAGATCAAACTCTAATCTCTAGGCTTGTTGATTTCTGAGGTGTAAATGCTCACATTGAGAATTTAATAATTGTCTTACCCTAGCATTTTCCATATATAATGATATAATATATACACAGCTATAATAGATATAGTAAGATTTTCTCATTGCATAAACATCTGCCTCCTACCTGGGTCTAGTTTCCTTATATGTGACTGCAGATTCATCTGCATATGGTATTTCATAAATTTATGACAAACTTGCTCATCATGCCCCCATTGTATATTATTCCCATTTTCTTCCCAACTTTGTGTGAACCAAAGGCAAATACTTTCAAATTATAGTATAGAATTTATGTATTGCATGAAATAATTGAGCAGATTAAGTGTTAAAATTCTGAGTGGGTTTTTAATGAACAGGTTTAAAAAAATCTTAAACCTCTCTCTTCCAGGGCAGCAATTCCCCCTGCCCCCCCATTGAGAGGTAGGTTCAATGCATCACTTTTTCTTAGGGAATCACTGTGTCCATGGAAGTACTCATAGACAGTTACATCTAGAACCACATTTAAAACGGTTTGAACTTCCCTGACCTGTTGTTCTCAGCCTTTAGCACCTTCCAGATGAGCTGAAATGCTTTTGTGAGAGCATTCATCATTTCCAAACTGTAAAATCTTAAGGAGACTAGTTAGTATTTATATAGCATTTTAGAGTATACAAAATAACTTACAACTATTATCTCGCTTAGTCCTTAAAAAAAAACCTTGTAGGGTCATTGCTATTATTATTCTCATTTTTCAAATGAGGAAACTGAGCCACAAATTGATTTGTTCAGGGTCACAAAGCTCCTAAGTATCTGAGGTAAGAATCTAATTCATCTTAAATCCAAGTCTGTCATTTATTTTAGTTTCTTTAAGCCTAGGGTCCCACCAATTCAAAACTGCTATTTATTTCATGGCTGAGAAAAATACTCCCTAAAAAGGCAACTGAGATAGTAGTTTCCCTATTGGTCTCTAGGCAGCTAATTCTAACCCATGGATCCACAGGAAAGCAGCAGAGGCAAGAAAAATAGAAAATTCTCCTAGGAGATATGCAATATGAACTCTTATAGCATGCAGCACTCTCCATATGTCAAGGCTGCAGAATTTCCCCCTGACCTAAAGGCCTGGCTTACTGTATAGCTTTGCCACTCTGACCAGGTACTAGGTGTTTTAGAATTAATTGTCTTTGATTGCTATATTGCTGAGAATAGCTAAATCTATCATAGGTTGATCATTATACAATGTTGCTGTTACTGTGTTCAATTTTTTTTTCCTGATATTTTACTCAGCATCAGTAAGTCAAAAATCTTTCCAGGTTTTTCTGAAATCTGATTGTTCATCATGCCACAACTCATTCAGCCATTTCCCAATTATTAAGCATCCCCTTAATTTCCAATTCTTTGACACCACAAAAAGAGCTGTTTTGAATATTTTGACACGCAGATCAGATGAAAATTTTGTTTTAACTCAGTGTCTGGAAGCAGGGAATCCCTTCACAAAAGAGCTTGGTTCTGGAAGCATGTGGACCAGGATGCAACCCTGTGGAAACTTGATCCTAAAGAGAGGAAATCAGGCTTTTCTGAAATCTCTGACTCATTATGCACACACCCCAGAGAAGATTTCTGAGTAAAACCTCTATCAATAACAGCAACAACAACAACAACAAAAGGACTTAGCTTTGACTCGTGTCTAGTATCATCCCAAAAGGAATTAGCAGGGTCCATTTGTAGAAAAGTTTTTCAAGGTACCAAGTATCAGATATCAAGAATAGGACAGTGTATTTAATTTTTTCCTTCACCTCAGAAGAAATAATCAAAACAAAAGACTAATAAATATTTTTGATATTGTTCAATCATTTCAGACTCCGTGATCCCATTTAAAAAATTTTTTTTGGCAAAGATATCAGTTGCCATTTCCTTCAACTCACTTTACAGTTGAGGAAACTGAGGCAAATAGGGTTAGTGACTTGCCTGAGGCCAGATTTGAATTCATGAAGATGAGTCCTACTGACTCCAAACCCAGGGCTCTATCCACTAGCCCCATCTAGTTGTCCTAGCACTTATGGGGATCTATTGACAAGTAATTAAATAAATGAGAGAGCAACCAATCTCTCCTCCTATACTTCTCTGAGAGGAAAGAAAGACTGCAAATTTAAGTATGCAAGAAAAACTTAACAATTAGACAATAACTATTTTGGGGTACAAAAGGGATTCTTTTTCACATATCAGTGGGATGATAAAGATCACAGGATCATAAAGTTAGGGCTAGAAGGGTCATCATAAGTCATCTAGGTCATTCTATATTTTAAATGAGTTTCCTCATTTTTAGAAATAGTTTGTCCAAAATCAGTGGTGGAATCTGGATTTGAATAGATATACTGACTCCAAATAATATGTTGTATCCAGTATAGTATCTTTTAAGTACCTTCCAATTTTTTAATTCTGTGATTGTATGCAGTATGAAGGAGAATTCAGAGCACACCATAGGTGAGGAATGACAAGTGGCACCAGGACACAGTGGTAACAATCTGGTGTTCCTGGATGTCCCCCTGTTGTTTCTTTGCTATGTAAGGGCTTGGAAGGGTTTCTCTTACTCTCTCCCCCTCCCCCCCACTAATACCCTATCTCTAGGGGAGGAGACCAGAAGCTTGATAAGAGCTTCAGATAATTTTCTGATACCTTTATAAAAAAAAGAAAGACACAGAACCTGTAATGGTGATATTAAGACTGGATGCCATATTACTAATTGCTTTTGTCAATGAACTTCAGCTGAGAATTATGGGCATGTAGGAAGCAATGCTTATTGAGATGGGATTAAATGAAAGACTTAAACATCAGTTAGCCAGGTGCACAAAGAAATACTAATGAATTTGACATTGCACTTAGTGAAAGTCTGTAGAAATATTTGAAGGATTTGATATCTGGAATGAGAATCTTGAAAGGGCTAGGAGAAGGCATTTGAAACCTGGAGTTGGTTCAGAATGGAACCACTAGGATGCTCAATCATTGGGCCTATGGAAATATTGGCGTCATTATGAACTGCGTTTTAGTTTTGAAGCTTTTAATTAACATCTGACTTGAATCCTGTCTCTGGCCCCTGTGATCTTGAAAAAGTCAATTCATCTTTATTATCAATTCATAAAGACAAGGGGATTCTGTTAAAGGACAAATAAACATGAGTTCAAGTAGGAATGAAGTAGAAATTTTGGGTTAATGGTCAAGATCAAATACCATAAGAGGAAAAAAAATCCCTTTTCATCTTCCCCTTTATCCATAAGGAAAAAAGTCCTTTATCATTTTCCTCATTTTGGGTAGAAATGCTGGGAGACCCTAGCTTAGAAGAGATAAGAATTCGATGATGTTTAGAGGCTCTGGTGCATTAGGGCATTATGTAACCTCAAATGTGGTGATAAATGGGAAATGCCTCAATACCAAGATGCTATCATTGGACAAGTATTGGTGGATAGCAGACCCTGGGATAAGAGAAGTCTCATTTGATACTGAACTTTCTTGCTTTTATGCCACAATATGGCAGGAGAAAAGTAGGTAATCTGGGGAAAATCAATATTGCAGTGATCTAGGTAATACTTGACTTACACTGTTTATAATACATTTTTATTATTTATGTAATTGTATCATAATTACTATTCATATATGTATGTTTACATAATTAACAAGTGATAACATTCTTACAAAGTATATATATAAAACTATAATTTATAAAATAATTTATAGTTATATAATTCTGTTTTTAAAATTATAATATTTATCATAATTCTTTGTAGAGAATTTGGGATATGGAATAATATGGTCAGTTTGGATATTTAGCAACAATATATAGAATTACAAATTTAGAGCTAGAAAGAACTCTAGATTCTTTGAATCTCAGTTAATTTATCTTTGAACTGAAAAGGTTGAATAAGTATCTCAGTTCCTCCAACCTCTAAATTTACACACACACACATATCAATGAACAATCTTTTATTAAGTACTTATAATATGCCAAGAGGGTGATGATATTTTTCCTTCTTTCTGGAAGAACACTATGGCAAGAGGGAGGTGATATCATGACAAGCATATGAATTGGATTTGAGTGAAGGGATGCTTCCAAGGGCACAATGGATAGAGCACTAACTTTGGAGTCAACAGGACAGGAGTTCAAATCTAGCTTCAGACACTTGACTCTTACTAGCTATGTGATTTTTTTTTAAATTAATTTTTATTAAAGATATTATTTGAGTTTTACAATCCCCCCCCCCATCTTACTTCCCTCCCCTCACCCCCCACGGAAAGCAATCTGTCAGTCTTTACTTTGTTTCCATGTTGTACCTTGATCCAAATTGGGTGTGATGAGAGAGAAATCATATCCTTAAAGAAGAGAAGTCTAAGAGGTAACAAGATCAGACAAAAACATGTCTGTTTTTTTCTAAATTAAAGGGAATAGTCCTTGAACTTTGTTCAAACTCCACAGCTCCTTAACTGGATAGAGATGGCACTCTCCTTTGCAGACAGCCCAAAATTGTTCCCGATTGTTGCACTGATGGGATGAGCGAGTCCTTCAAGGTTGATCAGCACTCCCATGTTGCTGTTAGGGTGTACAAGTGTTTTTCTGGTTCTGCTCATCTCACTCAGCATCAGTTCATGCAAATCCCTCTAGGCTTCCCTGAAATCCCGACCCTCCTAGTTTCTAATAGAAAAATAGTATTCCATGACACATATATACCACAATTTGCTAAGCCATTCCCCAATTGAAGGACATTTACTTGATTTCCAATTCTCTGCCACCACAAACAGGGCTGCTATAAATATTTTTGTACAAGTAATGTTTTTACCATTTTTCATCATCTCTTCAGTGTATAGACCCAGTAGTGGTATTGCTGGGTCAAAGGGTATGCACATTTTTGTTGCCCTTTGGGCATAGTTCCAAATAGCTCTCCAGAAGGGTTGGATGAGTTCACAGCTCCACCAACAGTGTAATAGTGTCCCAGATTTCCCACAACCCTTCCAACAATGATCATTATCTTTCCTGGTCATATTGGCCAATCTGAGAGGTGTGAGGTGGTATCTCAGAGAAGCTTTAATTTGCATTTCTCTAATAATGAATGATTTAGAACATTTTTTCATATGGCTATGGATTTCTTTGATCTCCTCATCTGTAAATTGCCTTTGCATATCCTTTGACCATTTGTCAACTGGGGAATGGCTTTTTGTTTTAAAAATATGACTCAGTTCTCTGTATATTTTAGAAATGAGTCCTTTGTCAGAATCACTAGTTGTAAAGATTGTTTCCCAATTTACTACATTTCTTTTGATCTTGGTTACATAGGTTTTATCTGTGCAAAAGCTTTTTAATTTAATGTAATCGAAATCATCTAATTGGTTTTTGGTGATGTTCTCCAACTCTTCCTTAGTCATAAACTGCTCCCCTTTCCATAGATCTGACAGGTAAACTAGTCCTTGATCTTCTAATTTGCTTATAGTATTGTATTTTATGTCTAAGTCCTGTAACCATTTGGATCTTATCTTGGTAAAGGGTGTGAGGTGTTGGCCTAATCTAAGTTTCTTCCATACTAACTTCCAGTTATCCCAGCAGTTTTTATCAAAGAGGGAGTTTTTATCCCAATGGCTGGACTCTTTGGGTTTATCAAACAGCAGATTACTATAATCATCTCCTGCTTTTACACCTAGTCTATTCCACTGGTCCACCACTCTATTTCTTAGCCAATACCAAACAGTTTTGATGACTGATGCATTATAATATAATTTTAGATCAGCTAGGGCTAAGCCACCTTCTTTTGCACTTTTTTTCATTAAGCTCCTGGCAATTCTTGACTTTTTATTTCTCCATATGAATTTACTTGCAATTTTTTCTAACTCATTAAAGTAACTTTTTGGAATTTTGATTGGTAGGGCACTAAACAGATAGTTTAGTTTTGGTAGAATTGTCATTTTTATTATATTAGCTCTACCTATCCATGAGCAGTTGATATTTGCCCAGTTATTTAAATCTGATTTGATTTGTGTGAGAAGTGTTTTATAATTGTTTTCAAAAAGATTCTGAGTCTGTCTTGGCAAATAGACTCCCCAGTATTTTATATTGTCTGAGTTTACTTTGAATGGGATTTCTCTTTCTAGCTCTTCCTGCTGTATCTTGCTAGACATATATAGAAAAGTTGAGGATTTATGAGGGTTTATTTTATAACCTGCAACTTTGCTAAAATTGCTAATTGTTTCCAGTAGTTTTTTGGATGCTTTCTTGGGATTCTCTAGGTAGACCATCATGCCATCTGCAAAGAGTGAGAGTTTTGTCTCTTCCTTCCCAATTCTAATTCCTTCAATTTCTTTTTCTTCTCTAATTGCTGATGCTAACATTTCTAATACAATATTGAACAGTAGTGGTAATAATGGGCACCCTTGTTTCACCCCTGATCTTATTGGGAATGCCTCTAGCCTCTCTCCATTGAATATAATGCTTGTTGATGGTTTCAGATAGATACTGCTAATTATTTTAAGGAACAGTCCATTTATTCCTACACTCTCTAGTGTTTTTTTTAATAGGAATGGATGCTGTATTTTGTCAAAAGCTATTTCAGTATCTATTGATATGATCATATGTTTTCTGATAGGTTTGTTGTTAATATAATTGAGTATGCTAACAGTTTTCCTAATATTGAACCAACCCTGCATTCCTGGAATAAATTCTACTTGATCATAATGTATTATTCTAGTGATAACTTGTTGTAATCATTTTGCTAAGATTTTATTTAGGATTTTTGCATCTATATTCATCAGGGAAATAGGTCTATAATTTTCTTTCTCTGTTTTAACTCTTCCTGGTTTAGGTAGCAGCACCATATTGGTTTCATAGAATGAGTTAGACAGAGTTCCATCTTTCCCTATTTTTCCAAAGAGTTTATATAGAATTGGAACCAATTGTTCCTTAAACGTTTGGTAGAATTCACTTGTGAATCCATCAGGCCATGGAGATTTTTTTAGGGAGTTCAATAATGGCTTGTTGAATTTCTTTCTCTGAGATAGGGTTGTTTAGGTATTTAATCTCTTCTTCATTTAACATAGGCAACACATTTTTGTAAATATTCATCCATTTCACTTAGATTATCAAATTTATTGGCATAGAGTTGGGCAAAATAATTTTGAATTATTACTTTAATTTCCTCCTCATTGGTGGTGAGTTCACCTTTTTCATTTATGATACTAGCAATTTGGTTTTCTTCTTTCTTTTTTTTAATCAAATTGACCAGTGGTTTATCAATTTTATTGGCTTTTTCCTAATACCAACTTTTGGGTTTATTTATTAATTCAATAGATTTTTTGCTTTTGATTTTATTAATTTCTCCTTTAATTTTTAGAATTTCTAATTTGGTATTTAATTGGGGATTTTTGATTTGTTCTTTCTCTAATTTTTATAGTTGCATGTTTAGTTCATTGATTTCCTCTTTCTACAATTTATTCATGTAATCATTTAGAGCTATAATATATCCCCTGAAAGTCGCTTTGAATGAATCCCATAGGTTTTGGTATGTTGTTTCATTATTATCATTATCTAGGATAAAATGGTTAATTCTTTCTATAATTTGTTTTTTGGCCCACTCATTTTTTAAAATGAGGTTATTCAGTTTCCAATTTGTTCTGGGTCTATCTCTCCTTGGCCCAGTATTGCATATGACTTTTATTGCATTGTGATCTGAGAAAGATGTATTCACTATTTCTGCCTTCCTGCAGTTGATTATTAGGTTTTTATGTCCTAGTACATGGTCAATTTTTGTATAAGTTCCATGTACTGCAGAGAAAAAGATATATTCCTTTCTATCCCCATTCAGTTTCCTCCATAAGTCTACCATATCTAATTTTTCTAACAATCTATTTACCTCCTTAACTTCTTTCTTGTTTATTTTATGATTTGATTTATCTAGATCTGAAAGCAGGAGGTTTAGGTCTTCCACTCATAGAGTTTTGCTGTCTATGTCTTCCTGTAGTTTTTTCAGCTTCTCCTCTAAGAATTTGGGTGCTGTCCCACTGGGTGTATATATATTCAATATTGAAATGACTTTATTGTCTATGGTACCTTTTAGGTGGATAAAGTTTCCTTCCTTATCTCCTTTAATGCTATCTATTTTTGCTGCTGCTTTATCTGAGATAAGGATTGCTACCCCTGCTTTTTTTACTTCAGCTGAAGCAAAATATATTTTGCTCCAACTTTTTACCTTTACTCTATATGTATCCCTCTGCTTCAAATGAGTTTCTTGTAAGCAGCATATTGTAGGATTCTGGTTTTTAATCCACTCTGCTATTCACTTATGTTTTAAGGGAGAGTTCATCCCATTCATATTCAAGGTTATGATTACTAATTCTTTATTGCCCTCCATGCTATCTTCCCTCTGTTTGTATTTTCTCCCTCCCCCCTTTATCTATATTCCCCAGTATTTTGTTTCTGAATACCACCCCCTTCAGTGTGTTTGCCTTCCTATATCACACCCTCCCCTTTCTTTCCCCTTTCCCTTTTTCCCTTTTCCCTTCCCTTCCTTTTGTTATTTCCGCTTTTTCCCCCACTCCCCTTCTCTTTCTCCATCCCTCCTCCCCTTTTCCCTTTTTTATACTTGAAAGGTTAGATGTTTTATAAGTTAACTGAGTATGTGTAGGTTTACTTTAAGCCAAGTCTGATGAGAAGAAGATTCAGGTGTTTCTCATCTGCTCCCTTCTTCCCCTCTATTATCATAGGTTTTTTTGTACCTCTTAGTGTAATGAGATTTGCCCCATTCAATCCCTTCCCTCCTCCAGTCTCTTTCCTATCCCCCTTTTTAAGGAGGTAGTGTTTTTTTTAGATAAATCTATCTAAGTCACTGAAATTCTACGGGTCTGTCCCTTCTAGTTCAGTGTATTCTATCCAATAGAGTCAAAATTCCTGAAAGTTATTAGAGTCTTTCTCCCCAGTGGCATTAAAACCAGTTACATCTCTTTAGATAGCAGTCTCATGGACATGTCATGAATGTCCATCATTTCTAGCTAGGTGTATTCTCTCTGTTAGAGTTACAATTCTCAAGATTTATGAGAATCATTTTTTCCCCCATGCTGGGATATAGCCAGTTTCAATTTACTAGATTGCATTTTTTTCCTTTTACTGCCCCCCTGCCCCCCCCTTTTTTAACCTTTTCATATGTCTCTTGAACCTCCTGTTTGATGTCAAAATTTTCTGTTTAGCTCTTGTCTTTTCATCAGAAATTTTTGGAATTCTTCCATTGTGTTAAATGTCCATCTTTTTCCTGGAAAAGAAGGCTCAGCTTTGCGGGAAAGTAGATTCTTGGCTGCATTCCAAGCTCCTTTGCTCTTCGAAATATCTCATTCCAGGCCCTTCGATCCCTTAATGCTGATGCAGCCAGGTCCTGTGTGATCCTTACTGGCTCCTTGATATTTAAATTGTTTCTTTCTGGCTGCTTGCAGGATTTTCTCTTTTATCTGATAGTTCTGGAGTTTGGCCACAACATTCCTTGGTGTTTTCATTTCAGGATGTTTTCCTGGTGGGGATCGATGTACTCTTTCAATACCTACTTTGTCCTCCGAGTCCATGATATCAGGGCAGTTTTCCATCACTAGATCCTGTAATATTAAGTCCAGGGTTTTTTCCTCTTCAATGTTTTCAGGAAGTCCTATAATTTTCAGGTTGCCCCTCCTCGATCTATTCTCGAGGTCAGTGGTTTTGTTGATGAGGTATTTTACATTTGCTTCTATTTTTTCTATTTTTTTGATTTTGTTTAACTGACTCTTGTTGTCTCATGGAGTCATTAGTTTTTGTAGACTCCATTCTTTTTTGGGGGGAGGAGTTTTCTTCATTAACCTTTTGCAACTCCTTTTCCGATTGGTCAATTCTACTTTTGAAAGAGCTTTCCATTTGACCAATTGAGGTTTTGAGAGAATTAATTTTGTTTTTGCATTTGTGCATTTGAAGATCTGAGAGAATTATTCTCATTTTATATTTCTCCAATTGATGATCTGAGAGATTTATTCTCCTTTTGTATTTGTCCAATTGTACTTTCTAAGGTTTTGTTTTCTTGTTGCAAGGTACTAATTGTCTCTCCCAGATTTTTAAGCTCCTTCCTTATTTCTTCAAGGAAGTCCTTCTGTGCTGAAGACCAGATTGTATTCTCTTCAGAGGTTCCAGGTCTCTCTGAGTTAGAGTCTTTCCCTTCCGAGAATTTTTCTATGGATCCACCTTTCCACGACCCTTCTTCATTTTGCTAAGACCTGAGTTGGGGAGGGGCTGGTTCACAGGGGCTTGGGATTGCTAAAGGCTTTACTCACTGAGTGCAGTTTCTCTGGCTGGCCAGTAGGAGGTGCTGGTTGCTTTCTCTGGAGTGTCTGTGACCTTGATTGAGGCCTTCTCCCTTTGCTTGAAGGGAGCAGTTGGAGCTATTGAATTCTTTTGCCTTCAGTCAATGGTGGGCTTTACCCTGGCCTGAGGTCATTCCTCAGCTGGGCTGGTTCTTCTGCTCACACACCTGGGCCTGAGGCAGAATTAGTTTGCATTTGTTTGTTAGGGAAGAAGTCTGAGTTGTAATGGAACTCTGACCTCAGACCAGAGGAGCTCAGGGATGCCTTCTGAGGCTTTCCTGCTCCAGAACTCTCCCCCCAGGCCGTCCCCAAGCTCCAGGGGGGGACAGCACCAACACCAGCGCCTCTGCTCCACTGCTGACCCAAGCCCCAGCCGTTCAGCCCCACTGCAATCCAGCAGGTCCAGCTCTTGGGCCCTCAGACTCTGGGTTCCAATTAAGCTTTTAATCTGGTTGATGGGGCTGATCCTCTCTCTGAGTCCAGACTCACCCACCTGAATTTGGCCAAAGCTGCTGCCGGAGACAAATCCTGAGGTAGATGTTCTTTCTCCTGGCTTTTCTTTCTGGCTTTTGTGGGTCGGATTTCTTTTAAGAGATTTGTTTCATGTGATAGATGGGGAAGAGATCAGGAGACTTTAGAACTATGTCTTTCTTCTCTCCGCCATCTTGGCCGGAAGTCTAGCTATGTGATTTTGAATAAGTCACTTAACCCTGATTGCTTTGCATCCAGGACCATCTCCAGTCATTCTGGTTAACATCTGCTTACTGAATCCAGATGACACTTGAGGAGATAGTGAGGCTGCTGACTTAGCACAAATTCAAATCTAGTTCATGGGCTTGTCATGGTATCACCTCCCTGATGTTGTGATCTTCTTCTAAAATGAAGGACAGACATTATTGATGTCCAAGCACTATGCTAAACACTGATAAAGAATAAAAAAGGCAAAGACAGTCCTTTATCTCAAGAACCTAACATTTTAATGGCAAAAACAACTGAAGGGGAGGGGGGAGAAAGTAGTGGCTTGAGGGAATCTCTTACATTTTTAAAATTACAGGGATGGTGAGTGGGGATTTGTGGAGGTAATAATAATAATTCCTAGAGATGGTCCTAAGGCAATCAGGGTTAAGTCAGTTAGTGTCAAGTGTCTGGGGTCAAATTTGAACTCCTATCCTCCTGACTCCAAGACCAGTGCTCTATCTACTACAGAAATGAAACAAAAAGATATTGAGCAGACTTTTTCTCTTTCTTTTCATTTGGTGAAGTATATTAACACTGGTACACCTCCAGGAGCAGGGGCAGACTTGATTTACGTTTCTAAAACTGGAAATGAGCAGGGAGACAAGGACAAAGGCTAGAAGAGGATTAGGGAATAGTGATAAAAGTGTGATTGGGGCTTGCAGAAAATCAGGAGAGGCAGTCACAATCAACACAGCGGGATCCCAGGGTAAACAGTTTAGAGATGAAATGGTTAAATTTTAAGAGTTTCTCCTTCCACTGGACTAGAATGTAGGGGGTAAAGTGAAGCATGACTGCAACTTGCCTTAAGTCTTTATGATCCTCTTATTTCAATTCAATAAGCTCTTACTAAGTACCTATTATATATCTGAAACTATACTTGGTGATGATAAATTGGTCCTGTCTTCTAGGAGCTTATAAATTTAACTGGAGGGAAATAACCTGTACATAGAAAATATTCACTAGAGGAATAAGGAAATTAGATAGCACATTTCTTTAGGCTAGATGGCCATAGGTAGGAAACTGAGATATTCTCAAAGAATAAAGATTTGTAAAAAGTAAGGATGGGGTAATTCATTTGCCATTGCAGGAGAAATCTGATTGCTTGAATAATCTCTTGCTTGGTGTTTTATTATCCAAGAACTAACTATTGGACATCTCCAACCAGGTCATAAGATCAACTGGAAGAGACCTCAGAAATCATCTAGCCCAACCCTCTAATTTTATAGGTGAAGAAACTGAGATTGGACATTTTAAACTCAAAGCATATCCCAAACAGAATTCATTATCTTTCCTTTCAAACTCTTCCTTTATAACTATCCTATTTATGGCAAGAACCCCATCATTCATCCACTTACCTAGGTATTTAACCTTGTAGGCATCACTGATTCCTCATACTCCCTCACCTCAAATATCAAATTAGTTGCTAAATGTTATAGATTCTTCATTCATAATATTTCTTGGGAGTGGAGTTCTTCTCTTTTTCTTTCTTTTTTTTGGATTTGTTTTTATTTTTATTTTAATGGAATAACAATCTTTTCCATAACATAGTACACTAAAAAAGATAATTATTCATGAAACTGCAAATAGGCTGCATACAACTTGTTATTCCTTTCAAATGTACAACAAATTTTTGTGTAAATTTCTTTTTTATCATTTTTTTCTTCCCTCCTCATCCCCCTGCCCTAGAGGTGGCTATCATTAGATACAAATATATATATTCAAAATTCTTCTACATATAATTCTATTTATCAAATCTTTCTCTGGAACAAGTGACATCTTTCTTTATATTCTTAGTAGTTAATTTGGATATTTATAACAGTCAAAATAATTTATTTACTCAGTCAGTCTTAGAAACAATATTACTATTATTGTTTTCCTTATTTTACTCTTATTTTGTACATCTTTCCATGTTTTCCTAAGATCATCAAACTTCTCATTTCTTATAGAACAGTAGTATTCCATTACAATCATATGCCACAACACAGCCATTCCCCTCATTTAGTCTCTCATCAACTCTTGCATGTTCTACTGTATGGGTTTTAATTGGTTTCTTTGAATCTAATGTTTCCCCTCACCAATTCCCCTCCATATAGATGCCAAACTGATATCATTAAAACAGTAGTCAGACTATGTTACTCCCCTGGCTAAGCAGGCCCAATGGTTTTTTATTTCTTTCATTATAATAATAATAATAATAATAATAATAATTAGCAATAATAAAATTCTCCAAAATAATATTTTGTTGATTCTGCTGTTAGACAAATCAGAATAGATTATGAAGTCTCAGATCATAACTTGCATGTAGATGTGTTTTGAAATAATATTTAAAGTATTTAAAATGTAAAAGTAATTAAGAAGTAATGTTTCCAGAAGTGTTTCTCATTTTATGAACATAAAAGAATATTATATAATTACAGTAGCTAATACATAGATAACTTAGCATGTTGAGTAAACCCTTTGATCCTCACAAAAACCTCAGAAAAAGATAAGGAAATAGGTAAATAGAAGTTGTAACTTGTCTTGTATTACATAATTAATAAACATCTGAGGGCGAATTTGAATTTAGATCTTCCTGATTCCTTGGCTCAGTATTTTATCCACAGTGCCACCCAACTACCCCTAAAAAAATAAAATGGACCTGCTTTGTTTGGCAATTGTCTACCTATGTTCTAGCCAAAGTGACTTGCTAAATCTTCCTGGAACATAACATTCCATTTCCTGATTGAACTACATCTATCTACAAGCCTGAAATCCATTGGCTCCTCACCTTCAGTTCAGAATTTCTGACTTTCTTCAAGGTTCAGTTCAGTTGCCATCTTCTGCTAAAGAAAGGCTATTCTGATTCCAAAGATTACTAATACCTCTTTCTTCAAAAATTCATTTGTATTTATAAATTAGTTAACTAGCTGGGCAGAGTACGTGGCTTGGAATCAGAAAAACTGAATTCAATGACTACTTTGGATAGGTATATGTATACACATATATATGACTATGATTTTTGTATATATATTTTTGCATTTGGTATTTAGTGTACTCTATTTTCCTTTATTAGAATGCAAAGTTCATTGTTTGGGTTGCCTTTTTCTACCCATCACCAACACAGTGCCTTCAACAGACCCTTAAATGCTTCCCTTGGAAACAGATTTATGTTAAATGAACAAAGAGGAACATGATCCTTGAAAGTATATATTCAGGATAACACACACACACACACACACACAATCCTCAGGATGTGACCATCAGGGCAAATCAAATATCATAGTACCTTGAACGTTTACACTCCTGATTTACTTTTCATTGGAAATTCCTGTCTCAAATATACTGTCATGGGTTTCTGGCTTCCACACTTGTCTAAGATCATATACTGACTTCATGCCAAAATATATATACTCCAAAATGCATACTTATAACCACTGCTTTGCTTGAGTGTTCAAGGACAGTTAGGTTTGTTCCTCCTCCCATGCCAACACCTTGTCTACTTTCTGACATGCTTAAATGGTCCCTGGAAAATTACAAACAAATGTCCTCCCTTCCAGGCTTTTCTCCAGTTTTATCACCTCTTTTCTCATCCTGCAGTGTCTCAACTTTGCTTTTGAGTGGGGATAGAATTGTGGCAGCTTAGTCACTGTCACTAATATAGAAGACCGCTCTTATCATTATGGACCACTTTTTCTCCCAAAAAATCTATTACCTGGTTTATGAGTAAAATTTCCCAAAGTATCACAAAAGACTTAGTACTTTCAGAAAAATATGGTCCCATTAGATGAACTCAGATATTGGTAGATTGATGATTAGGACAAATTTCAGGAGGGCATCTTGAAGAAGCTAGGAAAATAACTTCTTAAAAAGTCATATTAGACCATTGAATATCAGTTAAATTTCACACACTAACTACTGAAGTAAACAAATACTGTGTTATCACAAACTTCATGTATAAATGAAATTACTTGCAATAATTATTCATAATAGACTTTGCACATGTCTGTGCATTCAGTTCTCTGGGGCATTTCAGATCACTGAGACATTCGGTGCTTCTGCTTGGTAGCTGTCTCAGAGACATAGCAACTACTGGTTTTAGTGCAGGGGGACAGGATCCTCAACTGGGAACTGAGTTCATACAGCAAACTTTGGAATGACTGTGGGAAGTAACTCAGGCAAGGTAGTTACTGGAGAAGAGAGATCCAGAGATCAGTTCTAACTATACCACACTCTCCTTCCAGTGTAGGTGCATTCCTTTACCCTAGGGGATCAATACAGAAGACCACTAAGCCACATCCATTACTTAAATTTTGTCTTATGATATAGGGCTACTGAGTAGCTATATCTGGGAAATATATCTAGCATTCCCACCTGAACTCTGAATTCCTAAAGATCTCCTAAACTACCAGGAATGTTAAAAAACCCTTAGCACAATGCCTAGCACATGGTAGATATGATGTAAAAACTTATTTTCTTCCCTTCTTTTCCTTCAACACTGACTTATAGGATTGATGTAAGCTAAGATACTTGCCAGACCAGTGTCTCTCAACTTAAGTTCAATTCAACAAACATTTACTAAAGGGCTGCTATATAGAGCAGAAACAAAATGAAAAACAGGTCTTATCCTTAAGAAGCTTACATTCTACTAGCAGGGAAACAACATTTAGAGAAATAAATGCAAAGTAAATACAAAATAAATAATGACTTTCAGGTGGTGGAGGAGACCAGTACTAATAACTTAGTGGGTTGATTGGTCTTTAGCATTTGAATTGACCCTTGAGGATCAAATGATAGGATAACCCTCTGTGTACATGAATTATTCAGAATTCAGAGAAGAGAGAGAATTGCCACAAGGTCAGCAGCAGAAACAGCTAGTCCCTGGGAGTCTCAAGAAGTTTGCCTTGGACTAAGGACTGCCCTCATGTTTGGCTCTTTCATTTATTGTAGATGTTTATGACTTTCTGACACTGCTGCCTATTCAATTTTTCTACTGTTGGCCTTGTTCAGAAATCAGACTCAGATTCCCAGGTTCTTAACCTGATCAGTTATATCCAGTCACCTACACCTGAGTACTGACAGTTAAACATTCACTACATCCCTGGATATCTGCCTGCAGTTATTTTTGACATTTCAATCTGTAACCAGGAGAATATGTCACATTTGTACTTCAGGGGAAAGAGTGGATCAGGAGAGGCAGTCACAATCAGCACAGTGGGATCCCAGGTAAACAGTTTAGAGATGAAATGGTTAAATTCAACTCAAAACTTTATTTTTATTTTTTTTCCCAGTGGAAAGTTCCACAATCTAGTGAAGTACTAAATAATATCAACTTTCATGTTAGGGACTATCTCCATATATTTAGTGCTCAAGAAGACTCCAATTAGGACATACTAATTTAGCCAATGAGCCTACTTCATACAGGACCCCTAAAAAGCTAACCCAGAATCAGGGTACTTTGTTGGGTTAGTCATTTATTCAAAATCAAAAGTAAGCTTTAAACAATGGGTTTGCTTTTTAGGGGTCATATTTAAAGCAAAAGACTTTTAATCAAATAGTATGCTAAAAATGATTTTAAAAAACCACCCATATGTACAAGTTTAAATTCTTCCATGTGTTCCACACCACAAAGAATACTTGTGATCAGTATACATATATAGTTGGGCATCCCATGACTTTGATAATGACGTCTGGTGGTATGTCTGTAGTGTCCTGATGTTTCAGCAGAACTGGGGTCTTCTGCTATCTGGTTTCTGCCTCATCATTTTCTTCTAGATGTTTATCAGAAAGAAGTAAAAATGCTTCTTTTTGTTTGAATGTTTCATAAGTGCTTTTAAAAAAGTAAAGTTTTCATTAATGTTAAATATACTGGAATAGAATACAACCTACACTTCTTAGATTCCAGTGTCTCACAATAAACATAATGTTCCAGACTGCTATGAACTTGCTCCCACTCTTACACTCCCTAAATACCTCTTGGTCTTGGAATCTAAACCTAATGGCTAAGAAGGATTCTATTTAGTACTAAAAAAAAGAAGTGAGAATTAAGTAATTTCCTAAAACTTTACATGTACAGAGTCAAACTCATTTCCTTTCCTTTTAAGCATTCCTCACCTCTTACTTTCCCTAATATCAGAGAGGGCAAACACCATTCTCTCAGTCCCTCAGACTCATTTGTCATCTTCAACTCTTTAATATCTCTCACTCTCTATGTCTAATCTGATGACAAGGCTTGTTGATTGAATACTCCTCCTTCTCTCCTCTTGGGACTCTATTCTCATGCTGTATTACCATAGTAGGTTGCTGGTGTGTCTGCCTGAACCAAGTCTTTCCCCACTTTAATCCATCCTTCATAAAGCCACTAACTAAAATGATTTTCCTAAAGCACAGATTTGGCCTCATAACTCCCTTCTTACTCAATAAACTCCAGTGACTTTATTTTTTAGATTTTTGCAAGGCAAATGGGGTTAAATGGCTTGCCCAAGGCCACACAGCTAGGTAATTAGTAAGTTTCTGAGACCGAATTTGAACCCAGGTACTCCTGACTTCAGGGCCTGTGCTTTATCCACTGCGCCACCTAGCCGCCCTGCTCCAGTAACATCTTATCACCTCCAGGATCAAATACAAAATATTCTTTTTGGCATCCAAAATTCTTCACAACCTAACCCCTTTCTACCTTTTCAATCTTTTTTCACCCTACTCTCTGCTATATATTCTCAGATCCAGCAACATTATTCCATAAACAAAATACTTCATCTGTAAGTCCCAGTTATTTTCTTTGGCTGTCTCCCTTCCCTGAAACATATCTCCTTTTATCTCAGCCTCCTAGTTTCCTTTCAGTTCCAATTAAAATCTCAACTTTTTAGGGAAATCTTTTCCAACCCCTTTTAGTTTTAGTGCTTTCCCTCTCTAATTTGTCTTCTGTTTATCCTGCATTTAGCTTGTACGTATTTGTTTGCTTATTGTTTCCCCCCCATAAGACTATGAGCTCCTTGAGGCCCTGACTCAATGGATAGAGAACTGATTCTGAAATCAGCAAAACCCAAGTTCAAACCTGGCCTCATTTTCTATGTGACCTTGGGAAAGTCATTTCTTCACATCCAGGTCCATCTCCAATCATCCTGATTCATATCTGACTATTAGACCCAGATGACTCTGGAGGAAAAAGTGAGACTAGTGATTTAGCACAGCACCCCCTTGTTCAAATCCAATTCACTTTCTTGTCATGGCATCACCTTTCTCTCTCGGTCTTCTTTGAGAACGAAGGACAAAAATCATCATCAGGTATTTAATAAAATGTGTATTGACTAAGAGTTACATCAAAAATCTTTAAAGCATAAGATGGTAAACTAATGTTTATCACTGTTTAGTAATTTTATTTTTAGATTTTTCAAGGCAATGGGTTAAGTGGCTTGCCCAAGGCCACATGGCTAGGCAATTATTAAGTGTCTGAGGTCAGATTTGAACCCAGGTACTCCTGACTCCAAGGCCAGTGCTCTATTCACTGCGCCACTTAGCTGCCCCTGTTTAGTAATTTTTGTCACATATGACTATCATCCTACTTGGAATTTTTTTGGCAGAAATACTAGATTAATTTGTCATTTCCTTCTCCAGTTCATTTTACAGATGAGGAAACTAAGGTGGGCAGGGTTAAGTGAGTTACCCAGGTTAGAAAATGTCTGAGGTCATGTCTGATTCTAGACTGGCACTTTACACTGCACCATTTACATGCTCATAAATTAGTTTACCAGCTCTTAAATTTATATCTTCTTGAGATTTTAGCAAAATGTTAGAAATAGCTTTCTATAGTTATTATGGAAACTACTGCTAAATCATTTCTGGGCATATGCTTATTTCCAGAATCTGGTAGCAATGTGTCAGGGATGGGTGGTGGTAGTTTTCTTCCCCAAAATGTCTCTAGGTATTGGTACTAAGTAAAAATTCAACAGTCAAGAGTGATGACAGTGCCTTACATGTCGATGAAAGTGTGATCTGAGATGTATCCATTTTTTACTTGGGTGCCTCAATTTCTACTACTAGACATTCATTTCTTTGTGTTAAACATTGCCCTTTCTGCTCAGGCCTCTTTTAAAATGCAACTCCCCTCTAACGGGTGATAGATTACACTAATTCATGCTAAAGTATGAGGGGAAGGATCTGATAAGTCACTGCCAAGAAGCAATATGATAGAATTGGGTTTCTGGTAGGAGGCTAGGAGGGGGGAACATATAGATGAAGGAATGAGGAGCAGAGGCACAGAAAGAGGAGGTAGGTAGTAGCAATGTCAAGGACAGACCATCTAGTTTATCATTTTACTCAGGTCCAGTCTTGCACTCATTCTGGATGTTAATGGACTGAATATCTTTAGATGAGCGAACTTAACCTTTCTTGTGCCTCAGTTACCTCATCAGTAAGACAGGGATAATGAATTTGTCTCTCTGAGAGTTTGTGAAAATTAATGAGCCATCTGAAAAATGCTTTTCTGTTCATCTGAAGAAATACTCAAGTATTATCTTCATCTTTTTATATTAATTTAAGGAGAGAGATATGGTCACTATCTTTCCTTGCTACTAAAAACAAAATCTTTTAATCAAAGGTCCTTTTCCCATTATAGAATCTAAGATGAACAGATCAAATCTAAGATGCTGCCTGCTATGTCTTGACCAAAACTCCCCTTTTTCCCATTTTTGATTCTTCTTTTGTCCACTCTGCAAAAAAGTGCAGTGCTGAAAGGTTTTGTAATTTGAAGCATTTTCTCTTATCAGACAAATAACTGCTGATTATACCAATTTAGTGTTAAAACACTACTTAGGACTGGGAGGGGAAAGATTCTTACTTGTAAAGACCCCTTTTTTGTAGGGTGTAGCTAATTTCCTTCCTCCTTGTCCCTCTTTTTTCAATCAAATAGTTGTGATTTGTCCTTCATTTTTGAAAAGGACCTGTGATATTATAGGATGATGTCTTGACTTCTGAATGAATTGGATTTAAGTGAGGCAGAGTTGTGCAAAGCATCAGCCTCACTATATCTTCCAGAGACGTTAAATCCAGTGGCAGAACGCAAATCAAGATGACTGTAGATAGGATGCAGCCAAATAGTTGTTTTGAAAATACCTGATTAGGGGCAACCAGGTGGCCTAGTGGATAGAGCACTGGTTCTGGAGTCAGAAGAACTTGAGTTCAAATCTGACCTCAAACACTTGATACTTACTAGCTGTGTGACGGACAGGTCCTATTAACCCCATTGCCTTGCCAAGAACCAAATTAACAAACAAGCAAAAAAAGAAGAAGAAAAGAACTATTTGAAAATTCAATGATGGGTTACCTAAATTCAGCTGCTTGTGCATGGGTACAGTTCCCACCCATGTGTTTGGGAAACTAAAACATAAAAACTAGAAATGTAAAAACTATAGATTAAGATCTGAGAAAGAATAGAGAATTCAGCTAGTTAAAGTCCTTGTATGTACAGATTGATGAAAGTGATGCATAGATTGTTGCAGATCTCACAGTTAATAAATAGCAAAGCCCATATCTGAATATTCCCAGTTCAATGCTTACTCCCCTGCCACACAGAGAAATAGAACTTGCCTTCTGAAAGGAGAAAAGAAAAGTAAGTCTAAAAACCTAGATTATCTGCCTAGAAGAATATCTCTTTTCTTTGATTTTCAAATGGGTAAGCAGAATTGATACTCATCATGATCTTGATGTTGAGATTTTTCATTCTCTTAACCTCTACTCTTTTCATGACTCTCCCAATTTGATTTTTGTAAGACTGTGTTCTCCCACTTCTCCCAAAATATCAATTCCACAAAAATAACTTAGTGTAGTTTCTAATCTTAGAGTAGTGGGAATGTATTTCTTTCTTTTTTTAAAAAATAATATTTTATTGTATTTTTCCAATTAGATACTATGGCAATTTTCCAACATTTATCCATTTGCAAATCTATGTTACATTTTTATTCCACCCTGCTTTTCCTCCCCCTTCCCCATGACAGTGAACAGTCTGATAAAAGCTATACATGTACATTTGTGTTTAACATATTTACATATTAGTCACTTTGTGTAAGAGTAATCAGGATCAAAGGGAAAGAAAGAAAGAAAGTTATGGAATAAGAGGGAAAAACATGAGAAGTTTTTAAAAAGTGAGCCTAGTATACATTCAGATTCAATGGTTTTTTTCTCTTTCTTTGGATGTGGATGGCATTGTCCATAATAGGTCTCCCAGTGCTGAGAGGAGCTGCATCCATCATAGTTGATCCACTCACAAAGTTGTTGTTAATGTGTACAGTGTTCTCTTGGTTCTGCCTTCTTTTCTTAGCATCAGTTTGTGAAATTTTTTTCCATGCTTCTCTAAAATCTGACCACTCATGTTTTCTTATAGAACAATAGTCCTCCATAGCATTTATATACCATAGCTTGTTCAGCTATTCCCCATTTGATGGGCAGGGAATGTATTTCTGAATAAAGGATGGAAGTGAGTTTAGTATATGTACTGAGAACAGAGAGGAATTGGGTTCAAATTCTGCTTCTAATGCTTACAACCATATATTTGTGAGGGTAGACTTTCTTAATCTTTGGAGGAAACAGTTCAGAGGGTAGTAGTGGGACTAAACTAACTTTGCCTATGTTTAAATTATTGTTCTTAATGAAATGCCCCTAAATAGTTTTCTTTGTTAAAATTTTTTTTTTTTTTTGGTGAAGTGTAAGCATATTAGTTCTGGTTGTTAAATCTCTTAGTTAATTTATTTTTGTTCATAAGAAGGATTTGCATGATAGTGGACCAAATCTCAGAGCTATTCATTCAAAGTGAATTTTAAACTGTGGCTAAACAAGCTACACACTCTGACTTAGTAGTTTTACACATTGGTTTCTGGGAGATAGCAGTGTAAATGACAAATTAAACACAGGTAGCCTTGTTGTTGTAGATAGTGCCTTTAAAAGGCACTCACTAGCTATTCAAGCAAGCTACAATATAGTTGCTTATCAGATTTATGGAAAGTTTTTTTAAAGGGAGCTTATCTGTCAGTTGTGTATTTAAAGAGTACCTATCATCTTAGTCCCTGGGTGCTTAGATACAAGGCTCTTGGAGAAAAAGGCTAGTTAATGGAAATTAATAAATCCAGAGCTTGTTTACAATGATCCAAATAGTCAGCCCAAAAATTTAATAGACCTAGTAGATAAAAAAATACACAGTGCACTATCTTCAAATGTTTTCATCTTGGGAAATCCCCTGGTGGATTTGCAGAAATTCTCTCCTATAATATCTTGCCCTCTTGTACCATTCTACTCTCTAATTCTAATTGATCTCAACCTGACAATATGATGGAAGAAGTTTAGATTTATATAGGTCTTGGTGGAAGATCATGGAAGGTTTCCTAAAAAGGGGGAAATTGAGTTAGAGATTAAAGGTTGGAATTCAACAGGTGAAGAAAGGAAGGTAGACTTTTTGAGACATAGGGAATAGTGTACTTATTCAAAGGCAGAGAGTCAAAAAAGTACTGGGTAACTTTAGCCGAGTGGTCCAGTTCAAACGAAGTAAAGGGAGTTTGGGAAGGCATGAATGAAAGAATAAAAAAGAAAAAAACTTTATTAAGTGGTTATTATATGTTGAGTGTATATATATATATATATATATATATATATATATATATATATGAAAATGAAGCAGGCCTTGATGCTTATAGTCCTTATAGTCTAATTGTGAGTAAAAATACAAAGAGGGGAATAATGATCAGGAAAGAGTGTGGTGTCTGGGGAGTCACAAGGATGGTAAATTGACTCATAGGGCAACTGGTAGCATTGCTTTGATTACTGAACCCAGAGCAAGAGGTAGAAAACAGGGAGCCGGGAGAGGGTCAGCATGGAAGCAGGGGAGGGAACAAGATGAAAGGGGTCAAAAGCTGAAGGGGACTAGTGTGAGGAACACCAGAAGTAGTGGGGTTGTTGAGCTTGTACTTACTGTGAGAGGCCTGGAAGACCACTCAATGCACTTTATTTGATAGGTAATAGAGAACTGTTGAATATTTTTGAATATTGGAGTAACATGATCAGATTTATTTCAGTTCAATTCAACAAATAGTTATTGTGTACCTGCAATATGCAGATCTATGTGAAACCCAGCATTTATTAGAATCCATATTTCACAAGTCCTTATCTGATATTTTCCTTTTACTAGAACAAGCACAGGGAAGGAGGAAGTGAATAAATATTTATTAAATGCCTACTACTTTATAGATATTATTTCCTTTAATTAAAATAGCAAAGCAAGTAATAAGGAATAAATAATAAGAAATGTAGAGGGTAGGTACATTCTCTTACCTACATTACTAGAAGGATAGAAAATATGCCTCTAGACAATATACTCTCCAGAGTGTATCTCAAAGGGAACTTCTGTCCTTATAAAGATGCCATTTGCTGCTCTTCTACAGTGATGCTCAATTCATCTTCTGATCTGTGGATGTCATTGCCTGGATGCTGTCTTGCTTAGCTGCAAGCTACTGCTATTATTATTAGCTGGTTCTTTACTGGCATCTACTGTTTTTCCATTTACTTGCAGCTGGCAGAAAGATCTAGCTTTTTTGGCACGCTTGGCCTGGAACCTCCAGCTTCTTTTAGCTCTTTTGTGACTCAGACTTATAGCAGGATCCAGACAACACAGACCCAAAGTCCTTTAGGTCATATTTGTCTTTTGTTCTGCTTTCTCTCTCTCAAAGCAGTAATTCTCTGAAACTAACGTGCTATTGAGTGATTATAACTTTCAACTTCCTTCATGAACCAAGTTACTGAGTTAGGGTCATACAAATTCCCCATAGTTTTTCATTAATAAAGCTATAAAGGAGGAGAATTCAGCTGGTGACATTTGTCTTATTCATTTTTTAGCTATGCTTTTTTTCTCTTTATATGTATCTGCAAAGAATTAGTAATAGAAACTTTAGGTTGTAGTAGGGAGAAAGAGAAGATAGAATGAACTATTTAAATTTTAATGGTTATTATGATAGTCTAGGTGGGTGGTAATGTAGGCCTATACCTTAGTGGTTGCAATAAAAATAAAAAGGAAGGAGACAGATGCAAGAAATGATGTTGTTGATAGGACTTGGTAACTAATGCAATATGTGTTATTGAATTAAATTGAATAATGCAGTGATGAACTTCTGCTTTGTGCAAGTCACTGTACTTGGCACTTGGATAAAGAAATAAAAAAATTACAAGGTCTTTGCAGTTTAGAAATTTATAACCCACCAGGGATTTAATACATATTTGCAAAGAAATAGAAAACAAAATAAAAATGTGATAGAGGCAGATGACAGATGCAAAGTACTCCAGGAAAATGTTGAGTAGAAATAACTTTCAGCCAGAGGGAGGAGGAGTGGTAGAGTCAGAGAATGTTTCATGCCAAAAAATGGTACTTGAGTTTGCAGGAAGAGGAGGTTTTTGATCAGGGGAGTGAATAGATTAACCAATACACTGGAAGACATTTTTGGTAGCTGTTTAAATGATAAATTACAGAGGGGATGTATAGACTGAAGACAGATCAGTTAGAAGATCCTTATAGTAGGTCCAGGAGAAAGTGATAAAGATGTGAATTATATTAGTGACAGAATGTGTGGAAAGGAAGAGAAAGATAGAAAAGATATTATGGGACTAGAATGTGATTTAGGCAACTGATTGGATATGAGAGGGCAGAAATATGAGAGTCAGAGATTACTTAGGGATTTGAGCTAAGGTGATGGGGAAGATGGTGTCATTAAAAAGAAATAAGGAAGTTGCAAAGAAGGGTGGGTTTTGGAAAGATGATGAATTTTCCAGGGTAGTATAATATCTAAATCCAAGAGATATTGGAGAGGTGGAACTGAAGCTCAGAGATTAAAACTAGTACAAAGATCTGGATGTCACTTACATAGACCTTATAGTTGAAACCATAGCAGAGAGAGTAGAGAGATAAATGAGATGAGGGCAGAGACTTGGGGATACACATTCAAGAAGTAGGAAAAAGAGGGTGAGCCAGTACAGGAAACTAAAGTAGGAGGAAACAGTGCTCAGAGGAGAGAGTGGTCATTAGTATCAAATGCTATTATAAAAATCAAGTAAGAAGATGCCTGAGAAATGATCACTGAATCTGACTGTTAGGAAATCCCATAGAGAGAGTAGTTTTGTTAGAGTGAAGGAATCAGGAACCAGATGGCAGGAGGTTGAAGAGAGAGTGGTTGGTGGGGCAACTAGACGGTACAGTGGATAGAGTGCCAAGCCTGTAGTCAGGAAGACTTATTTTCCTGAGTTCAAATGTGACCTTAGATGCTTGATAACTTTGTGACCTGGGCAAATCACTTAATATAGTTTTCCTCCGTGTCCTCTTCTGAAAAATGATCTGTAGAAGAAAATGGCAAACCCCTCTAGCATCTTTGCTAAGCAAATCCCAAATATGATCAGGAAGAGTTGGACAATTGATATGACTGAACGATAAGAAATCCATTCCTTAATTCTTTCTTTTATTCCTTTTTTTATTCCTTTCCTTAGTATTTCCCTCTTGAAGTGAAATATATTTCTGTATTCTGTACTTAATTGTGTGACTATGTATATTTTGGGGTGTATATCGTTCCCTTCTTTGACTAATTCAGATGAAAGTAAGGCTCAAATGTCAGCAACTTTCCCCACCCCTTTGCCCTTCTTTGAGTTGATTTCTACTTATTTACCCTGACTCTTCCTCTTCCTTCTCATTCCTCATCCTCTTACTCACTCAGTGCATTCCTATTCTAGTCCCTCTTCACTATGATAGGATCTAAAGAGATACACATATCATATCCCTATATTAGAATGTAAGCAATTTCATTCTGTTTTAGTCTCTTAAGATGACTTGCTTATATTTACTTTTTAATGTGTCCCTTGTTTATATTGTTCTTTAAAATGCTCTCTTTAAATCAGGAATGCTTGGAAGTCTTCTATTTCATTAAAAATCCACTCATATTTCAAGCTCTGCTCCTTTATAATGGTAGTTGCCAAATTACTTGTCTGGTTACTTTTAGCATTTTTTCTTTGAAATTGAAACACTGGACTTTGACTATAATGCTTGAAATTTTGGGATTTCTTTTAGAAAGTTACTGGTGGATTTTTTCTATTTCTACTTTGACCCTTAGTTCTTAAGGGATTTGAATGGTTTTCTTTTATGACTTGTCGAAATGTTATCTATGCTATTTTTTTTCTTTCTTTTTTCTTTTGGTCATGATGTCCTGAGAGTCCAGTGCCTCTTAAATGATGCCTTCGTACCTAAAGTTAGGACCAGGCTGTGTATCTGGACTGATAATTGTGTCCTCTAGGTTCATGCTACTACTTTTTTGTAGGTATTGAGTATTGTATTATAATGTGTGAGGATCTCAGGTGCAGCTCAGACTGGGAACCTTTAAGTTTTCAGTATTCTCAATGTTGTCTGATCTAGGGCAAAGTTTGATCATTACTATCCTGGTCTGATTGGTTCAAGTTTCTGATCTGAATTTGGATCTGAATAATACTCCTATGTTCTTGTTTTAGGTTGGAGTTCCAGTAGACTTTTGCTTGACTCAGCTATTATCTATCATCTAGAAAGCTCTGCTGGTTCATAATGACAGAACTCTAGGTTTCCCTTTCTATAATCCTCTGGATTCTTGCCTTGATCATATTGTCATAGGTTTATGATTGATTTGGAAGCTAGAATTAAATTTGTGAACTGCTTCTGGGGTCAGAACCAAACATCTAATCCAGGTCTACTCAGAGACAAATCAATCAACCTGAAGGGAAAGTACCATATGAACTTCTCAAATCATTTCTCCCATTTAATTCATCTTGGTGGATCAGATAATTTTAAAATTGGAAAGGATATGAGAGATCATCTAGTCCCAATTGTGGTATAGAGTAATGAATTAATTAGAAGCAAAAAGTTACTTAACATGAGACTCAGATTTCTCATCTTTAAAACAGGGGTCTCATTATTGCTTTGACTAATTCAGAAGATTGTTGTGAAGTTCAAATAATACCAATATACATGAAAGATCTATATTTTACAGGTAAGGAAGTAAAGGCACTAAAAGTTCAATGACTTAGATAATATCATATGATTAATGTCAGAGTCAGGGGTAAAATTCAGGTTGTATGATTCCTGGTCTCCTGGTAATCTCATACAACACAGTTGACAATTTAACAAACTTCTGGTAATTTGGATTCTCTAATAATTTCTTCCCTTTGAACTAAGCTAAAAAATTTTGGATAGCGAACTATAAAGAAGGAAGGTTCGGGGACTATTAACTAAGAGAGAACAGGAAAAAAAAACTATTACCTATACTAACTTTGCATGAGCATTTCTTCTGACAAACCCACTTTTAGTGGTATACAAAAGGGAAATGAAATTGTTCAGAATCTGTTTTTGTTTTCAGTAAAAGAACTCATTTCGGAAAGAAATTGGGTTCATTAAATGAACATTAATCCTTTCTTCTCCATAGCCCTGTCATTTTGGGCATTATAGATATATTATAAAGTCTTCAATCTTCCTACTCTGTTTTGAAGAATAACCCCAAAGGGGACAATTTTCTAAATAATTATGATAATGGCAATAATTTAAAGTGCCCCATTGCAAAGGTAAAAAGTATTTATGTTGTAGGATGATTTTTTTTTTGCAAATGTGTGTTTATTTCCAGGGTGTTTAAAGATATTACATGGCTCCCACATGAAAATTCTATCTTAATTTCCTTCCAATAGAGACTGCTCTTCACTTGGCATTGAGCAGTACTCACAATGCATAAATGGAGACATCTTTGCAAATAAACTTTTTAATTAAAAAAGCCATTTGCCTCTTTGCTTCTGGAAGCAGGATAGGTGGTCTTGTGAGAACGAAGCCCATATGCTCCATAAACCCCACAGCTGACAATACTGAAGTTTATACAAGTGATAAATACTCACTGGGGAAGAAATCCACCATACAGCCTCTTTTTGAAAAGTTCTAAGTAGGATGTGTCAGAAAATTGAATCTTTTTTTTTTTTTTAGGTTTTTGCAAGGCAAATGGGGTTAAGTGGCTTGCCCAAGGCCACACAGCTAGGTAATTATTAAGTGTTTGATACCGGATTTGAACCCAGGTACTCCTGCCTCCAGGGCCGGTGCTTTATTCACTGTGCCACCTAGCCGCCCCGAGAAAATTGAATCTTGCTACCTGCCCCAAATAAATCTAATATTAGAGTGGACCACACTGACTGTGCACATTCATTCTTCAAAACAAAGGATTTATGATCTAATGTCTCATTTGAGAGTTCAGGAATTTTCCAGAGTCAGGTGCTAAATGGCAGTGAAATGTTTCCTCTGATGATAGCCCTTCTTAGAGAAGCAACCCCATCTTTTGGAGGATTCTGCAGCTAAAGGACTAAAGCCCAAACAATACCCTGCCTTGATCCAGACGTTATAAATTGCTCAGACAGTACAAACCCAAAGTGAATGTGAAATAGCTATTCAGCAGTCCCACAAATCTCTGGGGAACCTTTTCTACCTCCCAGGAAAGCATAAGAGGGAGCAATGGGTTACTCTTTCATTTTTAAAGTATTGTTCAAGGCTCACTTATGATTCTTTTGTATTGTAAACATTTTTTTTCTGGGTGAAAAGGATAGTTTTCCTCTACCTGATAGCCTTTATTTTTTATTTCTCTCTAGAAGAGACCCTGCTAATGCCTTCTGGGGAGAACCTAGACATAAGCCATTTCTAATATTTATTTAAGAGATTTTTCTCTGAAGTTCTGGGACTGGGGTCTACCATTCATCTGAGAATACTAGAGGAAAAAAAATAAATTTTTCCCTCTTTGAGATCAGACTTCCCTAGACTAAACCTGTCAGCACCCGATTCTAGAACTTGAACTCTTTGTGAAAGCCAGCCCTGAATCTCCCAGAAAGATCATGCTTTTAAACATGGTTTATGTTGTTGCTGTTGTTGTTTGGTATTGTGATAGATATGAAAATTTTGAAGACCTAGTGGATGTACTCAAAGTTACTGCTACCAACTGGTATCATATAGATTTATGTACAGATTTTACTCTCCCTAATAGGTCCATGGGTGCATGCAGTGTGTCTTACTCATATTTAGGTGAACCAAGCCCTTCTCCTGTCTGGCAGAGTACATGTAATGGGTGCTTGCTCAATAAATGTTTATCAAATTAAATTTTTGAATGGCATTCAAGAGGAGCAACACAAGAAAAAATTCCCCATGTAATTATCCTTTCCTTCTGTCTTTTACTCTTTTTTGAAACAGCACTGATGATGCTGTCAGAGATTCTGTTTTTCATTCCTGAGGTTCTCAAATTTAATTTTGTTGATATCTTATTTTTATATTACCTCAAATTTCCTGATATATTTTTTTCTCATCCTTTCTTAGAAGGCCATTCTGTATTACAAGTACATATAATATTATATACCCATATCTTCTTCCCCAAATAATATCCTTCCCTTTTACCTATTAAATAATTGACAGATTGACCATGTCCAAAAATGTGTCTTTGATTCTGTGTCCTTAGTCCACCACTTCTCTGTCAAGAGGTGGGATGCGCTCCTGCTTCAACACCAAATCATTCACTGAACTGATCAGGGATTTACAATCTTTGTAAGTTCTTTTCCTTTCTATTGTGCTTATTGAGTAAATCATGTTTCTTCATATTTATCTGAAGTCATCTCTTGAATCATGTATTACTACATAACAATAGTGCATTTCCTTCAAACACTGAACCAAATTTGTCTGGTGATTCTCCAGTCAGTTGATTTCTAATTCTTTGCCAAAGAAAAAAAATGCCATGGATGTTTTTGTACATTTAGGTTTTCAAATAGTTACATAATGAAAGCTCCAAATGGCAGTTATGAAAGAAATATTTTAAGCCTTAGAACTACATAATTGCATGCTCTGTGCTGAGCAGAACCTGGAGTCATCTTGTAGCTGTGCTGCATTCAAAACTCCTCTCCATTTTCTTCAGACTCACATAACTGAGCCAATGGCCCCAAAATGTCCTTCACTTAAAGGATTTTCCTTTTTAGTTCACAAATCAAGTGCCCATGACTCATCATCACCTTATCTTTAAAGGGTTTTGGTCTTGAGGAAAGAAAGTCTTGACTTTTCAAGGTATTCTTTGTAGGAGTAATTCAATAGCAATTGGGCCTGACATCACTCTTTCTTCAGATAACCTAAGGAGTCCAAATACAGCTAGAGATTGACTGTCTAAGGGAATTGGGAAAGGAGATAGGAAGCCTTCAGTTTCCTGTCACTTTCCTGAGACCTAACAAGGTCAGCAGAGATGGGGAGATTTGTTATTCTCTGGTGGTTCCCCAATAGATCATGTGGAATTAGTGTTCTCAGGTCCATTCTCAAGATTCATTTGTCAGTGTCACAAAAGGTGTGAGTTGAAATTTTTTGGAGTTAGAACTGAGGAAGTGGATGGAGACTTATCTGAAGAACAGAGTGTATACACTTAAGGAGATACTAGCATTATTTTGCTGCCTCATTCTGCAAATGGAGGTTTTTCAGCATTATGTTATGAGAGGTGAAATTTAAATCAAACCATGTGCAAATCTGGATTTTGCTCATCAGGTCCTAATTAACTTCTATGAACTTCAGATTCCTAATCTTAAGGGATGGGGGTTGGGAAGGGGAAGGAATGGGTCAGTTATAGGAGCCTTAAAGGCCTTTTCAGCTAGATAATCTAAATTGCCCTGACTTTTTTTCAGAGTCACTAATTCAACCTCTTTTTTATTAAAATATATTTAAAAATTTTATTTTATTATTTTCCAATTACATATTAATATTTTTAACATTCATTTTTAAGAATTGTGAGTTCCAAATTCTCTTTCCTTTCTGTCCCTCCCTTGCCCATTGAGAAACAAAATGTGAAGTCATGTAAACTTATTTCCATGTCAACTATGTTGCAAAAGGAATTACATTTACACATAAACAATAAAAATAAAAACAGTAAAAAATATGCTTTAATCTGCACTTAGAGTTCATCAGTTTTCTCTTTGGAGGTGGATAGCACTTTTCATCATAGGTCCTTTACATTTGTCTCAAATCATTGTCATGATTACAGTAGCTAAGTTTTTCACAATTGATTATCCTTACAATATTCATTTCAGCCTCTTTCTAATATTTAGAGCTGTTCAAAATAGAACAGGTTTCTTAACATGATGGGTTTCTACTGCTTGAAAGTCTTCAAGCAGAGACTAGAAAATCACTTGTTGGGGATGTCATAGCAGAAGTTCTTTTTAGTTATGGATTGGATGAGATGGTCATTGCCATCCCTTCCAACTCTCAAATTCTGAGATTTCTTTGATTTTGTAGCTACACAATTAGAGTGGGAGGTAGGCAGGAACTATAGGGTTATGCCTTGAAAGGACCTTAGAGATCACCTATTCCAATCCATTCACTTCAGGTGACAAAATGACTTGCTCAAAGCTATATAGCTAGTAAGAGGCAGAGTCAAACCCAGGTCTCCTGCTGTTGTCTCCAGAGCACTTTCCTCTGTACCAATTTTCCCATTGATATCACTCATTTAGAACCATTTTTTTCTTGGAAACAATCCAACAAACCCCACTAATTAAAAAAAATTTCTGGTAACCGAAATAGGTTATCAACTAATCAACTAGCATTTATTATATGTTATCATATGCCAGGGATGATTGAGTAGACAGAGAAATGGCTTCAAAACTATAAAATCCTGAGTTCTATCTCATCTGCTGTGTGACCCTGGAAAAGTCACTGACCTGACACTGCTCAAACCAACTCTTTGAAAATATAAGTTGCAGAGGTGTATTGGCAGAGGGTGTTTTCTGACTTGGGAATTCCCTATATCCATAAAATCAGAGTTCAATTCTTATTCTTATGATGTTCTAAGCATTATGCTAAACCCTGGTGACATAAAGACAAAATAACCCAAGCAATCCCTGCTCTCAAAAATCTTATATTTTAAAAGGAAAAAACCTACCATTTCCCTCAACAATATTAGAAGTGATATTTGATCCAAGGTCATTAGTTTAATGGGTCTCCAAAGTTTACCCTTTATTTACTGTGCCACACATAGCCACATTCAAGGAAAGATGAAAACTCTGTAGATGTCATTTCCCTGACAAAGCCAGTAGGAAGAATGAATGAAAAGCAAGAATGAACCAGAATTTTTGGTATGACCATCTTATGTCAGAAGAATAAAGAGTGATTAGATGATGGCACACCTGTCAACTGACTCTGTGATATAATGGAGAGAAAATTGGATTTGGAGGAAGAAGAAATGAATTACTTCTCTGCCACTGTATAACTTTGAACAAGTTACAGATTTCTCTGAATCTCAGTCTCCTCATCTAAAAGAATCCCTATCCTACCTATCTCCTAAGTATGTTGGTAAGAGAAAATGAGATAATGAATGCCAAGGATATAAGCTATCATTCTTTCTGGTCCTTTGGAACTTAGGAAGATTCAAATAAGTTTTATTAAAGTATTAACAATTGCTATACATAGGTAGTCAGGGACTATCATTTTTCATTTTTTGATATCATGAAGACAGAAGAAAACTATACTGCAAAAAAGCAAGAAATATAAAGTGTGAAAATTATATTTCAATTTGTACTCAGAATTTATCAGTAATCTCTTTGGAGGTGGATAGCACTATTCATCATGGGTCCTTTGGAATCATCTTGGATCGTGTTCTTGATTAGAATTAACTGAGACCAATTTTATATTTTAGTTTGAGAACTAATATTTTGAGGATGAATTCCCCTGTAATGGTCATTATAATCATTAGCATTTTTATAATCTTTTTAGCTTTACAAGCCCTTTGCATATATTTTCTCATTTGAGCCTCACAGCAATGCCTTGAAATAATAACAGGGTAGCATTACTCCCATTTTACAGATGATGTAATGGAGGTCCACTAGTAGATTTCATTTTTTGAAGTGAAAAATCCTTGATAAGCAGAGACGCCTCTTGGTCTAGAAAAGTTCAAGACTTTGTAAGTTAACATTTATTGTTTTGCAAAATGTTAAAGGAGGAAAAGAAAAGCAATAGAGATTGGACCAAATATTGGGCTTCTTGAAGTAGGATCAAAAGAAATATGGTTGATTCCTGTCTATCATCTTCCAGGGGAATCAGTTAAAAAGAAACATATAGCAGAAGAGACTGGCATAACTCTGAGAGCTGTTCTCAGGTTCATCTAGATATGTACTTGTTTCCAGTTGGCATGTGTGAGAAATTGTCATAGTTGTTGGTAAGGAGGGGAAGAAGAAATCTCTCTTGATCCGCACAGGAAATTGAAGAGAGAGCTATCAGATTTCCAAGTTACCTGTTTCAGAAGAGAGGAAGAAGAGAACAAGAATAAAAATTATTTCCACTGGATAGGTGGTTCTTGCTGCTCAGTGACAACTCTGAGCCAGAAAGCAGCTTGGATCTTGCTCATCATAAATAATTAGAAAGATCCCTGTGTTGGATTGAAAAAGAATTGTACATGCACATGATGGGGATTATATGTAGATAGAAAGCAGTTAAGGTTTAAAAAAAGAGCACAGAAGTTGTAGTGGGCTGTAAGCTTAATGTGAGTCATAGTTAGGAAGCAGTTCTCTTTCCCTCTACCCCACTATAAATATTCTCCTCCCCTACAAAAGTAATACCAAAACAAACAACAGAAATCCAACAAAAATCCCAATACCTGATTTGATAGAATCTTCGAGTGATGGGTGGAGGCAATGGTCATATTTGACTTTACCCTGGGCAGACTGTATCTGTAATACTGTGCTGAGTTCTGAGCACCATACTTTTGAAAGGGAATTGAAAAGTTGAAGAATACAAGGGAGGGAAGAGTTATCAAGATGGTAAGAAAATCATGTCACATAAAAAGCAGTCAAAGGAATGGAGATACTTAGCCTGGAGAAGAGAGGATTGAAAGCATAATAAATTTCTTTTAAGTATCTGAAAGGTTATGTCAGAAGGATTAGATTTGTTCTATTTGTTTTTCTAAATAATAGTATTTTATTATTTCCAATTAAATATATCGATGTGGTTTATAGTGCAAAACTAATGCTAATTATTGAATTAAATTTTAATTTTAATTAATTAAATTTAATTTTAAAGTACAATAAATAAACCACAGTAGTTGAGTGGTGCAATGGAATTGGGAAGATTCATCTTCCTAAATTCAAATCTGGTCTCAGATATTTACTAGATGTTTGACCCCGAGTAAGTCACTTAACTCTGTTTGCTTCAGTTTGCTCATTTCTAGAATGAACTGGAGAAGGAAATGGCAAATCATTCCAGGATCTTTGTCAAGAAAAATCCCAAAGTGGAGTCACAAGGAGTTAGGAATGACTGAAACCACAATCACTACAACAAATAAACCAAATTCTCATATTTGATGAAGTTGTCTATATAAATTTAAACTCACAAGAATGACTGTAGGATTGGTATTTTAAAATTACTTTCAAGTACTTGAAGTGAACACTTAAGAACTGTTTATATTTTCATGCTATCAGTACTTCTCTGACTTGACAAGAGTTTCATACTCATCTGTCACAGGAACTGTGCCTCTTGGAATTCTTTAACAGATGTACTCTGGGTTATATCTAAATCAGACACAGATAAATAGTAGAGCTCACTGGTAGACAAAGGTGTTTCTCCTAAAGATTTTTTTTTTTAAAGAATGTTCAAACTCTTGACTGTAGCTTCAATTACCATCATAGCCATTGAGACAAACTGTTCTCATCTGCCCATTCCACTAGGGAAAGCCTTCACATGCTGGGGGTAGACATCCCCCTGATTCGTTGAAAGTTCTGAGGTGTGCTGGTTACCCTCAGTCTTGTTTAGCCTGTCTGTCAAGATGGTTTTACCAGGATGTGACCAATATTTATGATACAGCTTCTTGGAGCCAAGCATAAGAGCTGGGGGGGACAGGTGAATGTCAAAGTAGATGAGCGGTCTTAAAAAGGACTCAGCAAGAAATTCCTCCAAAGATGCTAGACCTCTTTTAACATTCCATACATCCTAGGGAAGAATATACCAACAACAGAAATGACAATTAATTAATTAATTGATTAATTAATTAATTAAAATTAGATTTTAGTTCAGTATAAGGTAAAACTTTTAAATAATTAGATTCTTTTTTTAAATATAAATTTATTTATTTATTTTTCCAACTACATACAAAGATGGTTTTCACCATTCATTTTTGGGTAAGATTTTGAGTTCTAAGTAATTAGATTCTTAAAGAAACATAAAACAAGTTTTAGGGGGAAATAGTGAGCTTTGTTTCTCTCCCTCCTGGGTCCCCACTAGAGGGACTTGTCTGTACTAGAAGCAAAGGTTGAATCAGTTCAATTGCTTATAAAAACTTGAAGTTCAATTTAAAGATATAGAAAACAGAAGTGTCTAAATCTATTTTTTCCATAGGTTTCCAGAGGATCTTCACCACAAAAGAGACATTTATATAAATATGTGTAACATATTTCACTGTAATGCACACCAATGGAATTAAAAAAAGTTTAATATTTATTTAATCCCCAGTAGAGGAATTTTATTTTTATTCATCAAGAAATCACCAGGAGAGTTTCTGGGGATACAGATTCAAAGAAGGAAGTGATCTAACTCCCAACAACCTTGCTCTTTAATGTCAGACAAAAGTAAAATATAAATGAAGCTAATTAAAAAAAAAACAACTAAACTTTCATTTAAAAAAAATTTAAACTTTAAAATGTAAAGCAAAACATGAGTTTTAAACATTTGTTTATTTTGAGCAGACTGAATGTATGCCTTTGGACATTATGTCCATTGTAGTGTATAAAGATAACAGTGTTGGGATTTTTAAAAACTGAAAGGCATCTTTATGGGAAGTTGTATGTACGTTTATTTCCTATCAGGCAATATCTTTAATATCTACCCCAAATTCTTAATATGATTACATTTGATTTTCAGTTACCAAAATGAAATAACCTGATAATATTAGAAGCCTGAACCTTTTCTTTTGTCATTTGATTTGGAAACTCACAGCTTAAAAATCAGACAGATGAACAAATAAGGAAGGGAAACTTAAACAAAATAGTTTCATCTATCAGGTTTACTTTTGTTTAATTTCATTTAACAAAATGCATACATAAATGAAAGGAATCACATAAACATTCTCTTGCCATATGATACAGAGAAATTAATATTCTGACTTAGAAACACTGGTTGATGTTGATAGAGTCAGAAGAGCTTCTATTGTTGAATCATGGCATGGAACTTCTGCAAGATGTCCTCTTTAAAGGAAATTTATTTAGAAGTAAAGGTTCTGCTAACATTGTTTATATCAAAATGCATCTCTTTGGGGTTATCCATTTGGTGGTAGTTGGATTCTGTGTCTGTCAAATCATTATATTCTTGCTTCAAGTCTTGACACTAGCATGGAGTTCCATCAGCTGCTTAATAACTTTCTGATCTAGGCATCAAACCTCTATCTGCAAAAGAAATAAAACCACTTTCTTTAGGGCTGACCCCAGGATAGACTTTATACCCAACAAGGCCATCCTCTGACCAATTATAGAGGTGCATTAGTAGTGGTTTGACTTTAGCATCCTCAGATGTCCTTTTCCTGCCCCAAAGCAAAATGTCCAATAATCTATTCACTTTATCTGAGCCTTCATTCTGAGTGTTGTTATTTTGACCATTTCCCTAGTTTACTCTTCTACTAGTATTACTCTGTGTGTATGTCTATTCTTTCCATTGCTGCTGTTTATAGTTGTAGAAGAGTGTAGCCCACTTTTGAGGGGGAGGACATTTTATTACCATTGATCATACTATGTCATCTCAGTAAATATGTTTTCTTTGATCTAATTTGTGTCTAATAGCTGTCTATGGAAAGTTAAAAACAAACTGGAAGGAATATATGAGCTGTAGTTTTAAAAATTAGGACCTACAGAGTACATTGAACTTCAGAATTTTGGTTGTTGTTATATTTGTTGGGTAAAAACTGTGTAATAATTGTTATCTGTTGTATTTGAAGACAACAATGACATCATGATGTTGGGGTAAAATAGTGGATTATGAGTGATGTCTTGACTTGGGTATAAATTGGATTTAATTAAGGCAGAGTTGCTCCAAGTTATCAGCCTCACTCTCTCTTCCTGAGTCTTTAAAGTCCAGTGGCAAGGCAAAAATCAATGCAACTGGAGATGACCCAGGATAACCTTCGTGGCCATTGGAACAAATTATTCTTTATCTAACCTTTTGACTGGGGTAAGTTTTCACGTGGTTGGTATAGACATCCCCCTAATTCAGTGACATGCTTGAATCCTGTCAGTCACTTACAATTTAATTTAGCCTATCTGCCAAGATAATTTTAACAATTGTGTGACTACTGTGTGTGCTATAGCTTCCAGGAGTCACAAGTGAGAGTTGGGAGACGGGTGATACCCTAGAGCTGGTGCTATCCTTATTCCTATTGTAAGCTGGTTATTGACCTATTTAAAATTTTTTTTTAAATTTATTTAAGGCTATGGGGTTAAGTGACTTGCCCAAGGCCACACAGCTAGGTAATTATTAAGTGTCTGAGGTCAGATTTGAACTCAGGCACTCCTGATTCCAGGGCCAGTGCTCTATCCACTGCAGTACCTAGATGTCCCTAATTGACCTTTTTTTTTTTTTTTAAAAAAACAACAACATGCTTTGCTTGACTTACTTGTCTTCTCAATGATGGAGACTGGGGAAGGAAGAAGAGAGAAAATTTGGATTTCAGAGTTTTAAAAATGAATGTAAAAATTGTTTTTAAATGTACCTGGGGAAAAATAAAGTGCTAAATAAATTTGACCCCCCCCCCCAAAACCTCATGAAACACATGCATATCATGAAGGTCAAATTCTGCCTCATAACTAGAATTGCTTTTCTCTCTTCAAATCGTGGCATTAAGACTTACATAAGTATTCACTATTGAGACAGGAAAAAAAAAGGAACAAAATCTCCAAAGCTGACAAGACTTATCAATGCCCTTCTATTTTCACAGCAAGGAGTCTGTCTTTCACCTTGTTGCTACTTCTAGTTGACAGACCAGAGCCTACAGATTCCTCACTCCTGATAATTATATAATTAACTTAAAATGAATTGTTCTGGTAGAAGACTTCGATCTTTTTTGTATGTTCATTATTAACTAGGAATATTGCACTGGGGAGATTTATTTGGCTACAGCATACTGAAATTACTTGCATCACTGAACTGTATTGTAGGTGAGTCTCTCCATAAATTATGTAGTTGGGAATTCAAAAATAATCAGGTAACAAAGTTTTGAAAATTCAGTGATGCTGAATTTTCTCTTTTGATTTAATTTTTCTTTATTTGAGTCTGTCTCCTCTGAAAAATTATTGTGAATAATTTAAATAAAATAGAAAAACAGACCTTAAACTTCAAGTGTCTATCATCTCAATGCATTTAGGGTCATAGAAAAATTATATTTTTGGTCTTGGTTTATAACAAATATAATTATGTATTGAGTGAGATGAGAAATAATCACAGCTGAATTTAGCATGTGATTTCTTCCTATCCAAATTGTACTCCTCTCACCAATAATATCATTATGCCAAAATATCAATTCCATTGGTATTTTGAATCTATGTGTTTCTACTTGGGCTGAGTAATGAGATTCAAAATGACTGAAAATTATCTGGAGTTTGAGTCAGAAACACCCGAATTTAAATTCCCCCCATTTCCTCTGTGTCTAGTATTCTAAAGTCATTCTAATATTTTTATATGATTATGATAAAACAAGGAGGAATAAACATTGCTTGGTGTTTAGAGAAGGGAATTATGAGGCACTGTCTCATATTATAGGACTGATAGCATGGCACAATGGATAGAGTGCCAGCTTTCAGGTCAGACCAATATGAATTCAGAATCTATTTCAGAAAGTAATTGTGTGACATTGACCAAATCTCAATATAGCAGCCTAGTTCTCTCATTTGTGATATGGGGAATACTAATTACTAACTCAACAAACTCAAAATGAATCTCCAAAAAGATCTATATTTAAAGTGTTTAGCATAACTTGATGTCAGTTTTTCTTTCTCTTTTTTTTTTTTTTTTTTTAAATTGAGAGACTATCAGGATTAAGTGACTTGCCTGGGGGTCACATATCTAGTAAGTGTCTGAAGTAAAAGTTGAACTCAGATCCTTCTGTCTCCACTATGCCACCTAGCTGACCCCTGTTTCCTCTCTGCCCCCTTCCCCCTCCCCACGAAGTTATTATTAATGTTTAAATTACTGACTACTCCATTACTCCATTGTAGAATGAGTGTAATAATATTTACCTAGTCCCATGGAGGCTTAAAAGATGTTTGTTAGTTATTCAGAGATTATTAGAGCTAAAAGTACCAGGAATTTTTTTTTATAAAACATTTATACATGAAGGGTCCTTAGGCCCAAGAAGGAATTGAAAATAAATCACCTAATGCAAAGAGAGATTCTATGATTACCAGCAAATTTCCACTCCTTTCCACCACTTCATTGTGGTCTTAAAATTCTATCCCTCACCATACAAGGTGAGCAACCATTTATTTTGATCCAAGAAAAATTAAAATTGCAAATAAGTCAAAGGGCCATGGTATGATAAATGGTGAATATTTGCATTCAGATGAATAGTTACCAGTGACTACTTGTGCATGAGAAATAATATAGGGCATAGGAAATGGAACTTGGGATTTCATTGGTAAAGGAATATATCTGAAGATATAATTGACCATAGAAAGAGATAGGCAAAGGAGATATAACAGAGAACATAGAGAGTACAATTGGTACTTCTGAGATATTAAAAGATCAAGAAAAAGAAGACCTTTAAATATATTGGGTATATCCATCTTGACAACTGAAAGGAAGTTTAGATAAAAATTGTAAAGGGTGAGAAGGCACAATGGAGTAGAATCTGCCTTTGAAAAAGGATTATTCAAGCCAATATAATTAAAGATCCACTAATAACAGAGTTTGCATATTCCCTTGCCAATTCATATTTAGCTTATAGTTCATTACATCCCCAGCTTTTCTTTTCATTTCTTTTGCTTGATAGACTAACACCCAGTTATATCTTCCTCCTCCTCCTCTATTTATGCACAACTGCAAAACACCTGTAGAAGCTTCATTGTCCCAAAGAATATGAAATAATTGTCATTGAGGTCAGTGCCTGACAGCCAGTAAATGTTTTATGTTTATTTATTAATTAATTAATTGATCATATAAAAAGAATTTTTGGCAATGTTAGCACACAGAGAAATCTCCAAGTAACTAGCAAACTTCTTTTAAGCCTCTTTGTGACAAGTTAAATATTATCACACCCATTCTACATTAGAACAATGAAAGATTCAAATGTTAAGAATAATTTACTTTTATAGATTTTGGTGACTCAGAAAATCAAGCACTGGATCAGATGTCATAAAGAGTTGAGTTCAAATTCAGCCTCTCTGATTTTAAAGTCTTCTTTGAGATGGACAAAGATTATTGTCTTAATCCATTGGAGAAGGAAATGATAAATCACTTCAGTGTACTAGAAATCCTATGAAGAATGCTGGTATGCTAGGGTCTACTAGGTCACAGAGGGCTGGACACAACTGAATTACAATAACAATAGCTATTAGACAATGACTGGTCAGCCATCCAACTAGCATTTATTGAGCACCTACTGTGAGCCAGACATTGGGACTATAAAAGGCAAATAAATTCTTTCTGAAGAGCAGAAGACTATATTAGCCTCTGAGAATACAAAGAAAGGCAAAAGATAGTTCCTGCTCACAAGATGATGGTGATGTTTTGTTGTTTGTTATTGAAGAAGACCATGACATCAGGGAGGTGATGCCATGACAAGCACATGACTTGGATTTGAGTGAAGAGGTGCTGTGCTAAGTCACCAGCCTCACTTTCTCCTCTAGAGCCATCTGGTTTCAGTGGCCAGATATGAAACATAATGACTGGAGATAACCCTGGATGTGAGGCAATCAGAATTAAGTGACTTGCCCAAGGTCACACAATAAGAGTCCAGCATCTGGGGGTTGGATTTGATCTCCTGTTCTCCTGACTCCAAGGCCAGTGCTTTATCCACTGTACCATTTAGCTGGCCCCTGCTCACAAGAATCTCACAGTCAAATGGGGAGACAGAATGTAAATAACTATTGACAAACAAGCTACATGCAGGTTAAATAGGAAATAATCAACAAAGGGAAGGGACTAGAATAAAAGCTGAATTTTACCTGGGACCTTAATGAAACAGGAGGCAGAGATGAGGAGGGAGGTCATTCAAAGCATGGGGTCAGCCAGTGCAAAGGTTTAGAGTGGGGAGATGGAGGATATTGTTTAAGGAACTTGCAATACTGGTTTAAAAAAATACTCAAGGATCATTGAGAAGGGACTAACTCTACTGGCTATACTTGGCTCCAGAAGACACAGCAAGGCTCTAGAGGAAGAAATTAAAAGTAGATTTCAGGTCCATGAAAGGAAAATAGAAGGATATTGTCATTAGACAAATTGAAAAGTAGAATAGAGGCAGTTAGGTAGTGCAGTTGGATAGAAAGCCAAGTCTGGAGCCAGAAGGACCTGTGTTCAAATCTAGCCTTAGACATTTAGTAACTGTGAGACCCTAGGTATATCATTTAACTCAATTGCCTTAAAAAGGTATAAAGGTTTACCTGAGAAGGTAGATGATTTTACATTATTGGAGGTCTCCAGAGAAGTCTGGATAACTGCTGAAGGATGTGTTATAGAGAAGATTTCTGGTTATATTATGGCTTGGAGTCTGAGGTTCCTTTCAGCTCTGAGCTTCTATAATTCTGCACTTTTCCTAGATGCCTATATCTTTGAGTTTTACATTCTCTATTATTAGGGTTACAGTCAGAAGTGTGTTGGTAAATATTTAACAATCTTGTCCCCAAAAAACCATGCACACTTGACAGATTTCTAAATTTAACTTGCATTCACATTTTCTCTATCATTTTAAAAAGTATAGACAATTAACAAAACGGTAGTCAAGCCGTGATTGTTCAGTAGTTTTTCAGTCCTATCCTCTTCTTTGTGACACCATTTGGTGTTTCCTTGGCAAAGATACTGAAGAACTTTGCCATTTCCTTTTCCAGCTCATTTTATAGATGAGGGAAATGAGGCAAACAGGGTTAAATGACTTGCCTAGAGTCATATAGGCAGTGTCTGAGGTAGATTGAACCTCAGGAAGCTGAGTCTTTCGGACTCCAGGCTTGTCACTCTACCAATTCTTTTACTAGCCTTGTCCTGATTGATATAGCATTGACCTATTTCCTAGGCAAGTGCTTACCCTGGAAATTTAATAATCAGCTCAACTGGAGCTGGTTTGAACTGGTTTTCACATACCCTATGAACATCCATCTTTGGAACTATTGGATCTTCTGTTTCTTCTATTCTTCCCAGCTATGTTCTAGATGCAATAAAGTGTTCTTGGTCATGTATTTAGTTCTCATTACCATCCTCAGAGAGGTGAAGTCTTGCATACTCATGGGCTTATTTAGAGTTGGAAGGAATCTAAGAGGTTATTGAATCCAATCTCCTCATTTTGCAGCTGAGGATACTAAAACTCAGAGACTCAATGTTTATCCCACAGTCTGTAGTTAGTTTGAGCAGGGGTCCAAACCTGCATCCATCTGAGTCCAAGTTTAGTGCTTGAACTACCATATCATTTCTCCTCAGCTCTCCACAAGATTACTCTCATGCCAATCCACACTTTCTGTGTGATGGTCATATACTTACTATACCCATTTAGGAATAACAATGTATCTTTGTTAACCCATGTTACTCATGTAAGAGTGTGCGACTCTGCATATCTATGTTGCCTAGTCCCACAACAAAACAAATTACATTCCATTCCTGCAGCTATCACAGGCAAATAAATATTTTCTGAAGAGCAGAAGCAAAAATACTATAAGTAAATGGAAATGTGATCAAACTCCAAAGCTTCAATACATCACCCCACTTCCCGTAAATAGTAATTCAAAAGAGCCTAAACCTGATAGATTCATTGTTGAGAAACCATTAGGCACATGTTTACTCATCAGAGTCTAATTTAGCAAAGAAAATGTGTACAGTATTTGTGCTACAATCAAGACAGTTAAAGAACTAAAAGACCCTTAAAATCTCTGGTTCTGGAAGCTTGTGTAGGCTGATGGTATGCAGAAGTATCATGCATTATGTCAAACTAGTCCCTTAATGCAACTAAAAAAAAAGACAATCCTAGGGACAATGGGTAACAAATGAGGAAAAAAATTGTTTGCTTGTTAACCTCATGACTATCTTTAGGAGATGGGGATGTAGGATTGTCCTGCCACCATACATAATTTATTTCAAATGTGTCATAAAATGTAAAAACATTCATTTTTACAACAGGCACTCATTATTTAAAATGTTTTCCCTATTTTCTCTGCAAAACTCCCTCCCACATACTAGATTATTTACAAGGTGGCTGATGAACAGCTGTGAAGAGGTTAGCAATTACAAAATTGGAGGACAATAAAAAAAAATCAGTAATTTGCTTAGAAAACATTTTTAGTCCCACAACCTCTAAGCTGCATTAAGAATGAAACAGAGAAATAGCATTTATGCAACATATTCAAAATTGAACTGTGCAAATTTAATTCAAATGGAGTTCTAGAGAGAACATGCTGTAAGGGGTTTTGAAATTGGAGAGCAGTCATTGAATGCTACAGCTGGAAAGGACCTTGGAGAATATTTTACCCAATCTCTTCATTTGACAGATGAGACCTTGCCTTGCCCATGGACACAGATGTAGCTAGCAGCAGAGTTGGGATTAGAACACCAGGTTTTAGACTCCAGATCTAATTCTTATATTCTTAAAATGCAGTCTAAAATAATACTGTAGTAATTGTGAGTCAGTCTACCATAGTATTAAAATCTGCAAATTGATAATTTGCATGTGTATGTTAAAAAAAGAATCATGTTAATTGGTATAATATTAAAAATAGTACCAATTAAGAGCACTTTATATGAGGGTTTCTTTTAAATTAATATTTTTACAACTGTATGATTTGTAATGAGCTAACTGGGTTCCAAGAAATAAATAGAACCAGGAGGTTTTTGGATCACTGCACAATCATTCAATGAACATTATTTAATAGTCAGTCAATCTGCTAATAAGAATTAATTAAACACTTACTACCATGTGTATCAGGGCAACTAGGTGACTTTGGATAGAACACTGGGCTGGGAATCAGGAAGTCAACTTCATGAGCTCAACTCAGCATCAGACACTGGCTAGCTGTGTGACTGGGCAAGTCACTTAACCCTGTTGACCTCAGTTTCCTCATCGATAAAATGAATTGGAGAAGTAACTGGCAGACCCTTCCAGTATCTTTTCCAAAAATCCCAAATAAGGTCACAAAGAGTCAGACGTGACTGAACCACTACTGTTGTATTAAGCACAGAGAATTAAGGTGCAAATAAAGCAAAACATCTCCTGCCTTCAAGGGACTTTTATTCTCTTGGAGGAGACAATCTGAAAAATGTCTATACCAGATCTGTTGAGAGTAATAGTAGAAGGTAAGCTTTTTTGTTCTTTTTGGTGAGCCAATGGGGTTAAATGACTTGTCCAAGGTCACATAACTAGTAAGTATCAAGTGTGTGAGGTTGGATTTGGATGCAGGTCCTTCTGATGTCAAGGCCAGTGCTCTATCCACTGTACCACCTAGCTGATCTAAGACAGAAAAAATAATCTTTTAGACAAAAAATTTTAGCAAAAAGGATGACTGGAAAAGTCTTCCATATTTCCAAATTGCCAGCTGTCCCCAAAATGCTTCTTTTTGCAGGTCATTTTTTCTTAATGATGTTATATGGTTGTCAATTATATGACATAATGACCTCAGAAGAATTAAATTACAAATTTATCTCAATTCAAATGTCATTTTAAATTAGATGAAATGTAAGTTCCTTGAGATCAGGAATTATTCTTTTTTCCTTCTGAATCCCTAGCCTTAAATATAGAGTCTTGCACATACTAGTTTAAAAAAGCTTGAAATGTATGACATTATAGCACAATAGATAATGAACAGATGGTTTATATAAACATATGTGTTACCAACTTCCCCTTGCATTTCAGAAATGTTATAAAAGGTATTACTGAGGATAGGGGAGATCAGAATAGGCATGGGGGAACAGTTGCTTATGGAAAGTGAAAGTCAATAGACTGGTCACCCCAGAGGCAGATTGATAACCTCAAGATGCAAAATGAACAGGAAGAGGGCCACCAGCATGCTGAATAGAATCTCTTTGAAGAATTTAAAATAGCAATGCTAAAAATAACTGTCCAAGTTTGCCAGGTGTTTTACATAAACCATTTAAACCTATGGTTTGATAGGCATGTTACATACATTTTTCAAGTCATATCTAATTTTGTGTTTTGTATATGTGGTTCAAACATTGCCTCTGAGGAAGGAAGACTCAAGCTGACACAGTCTCTGAGTTTTAGTTGGGTGACAACATTGAACTTATCTTTCTAGAATTAATAACCTCTGTCTTCTTTTGAATATTTTCTTTCTTCATTAGGTTTTCAGGATTCTTCTCTCTTCTGTTTTTCCTCCCATCTGTCTAATCCCTCTTTCTATTGTTCTCATTTTTATGCATGATGAAATTAAAACTAAAGGAAGTTAAGTGACACGTAGGTCACATGAATAGTAAATGTCTGATGTTGGATTTGAACTCAGTCTTTCTGACCCCAGCAGCAATGTACCACTTAACTGCCTTAACAACAAGCAGGAAACCATTACAGTGATGATTAATGCCATTTTACAGATGAGAAAAACTGGGACTCAGAGACTTGTCTAGGAGTTAGTTTGTGTTAGAAATTAGATTTGAATTCAAATAGTACAGGTGTGGTACTCTACCTTACTACTCAATGGTGACTGTCTACTTTTAACAGATGGGTCAGTCTGAGAAATTTCTCCTTCTAGAAGGAAGCAGAGTGTTGGGTGTCCCATATTCTTTTATGTCATGTTACACATTATGGGCATTCCATATATATTAAATAAATATATTGTCCTTTAATAATAATAGTTACTATCATCTAATGGGTACTTTAAAGGTCACAAAGCATTGGTATATATATAATATATATATATATATGTATATATATATATATATACATATATATATATATATATTATCTCATTTGATCCTCACAGCAATCTTGTGAGTCAGGTGCTATTATTTTTCCCATTTTACTTATGACAAAACTGAGGTAGATAGATGTTAAGTGACTTGCCTAGAGTTATGCAACTAGTATGGGTCAGAGAGGAAACATGAACTCAGTTCTCCTTGACTCTGAAGCCAGTAATTTTTTCCATTATACCACCCAAGACTTTGGTCATTGCTGAATGATACCTTAATACTAAAAAGAAAAAGGGGAAAAATAGTTTCATTGATATATAGGCTTCCAAATAATGAAAAATGGAGGCATCATAAAAACAGCCAAATAACTAACTGAAGATTTCACTTTTTATCGGGGAATTGTGTTGAAAAAGCTTTTTGGATTTAGAAAGTGGCTAAAGTACATATTCTTTTCCATTAGAAAAACTGGGCTAGGGCTGTTTCCCTTGGTGCCTGGGGCATGTGGTGGGAGGAAATCAAATTGTCTAGGGTGACTTGCTTCATGCTCCAGTAGTCCAATTTCATTAGTAGTGAAAGGTTTGGTCCTGGTTCCCCAAACTGGCAAAAGAGTAACCAAATCTTCTTTTTAATGCCCTGAAAGCTCATCAGCATCAATTCGTAATTTGGGCACGTCTGCCATTTTAAAAGAAACTAGACTCCTTAGTCCATAGCTATAGGCAAGATAAGGATGTGTAAACTCTAGTTGGCTAAGCTCAAATAATTCCTAGTACTAGGTGGAATTTTTCCGTTGCAAATTACACATCTCAAGTTGCTCTCCAAACTGTTGTCCTAAGAAATCTAAATAAAGCAGACATTGTAAGCCCTTGAAAGTTCGTACTTAAGATTCAAGACTTTTTGTTTCCAAGTAAAGGCTTTAGTCTACATTTTACAAATCTGAAAATGAAAAAAAAACCCCACATTCTTCTATTAAAAATATCATGCATACATACAAATCAGTGGGTCTTCTTTTCATCTATCCTTTTTGCCTAATTATTCAACATACAATTTTCCCCTTGACGTTCCATGATCAAGATTACAGGTAGATAGCAACTTTGTTATGTGTTATGAACCAACATTTTATTGTGGTGCTATAAATGAATGCAATTTGATTTGATGACTATAGTCAAAGCAATTTAGATAGATTTCATCAGTGAAATGGGAGTCAGATATCTAGGTTGATGGCCAATCATTTCTTTTAAGCGAAATTTGAAGCATGAAGAAATACTATCATTGATAATTTAACCTCTCTTCTAAGGCAAGAACATACCCTTCCCAAGTTCTTGAGGCTGTCCAGGTTGGAGATGCTTTCTTACTGCTAAGGAATTAAAACTAAAACCCTGAAAGATTTTTACCCCCATGCGAGCAGAACAGGTAGCAATTTGGGTGCTAAACTTTAATATGCTGATCCAAATTGATCAAAGTACAACATAATTGAGTCAAGTCTCTAATCCAAACTGACTTTTGAAATTCAATAACATTTTATTGTATTCATTATCTCTTCATATCAGATTCAATGAGAATAATCCCTGCTCTTGAGAAGTTAATAGTCTATAAAAAAGAAAACATATACATATGTTTTATTGTGACTAAATTTATGCAGAATAAATATGAAATAAATAAAAATGAATAATAGAAGATAGTTAAGGATGGAGGACATCTTATTTATGTCAAAGCTATTGTTGGCACTTTAGAAAGGCATGGGGACCTTTGGGCTGTACTTTGACATGCACTGGAGAATCTGGATTAGCTCTTTGACTAACTGACTATGTAACAATGATTTAGATCAATTCAACAAGAATTAATCATTTATTATAACATCGATACTTTTGTACTGGGAGTACAAAAGTAAACATGAAAACAATTTTTGCTTTTATGGATCTTACATTCTACTAGGAGAGCTATTGGTTATGGTATTTTGAAGTTTACAAAGCACTTTTGATGCACTACTTTTGAGTCTTTAGATAATCTTTTGAGACAAAGATAAGAAAGGATTAAGGGACCTTTAGATGACAGAGTAGATAGGGTGCTGGCTGACCTGGAATCAGTAAGCTCTAAATTCAAATCTGATCTCCATCACCAGTTGTATAGTCCTGGGCAAATTGCTTAACCCTATTGGCCCCCAGTTTCCTCATCTTTAAAATGAACTGGAAAAGGAAATGTCAAACCACTTCAGTATCTTTTCCAAGGAAACCCTCAATAAGGTCATGAAGACTCAGACATGACTGAAAATGACTGAACAAGAAGATATAAGGATTGAGAGGCAGAATTTAAACCTAGAACCACCTTATACTAAGTGTAGTGTTCTATCTACTATGCAGTGTTGCCTTTTAAGTGTAATAATTTATATTTATATAGAATTTTCAAGTGCTTGATGTAGGATTAGGAGGATAAATTAAGGATAACCTATGAGATAAGGTGCTACTACTGTCTCTATTATATGTGTTAAGTCTGGAAGGGTTCAGTGATTTACCCAGTACTACATGGCTAGTAAGTGTCTCAGGTAGGATTCAAACCCAGGACTTCCTGATTCCAAGTCCGTCATGAATTCACCTATAGTACACTGTCAAGGGACTTAGTTATTTGGCTTTTCCCTTATCTGTAAAATGAAAGGGCAGGATTATTAATCAGTCAATCACTTAATTAACAATCACTTATTAGGCATCTATTATGTGCCAGGAGATATAAACACAATCATGAAGAGACATATATATGATTGTAGATTAAGAAACACACACATACATATATGTGTGTATTTATCCTCTCTCAGATACACATTTATATACATATATACACATATGTATGCAATATATATATATGTATATATACATATATATATATATACACACACACACACACACACACATATAAATTGCAAGGTGGGGAGAGACAATCATCCTACACAGCATTACATTTGCTATCTCCTGTTTTTTGCCTTGGCTACTATCCCAATGACTAGAATAATCTGTTTTTTAGAACCTTTAGCTTGCTTCAAAGCTCATCTCCATTGCCACCTTAAACTCAAAGTCTCTCCTGATCTTTCCATTTCCTAGCAACTCCCCACATCCTGCAATTATCTTGTATCAATTTTATAGATATTTTGTATGATAGGCACAGAATAGTGATTTTAAAGTTGGCCTCAGAGCCAGAAAAACCTGTGCTCCTGTTCCACCTCTGACATGTGTTGGCTGACAGATCTATGGTAAGTTCCTTACCTTTTCAGTATCCTAGTTGGTGAAGTCAGCCCAAGCATACCACTGAATTTAGGTAATGAATGCTTTACAACAAAGAGAAGAAAGCTTGATACTGAGGTGTACATATTGTGAGTCAGGGCTCTCTATGTACTTGCTGTTATGTGTCACAAGTTGGCTCAATATGTGGGTGATTTCAAGTTTGAGAATGGAGACAGGGAGCATACTTGGCTAGAATAGAAGACTAAGGGTTTGGGGGACAAATCAGAATTACAGACTTTGTCAGTGTGAAGAGACTTTAGCAGAAATATATTCCAATCCACATGAGAAAGAAACCTCCACTATTTCAGACTGAAGAAGGGACACCAATCTTTGTTTGAATACCTCCAAGGAAGGAAAATTATCAATTCCTAAGGCAACCCAAAGTAAATCACTTTTGGAAAGTTTCAGTTGTTAGGAAATTTTTCTTGACTTTAAGCTTTTATTTGATTAGATTCCTTGAGAGTAGGAACTGTTTATATTCATTATTTTATTTTTTTAATTTATTATATACTTATTGCCTTTATTTGTATCCCTAGAACTTAACACAGTGACTAGCATGTAGTGGAAGCTTAATAACTTTGATTTTTTTGAGTGGTGGTTCTCCATTTTCCTCTAGATTATCCCCTTGAGTCTCCTCCAGGTCTTTCTTACAATATTCCAGAAGTCTCTTCTCCTTTGGAGTTCACCCTAGTCTTTGACTTCACCGATTGGAAGTACTCTCTGCCCCTGGGATCGTTGCCATTCTTTTCAGAACTTTTTTTTTAAGGAGGATATCCAGGTTATCTATGTCTACATTTCTTTCTAGACTACTGTCCTGACTCTTCACCAGCACTTTATTTAAAAGACCCTGCACTGGAAACCTTTATCTCCCCTTCTCTCTTTACAACTTCCTTTAAAGTGTTGTCTTCTTCCTTTAGAATGTAAATTTCTTGAGGTCAGAGACTGTCTTTCTTTCTTTCTCCTGGTATTTGTATTCCCAGAATTTAGCACCATGAGTTTTGGTACTTAGTAGGCAGCATTTCACTTGCTATTGATTCTGTTCAGCTAGGGCCAAACAATAATGCTAATCCCACCATCAAATGACAGCTTTCCAAATACTTGAAGACAGAAATCTTGTCTCCCTTGTGTCTGCTTCTCCAAATTCTTTGTTTAGTGGTTACAGTTCTGCCTGACTCTATGTGACTCCATTTGGAGTTTTCTTGGCAAAGGTACTAGAGTGGTTTGCCATGAACTTTTCCATCTTGTTTTGCAAATGAGAAAACTGAGGCAAACAGGGTTAAGTGACCTGCCAGTAAGTGGATGAGACCAGATATGAGCTTAGGAAAAGAAATCTTCCTGACTCCAAGCACTCCATCTACTTCACCCATTTCCTTCAGACTGTCTTCATATTATTTGTAGTCCTCATTCTGCACCTAATAATAGGGTGGAAGAAGAACCTGAAAATCAAATTCTAATATATTCAAACTAATTGTTGTTTTCATTGTGTTTCGATTGCTGCCAATGCAGAATCACGCTGCCCACTTTGTAAAGAAAGCAGGCTTTTTTTCCTAATATTTTTATAACAAAGATAGACAGTCTGTCACAAGTTTCAAATATATTTGGACAACATGTTTTCAACTAACAGATAGATTGCCTAGGAGAAGACAGGCAAGAGATTAAGATTTACAAATATTCTTAATATTCAATAGAAAAAATGAATTTTGGATGCTTTGGATAGTATTAAAAAGTTCATTTTCTTTCTTCACTTTAGTTTTATGCTTTATGGTTGCAATTACACTCTCATCTACTTTTTAAATAGGTTTTTTATCTATGTCTCTAGTTCATGGTTTGTAATATCTTCTTAGCAGGTTCATAATAAGATAAAGCTAATAAAACCAAGGAAAGTCTGTGTGCTTAATGTGTAGAATACTGAGCCTGAGGCAGAAGTCTTGGATTTTCATTGTATTATTGTTGTGATATTTTAGAACTGTTTACTTGTTCTCTGCCTCTGTTTCTCCATTTGTCATATGGGGTTGCAGTACAAACTTTTAAAAATAATTTTCTCATAGATGATTTTGTCTAGGTTCCTTCATTATCATGTTGTGTTCTCTGACCTCATCCCTCAACTGAAATTGCTCTCTACAAAGTTATCCATGATCTCTTAATTGCCAAATCCTATTTTATTGCCTTTTCTGTCTTCATTCTATTTGATTTTTCTGCAGCATTTGCTACTTCATTAATTTTCCAGTGCTTTTCTGACATTACTCTCTCTCTCTCTCTCTCTCTCTCTCTCTCTCTCTCTCTCTCTCTCTCTCTCTCTCTCTCTCTCGATTCTCCCATTACTGTCCATACAACTCTTTTTCAGTCTCCTTTGCTAGACTATCATCTAAATCCCATCACCTAATTTAGGGTGTGCCCCAATGCCTCTTTTTTTCCTAGATATTGTCTTTTGGTGGCTTGATTGTTTTACATAGTTTCAGTGATTTCTATGCTGATAACTGTAGAACTCTATGTCCATCCCTAGTCTTTCATCATCAACTATATGGTAGACATTCAAACTTGGACATCTTAGCAGGTCAAAAACAAAGCTCATCTTTCTTCACAAACATTCTTTTCTGATGTTTTTCTCTCTTGTTGATGGCACTACCTTGATTCTATTCATCCAGGCACAGAATCTTGGCACCATTCTCAACTCCTCATTCTTGTTCACGCCACATGTCCAATCAATTGTCAAGTCAGCATCTCTCACATTCATTCCCTTCTCTCTATCCAGACAGTCAGTACTCTAGTTAAAGCTCTTATCCAACTATTACTATGCCTTTCTCTATTCTTTGTATTACATGGTTCTTAAGATATTCTGAACATGTTCATTCCCTATTCAATGAACACCCAGTAGTACCCCTTACATCTGGGATCCAAGACAAACTTATCTGTTTTTTACTTAAAATCTTTACTTTTTCAGGCTTATATACTCCTCTCTGTAATTCTGTAGTTCAGTCAAATTGTCCTTGCTGTTCCTGAATTGAAATCTGACCTCAGATACTTACTGTGTGTCCTTGGGCAAGTCATTTAAACCTTGATTGTCTTATATCTAGGATTGTCTCCAGTAGTCCTGATTCCATATCTGGCCATTGGACCCAGATGGTTCTACAGAAGAAAGTGATACTGGTGACTTAGCACAGCACCCCCTCATTCAAATCCATTTCATATGCATATCATGGCATCATTTCCCTGGTGTCATAGTTTTCTTTGAAAAACAAAGGACAAACAATACCAGTCATGTCTTATTCTTCGTGATTCTATTTGAGGGTTTTCTTGTAAAGATAATGGAGGGATTTGCCATTTCCTTCTCCAGCTCATTTTGTAGATGAGGAAATTGAGACCAACAAAGTTAAGTGACTTGTACAGGACCGCAGTTAATATTTGAGATCAAATGTGAACTGTTCCACTTAGCTGCCTAATTCTAACTTCCTTCAAAATTTAACCCTAGTGCCATCTACTTCAAAAAGTCTTTCTTGATTCCACTAATTATCAGTGCCTCCTTCCCACCCCAACTCACCCATCCCCATCTTACCTTCAACACAGGGAATTAAATTAACCCTGTGTTTATGTGTAACTATTTTGCATAGGCAACTAGGTAGACAGCATGCTTTGTCTGGTTTCAGGAAGAAATTACTTCAAATATGAACTTAAACACTTAAAATTTTGTGACCCTGGACAAGTTACTTAATTCTACGTCTGGTTCAGATTTCTCTGAATTATAAATTGTGATAGTGGTAGTAACTACATCCCAGAGTTGCTGTATCAAATGTGATAATAACCACAAACTATTTTTCACAGTGTCTGTCACATTGTAGGTGCTTTGTTATAGTTCACTCATTTATTCAACATACATTTATCAAGTACCTACTAAAAGAAAGGCATTGTCCTAAGAATGGGAGAAAGTAGTTAGAAGGAAAAAAGACTGAAGAATGTTCTGAAATAACTTATTTATAAAATTTTATTCCATTCTCTTCAGCTATGATTCTATGACATATCCAAGAATTTTTTTTTTTTAGGTTTTTGCAAGGCAAATGGGGTTAAGTGGCTTGCCCAAGGCCACACAGCTAGGTAATTATTAAGTGTCTGAGACCGGATCTGAACTCAGGTACTCCTGACTCCAGGGCCAGTGCTTTAACCACTGTGCCACCTAGCAGCCCCCATATCCAAGAATTTAAATAGATTATCAAAACCATTCCATGAATAGGACTCAAGGGAAAACTAGAGATGAACATAGATCTACAGTTATCAGTATAGAGCTAATCGAACCCATGTGAAACAATGAAATCCCTCAAAGAGAATAGAGAGAAAATAAGAGGATCTAGCCCAGATCCTTGGAGCCCACACCAAATTAGGTAATGGGATTTAGATGATGATCTAGCAAAGGAGGCTGATAAAGACAAGAATAGCTGTTAATGGGAGAACCAAGAGAGAACAATGTCAGAAAAGGCCAGAGAGGAGTGTTCAGAAGGAGAAAAGGTATACTTAATATTTGTTTTTGAATGTTTCCCTTCAAATATTGAGTGGTATAATTTATTAAAAATTTTACTATTGTTTTAGAAGTTATAACTCTTAATTGTAATATAGGCTGCTCTTACAGCCTCATTAATTCTAGCTGCCTAATTATCTTATGCATACAATTTTCCCCTATCTGATTCTATAGCAATGTCCAGACACATGATACTAACAGTCTGCCCCATGTCATCTTAGCCATTCTATTTGAAATGTTTTGACAATCTTTAACAAAATTATTGAATAACGCATAATTTGAAGGAGGGATAGTGACAGTGTTTGTGTGTGTGTGTGTGTGTGTGTGTGTGTGTGTGTGTGTGTGTGTGTGTATGAGGGGAGATTTTCTAATGAAGTATGAATTTCTCTTTTAGCTGCTTTGATCTGATACTGAGACAAGCTTGGAATCAACTTGAGGCATTCAGAAGTTAAAAGGAGTAAAATATTGAGCCAGACTTTTAAAAATTTTTTCAGAAAGAAAAACAGCAATTCAATCCAACATATCTTTATTGTGTCAGCTTTGGACAGATAATTGCACTAGGAATTTGGGAAGATACAAAGTTTAAATAAGATTGTATCCCTGCCCTTCTGAAGCTTCCAGTCTGGGAAGTCAGATTTACATATATTCATGTAAATAACATCAACACCAATGATGTTGTGTTCTGTATTTCATTCAAATTTGTTCTTAGATTCCTTTTCTGTAAAATGAGTAGATTGACTTAGATGACATCAAAGATTCCTTTTAACTTTAAATCTATAGTTCTATGAAGAACAATAAGCCAATGAAGCAAACAATCTATTTTGAGGCAACCCTAAGGTGAATGGATGATTCTAAATGTCTCTGATTTCTGCAAGGTAGCAAAGAATGGTACTTGTCTTGTATACTTATTCTACTTTTCGTCATGATTATTTGTGTTCATTTCTATCTAGAAAAAAGCTTCTTGTCAGGAGGGACTAGCCATTATTTATTGTTGTATTATCTTTAGCACTTAAAGGTACTCTGTGTGAATTAAGTGCTCAGTAAATGCTATTAGAATCAGGTAGGTGGCTAGGATAGTGTGCCATGTTTGGAGTTGAGAAAACTTCATTTTTGTGAATTCAAATTTGTCCTCAGACATCTTTTAGTTGCCCAGGGTTTTGCCCTGGGCAAATCACTTAACCCTGTTGGCCTCAGTTTCCTTTTCTGTAAAATGAACTAGAGAAAGAAATGGCAAGTCACTTCAGTGTCTTTGACAAGAAAACCTCACATGAGATCATGAGTAGGAGATGACTGAAAAATTTACCGAACAACCAACAAAAATGCTTTTTTTATATCAAATTTTTAAAACATTAAAATTAATTTTTATAGAGACCCAGACCATCCAAATTACTCTCTTATCCTCAAATTCCTTCTAAATTATAGAAAATAAATGTTATTAAGTAAAAAATAACTATTTTAGTTAACATGTTATTTCTACACTATAAATTAAATTTATGATATGGTCAAGTTATTTTTATTGTTCTTATTTATCAGTTAATTGTTAGAAAATGTATCTAAATTTTCCTTAAAATAAGATACAAGCTCTTTGAAGTCTTTTTTCTACATTCAGTGCCTGACCAAAAAAAAAATAATTAAAAGATGAAATGAACTCAGACACTATTTCATTCTCTCCAAAGGATTGAGACCTATCTCTTCTAGGTAGCTTTTAGTTTTTTTATTATTTTCCTGGAACTACCAATCAGGATGTTCCCATCACTGTGACACCCACATTTCCCCTTCCAGCTAGATGAACTCAATTACCTGCTCTCACCTGTGGGATCTGTATTTGCTTTTGACCTTATTTTGGCTTCAATCTTAGTAGGAAGTATGTAAAAAGTTCTTGATGAGGCTAGAACTTTATTCATTCCCTTTATCTGCTCTACCCAACTTGCTTTAACCCTTCCCTTCCTGGAAGCATCTTGGATCCTGACTACTTGGATTTTTGACCATTTACCTTGCCCTAAATGTTTCTGAATCTGTATTCCTTTGGACTGGATTTTTTCCTACCTTTTAACCTAATCCTAACCTTATGATTTGACTGAGTTTTGACATATATGTCCTCTGCATTCTATTTCTTTCCCTGTTGTTTTGACACGGCTTTCCATTGACCTTTTGATTTATAGAGTCTCTCATATTCATCAGTATATTGCTTGACCCACCACAGTTGACCAACAATGATGATGATGATGATGATGATGATGATTGTGGTGGTAGTGATAAAAAGTATTTTGCATATATTATCTCATTTGATGTGACTCACAATAATTTTAAGAGGTTATTATTACATTAATTTTACAGATGAGGAAACTGAGTAAGAGGTTAAGGGACTAGAACAGCCCTTTAAAAAAGGCTTTTCATTAGAAAAACATTGATTCAATCTAATATAATCTTGATTGTGTTTACCATGGACAGAGAATTGTGCTAGAAACTTGACATGATACAAATTTTAAATCCAAAGTGCAGAGTAGAAGACAAAGTTTAAATGTAATCTCAACTCTCCATTCATTCATTCACTCATCTAGGTGAGCTCACAACCTTCTTATATTATCAGTTTGGATTGGCTTCTCTGCCATGTCTTTTTCCAATTCAGATCTTCATACTTTTTCCTTGCATACTGGTTGCCCACAGTCTTGGCTTGTCATATTTATTCAATTCTAATATACTCAGCCATTACCTCTGCATGAACATTTTTACACATTCCTTATACATTTTATGTAATCTACTGGCTAATGATCATCATCTGTCAGCAAATTAGGAGACTCTGCCCACTGTTGACACTTGCATTCCCAATCTAATGTTATTTAACAGAGTTTAATGCCCTTAATATGGAGTCTTAGGCACATCAAGAGGGTATTTAAAAACAACAATTAGCCTTGGGAAGCAGAGAATGTAAACAAACTTACTTTATCACTTTGCCAAGCTAAATACATAGGATTTTCCCCAACATATCCTAATGATGCTAGCTATCAGTTAAATAAACAAAACATTGGACTGAAAAAGAAGTGTCAGCAAAAGATACAGTGTGAAATTTGATGACCCAGGGTAGACATTATCTAGTTGCTGGACTCTTCCTCTCTCAATAGATGTATGGGGTAAACTTGATTATTAAGTAAGGACTATACATTTTTGTTCTTTGTCTTATATACTATCATCCCCCAAACAATAAAGAATGCTATAATAAGCTATAAGATAAACATTGCTGGGGGCAGAGCCAAGATGGCAGCATGAAGGCAGCATTTCCCAGAAACTCCTTCCCTCCAAAACTCCAAAAGCTGGCAAATTATGATTCTAGCCAAAATTTAGAGGGGCAGAACCCACAGAAAGACTGAGTGATACAATCTTCCATTCCAAGACAACTTAGAAGTTCAGGGGGAAAGGTCTGTTCCACCAGACTAGGGGTTAGAAAAAAGCCCTGACTGCAGCGTAGAACAACCCAGCCCAGCCCAGGGATCAACAGGAACAGCTTGAAGGGGAGGTGAGAGAACTCTGCTGCACCAGAATAAGTGAAGAGTGAGGAGTGCTGGCCTCAGAGCAGCCCTGAGGTGAGAACTTGCAGCGGGAATTGGGGAAACCAGCCTGCATTTCCAGAGCACAGCCCACTGACAGTAAGGGGGTTGGGGGAGACTACAGAAATCTCTCTGCTCTCCCTGGGGCAGGACTCTGTTGTTCGCCCACTTTCAGATCCAGGTTGGCAGTTTGGGTTTCCATATTAAAATAGCAGAGCAGGGACCTTCCTCACAGCTCCAGAGCAGAGGGGAGCACCTGTAGTCATCTACATATCAAAGCACAGGCAAGAGAGCACAAGATCTTGGAGGAATAAAGGTCCCAGTGGGGTATTCCAAGTGAGTGGGAAACCAGTATTCAAGGAAAAAGTGTGAAGATCTGAACTGGAAAAAGACATGTCAGATAAGCCCATCCAAACTGATAATAACACTTGTAAGTGCTGTAAATTAGTCTTAGACTGAGGAAAATCAAACAAAAGAAAAGGAAGAATCTGACCATAGAAAATTACTTTGGTCCCATGGAAGATTGAGAAAAAGACAGATTCAAAGCTTCTATATTCAAAGCCTCTAATAGAAATAGAAAATGTTCTCAGGCTATGGATAAGCTCAAAAAGATTTTGAAAAGCAATTAAGGGAGGTGGAGGAAAAATTTGGAGAAGAAATGAGAGCAATGCAGATAAATCATGAAAACTAAATCAGCAGAAAGAAATAAAAAAATACTCAAGAAAATAATATGTTAAAAACTAGTTTAGGCCAAATGGAAAAAGCAAAACATAAGGCCAATGAGGAGAAGAATGCCTTAAAGAGCAGAATGGGCCAGCTGAAAAAGGAGATACAAAAGCTCTCTGAAGAAAATAACTCCTTCAAATGCAGAATGAAACTAAAGGAAAATGATGACTTTGCAAGAAAACAGGAAGAAATAAAACTCTTCCAAAAAAAGCCAAAAATTAGAAGAAAATGTGAAATATCTCATTGGAAAAACACCTGACCTTGAAAAAAGATCCAGAAGAAATAACTTTAAAATTATTGGGGTACCTGAAAGCCATGACCAGGAAAAGAGCCTAGACTTCATTTTTTCAAGAAACAATACAGCAAAATTGCCCTGAGATCCTAGAAGCAGAGGGTAAATAGAAATTGAAGGAATTCACTGGTCACCTTCTGAAAGAGATCCCAAAAGAAAAACAGGAATATTATAACCAAATTCTAAAACTCCAAAGTCAAAAAGAAAATACTAAATGCTGCCTGAAACAAATAATTCAACTACTGTGGCTCTATAGTCAGGATTTCACAGGATCTGGCAGCATCTAAATTAAGGGCTTGTAGGGATTAGAATATGATATTATGGAAGGCAAAAGATCTTGGTTTACAACCGAGAATCAACTACCCAACAAAAATGAAAATCGTCTTTCAGGGGATAAGATGGACTTTCAATGAAACAGGGGACTTTCAGACTTTCTTATTGAAACAACCAGACCTAAACAGGAAGTTTAATCTTCAAGTACAGGACTCTGGTTGAGGAACTTAATGATTTTGAACTGTTTGTTTTCCTGCATGGGAAGAAGATACTGATAACTCATATGAATTCTCTCATTTATAAGAGCTGTTAGAAGGATATATATGTATATATATATATATATATATATATATATATATATGGAGAGAGAGAGAGAGAGAGAGAGAGAGAGAGAGCGAGCACAGGAAGGAGCTGAATATAATGGTATAATATAGTAAAAAGATGTAGTCAATGAGTGATAAAGGAAAACATTGGGAGGAAGAGAAAGGAGAGGAAGAAGGGGCTAAGATATTTCACATAAGAGTCAAGAAAAGCTTTTTCAATGGAGTGGAATGGGGGAAGGCAAGAGGGAATGAGTTAACCTTCATTCTCATCAGAAATGACTCAGAGAGGAAATAACATATACACTTACTACAGTATAGAAATCTATCTTACCCTAGAGAAAAATGAGAAGAAAGGGATGGGATAAGGGGCAATGGGAGGAGGGAAGGGAAGGGGGGGGAATAGGTGATAAAAGAGAGGGAAGATTGAGGGAGAGGGTACTCAGATACAACATACTTTTGGACAGGGACAGGGCCAGGATGAAAGGAGAGAGAGAGAGAGAGAGAGAGAGAGAGAGAGAGAGAGAGAGAGAGAGAGAGAGAGAGAGAGAGAGAGAGAGAGAGAGAGAGAATAGAATAAATGATAGTGGGGAGGAATAGAGTGGAGGAAAATACAACTAGTAAATAGTAACTGTGGGAAAAATATTGAAGCAACTTCTCTGGTGGACTTATGATAAAGAAGGCAACTCACCCTAGAGACAAAGCCATTGGAATCTGAACACAGACTGAAGTACATATTTTTTTTTCTCTCACTGTTCTTGAGGTTTTTCATCTTCTTGGGTGTGGAGGGAGGGTTTATGTTTACTCTTTTTAAATTTTATTTATTATGAATTTTACAAACTTTCCCCTAATCTTCCTTCCTTCTCTTTCCCCTCCCCCAAGAAGGCAATTTTTTAGTTTTCATATGTTTCCATGGTATACACTGACCTAAGTTGAATGTGATGAGAGAGAAATCATGTCCTTAAGGAAGAAAAATAAAGTATAAGAGATAGCAGAATTACACAGTAAGATAACAGGTTTTCCCCCCTAAATTAAAGGTAATACTTTGGTCTTTTTTCAAATTCCAAAATTCTTTCTCTGGATACAGATAGTATTCTCCATCACAGATACCCCCAAATTGTCCTTGATTGTTTCACTGATGGAATGAGCAAGTCCATCAAGTTTGGTCATCACCCCCATGATGCTGTTAGGGTGTACAGTGTTTTTCTGGTTCTGCTTATCTTGCTTAGCATCAGTTCATTCAAATCCTTCCAGGCTTCCCTGAATTCCCATCCCTCCTGGTTTCTAATAGAACAGTAGTATTCCATGACATACATATATCAGTTTGTTAAGCCATTCCCTAATTAAAGGGCATTTACTTAATTTCCATTTCTTTGTCACCACAAACAGGGCCGCTGTGAATATTTTTGTACAAGTGATGTTTTTGCCCTTTTTCATAATCTCTTCAGGGTATTGACCCAGTAGTGGTATTGCTGTATCAAAGGGTATGCAAATTTATGTTGCCCTTTGGACACAATTCCAAATTTCTCTCCAGAACAGGTGGATGAGTTCACAGCTCCACCAACAATGTATTAGTGTCCCAGATCTCCCACATCCCTTCCAACATTGGTCATTGTCCTTTCTGGTCATGTTTGTCTGTCTGAGAGGTGTGAGGCAATACCTCAAGAGATGCTTTAATTTGCATTTCTCTAATAAATAATGATTTAGAGCAATTTTTCATATGACTCTGGATTGCTTTAATTCCCTCATCTGTAAATTTCCTTTGCAAATCCTTTGACCATTTGTCAATTGAGGAATGGCTTTTTTTAAAAAAAAATTGACTCAGTTCTCTGTATATCTTAGAAATGAGTCCTTTGTCAGAGATACTAGTTGTAAAAATTGTTCCCCAATTTAGTACATTTCTTTTGATCTTGGTTACAGTGGTTTTATTGGTGCAAAAGCTTTTTAATTTAATATAATCAAAATTATCTAGTTTGTTTTTAATGATGTTCTGCATTTCTTCCTTGGTCATAAGCTGTTTCCCTTTCCATAGATCTGACAGGTAAAATACTCCTTGATTTTCAAATTTGCTTATAATAGTGTTTTTTATGTCTAAATCCTGTATCCATTTGGATCTTGGTATAGGGTGTGAGGTCTAATCTAACTTCCAATTTTCCCAATAGTTTTTATCAGAGAGTGTTTATTCCAATAGCTGGACTCCTTGGGTTTATCAAACAGCAAATTACTATAATCATTTCCTGCTATTGTACTACTCTGTTTTCACTGATCTTCCACTCTATTTCTTAGCCAATACCAGAAAGTTTTGATGACTGATGCTTTATAATATATTTTTAGATCTGATAAGGCCAAGCCACCTTATTTTGCACTTTTTTTCATTGATTCCCTGGAAATTCTTGACTTTTAAATTTCTCCATATGAATTTACTTACTACTTTTTCTAACTCATTAAAGTAATTTTTTGGAATTTTGATTGGTAGGGCACTAAATAGGTAGTTTTGGTAGAATTGTCATTTTTATTATATTAGCTAAGCCTATGCATGAGCAGTTGATGTTTGACCAGTTATTTAAATCTGATTTTGTGTGAGAAGTGTTTTGTAATTGTTTTCAAAAAGTTTTTGAGTCTGCCTTGGCAGATAGACTCCCAGGTATTTTATATTGTCTGAGGTTACTTTGAATGGGATTTCTCTTTCTAGCTCTTTCTGCTGTACCTTTCTAGTCATATATAGAAATGTTGCAGATTTATGAAGGTTTCTTTTATATCCTGTGACTTTGCTAAAGTTGATAATTATTTCTAGTAGTTTTTTAAAATGATTTTTGGGATTCTTTAGGTATACTGTCATGTCATTGGCAAAGAATGAGAGTTTTTGTCTCTTCCTTCCCATTCTAATTCCTTCAATTTCTTTTTCTTCTTTTATTGCTGAAGCTAACATTTCTAATATGATATTGAATGGTAGTGCTGATAATGGGTATCCTTGCTTCACCCCTGATCTTATTGGGAATTCCTCTAGTCTCTCCTCATTAAATATAATGCTTGTTGATGGTTTCAGATAGATACTGTTTATTATACTAAGGAACAGTCCATTTATTCCTATACTTTCCAGGGTTTTTAGTAGGAATGGGTGCTGTATTTTGTCAAAAGCTTTTTCAGCATCTATTGATATGATCATATGATTTCTGATAGGTTTGTTATTGATATAATTAATTATAACAACAGTTTTCCTCATATTGAACCAATGCTGAATCCCTGGAATAAATTCTACTTGGTCATAGTATATTATACTAGTGATAACTTGCTGTAATTAATTTCCTAAGATTTTATTTAAGATTTTGGCTTCTATATTCATTAGGGAGATAGGTCTATAATTTCTTTCTCTGTTTTAACTCTTCCTGGTTTAGGTATCAACACCATATTAGTGTCATAGAAAGAGTTAGGCAGAATTCCATCTTCACCTATTTTCTCAAAGAGTTCATATAGAATTGGAATTAATTGTTCCTTAAATGTTTGATAGAATTCACTTGTGAATCCATCTGGCTCTCAAAATTTTTTCTTAGGGAGTTCAATAATGGCTTGTTGAATTTTTTTTCTGAGATAGGGTTGTTGAGGTTTTAATTTCCTTTTCATTTAACCTGGGCAACTTATATTTTTGTAAATATTCATTCATTTCAATTAGATTGTCAAATTTATTGGCATAGAATTGGGAAAAATATTTCTGAATTATTACTTTAATTTCCTCCTCATTGGTGGTGAGTTCACCTTTTTCATTTATGATACTAGTAATTTGGTTTTCTTCTTTTTTTTAAATCAAATTGACTAGAGTTTTATGAATTTTATTTTTTCATTAAATCAAGTCCTGGTTTTATTTATTAGTTAACAGTTTTCTTGCTTTCAATTTTATAAATTTCTCCTTTAATTTTTAGAATTTTTCATTTGGTATTAATTGGGGCTTTTAATTTGTTCTTCTTCTAATTTTTATTTGCATATTTAGTTCCTTGATTTCCTCTTTTTCAAATTTATTCATGTAAGCATTAAAAAATATAATATATCCTCTGATGGTTGACTTGAGTGAATCCTATAGGTTTTTGGTAGTTGTTTCATTATTGTCATTATCAGGGGTGGCTAGGTGGTACAGTGGATAGAGCACCAGCCCTGGAGTCAGGAGTACCTGAGTTCAAATCTGGCCTCAGATACTTAATAATTACCTAGCTATGTGACCTTGGGCAAAGCCACTTAACCCCATTGCCTTGCAAAAAACATTATTGTCATTATCTAGGATGAAATAATTAATTCTTTGTATAATTTGTTGTTTGATCCACTCATTTTTTAAAATGACGTTTTTTAGCTTCCAATTAGTTTTGGGTCTGTATCTCCCTGGTTCAGTATTGCATATAACTTTTGTTGCATTATGATCTGAGAAAGATTTATTCACTATTTCTGCAATTGATCATTAGGTTGTTATGCCCTACATGGTCAATTTTTGTGTAAGTGGCATGTACTGGAGAAAAAAAATTAAATTCCTTTCTATCCCCATTCAGTTTCTCCCATCAGTCTATCACATCTAGGTTTTCTAACAATCTATTTATCTCCTTTACTTCTTTCTTGTTTATTTTATGATTCAATTTATCTAAATCTGAAAGTGGGAGGTTGAGGTTTTCCACTAGTAGAGTTTTGCTGTCTATGTCTTCTTGTAATTCTTCAGCTTCTCCTATAAAAGTTTGGATGATATCCCATTGGGGGCATACATATTCAGTATTGAAATCACTTTATTGTCTATGGTACCTTTTAGGAGGATATAGTTTCCTTCCTCATCATTTTTAACAGTATCTATTTTTGCATCTGCTTTGTCTGATATAGGGATGGCTACCTGCTGTTTTCACTTCTGCTGAAGCAAAATATATTTTGCTCCAACCTTTTACCTTTACTCTATATGTATCTCTTTGCTTCAAATGAGTTTTTTGTAATCAGCATATTGTAGGATTCTGTTTTTTAATCCATGCTGCTATTCACTTACGTTTTAAGGGAGAATTCATTCTATTCACATTCAAAGTTATAATTATTAACTCTTTATTGGCCTCCATGCTATCTTCCCACTGATTTTTCTCTTTTTTCTTTTATCCATATTCCCTAGTATTTTGTTTCTAAATCTGCCCCCTTCAGTTTCTTTGCCCTCCTATATCAACCCCCTCCCCATTTTTTCCTCTTTACCTTTTCCCCCTTCTTCCATCCCTTACTTCTTTTTCTTCCCCTTCCTGTCCCCTCCCTCCGCTTTTCCCCTTTTATTACTTGAAAGGTAAGTTAAGTTTCTTAATTTAACTGAGTGCTTATGTAAGTTAACTTTAAGCCAAGTCTGATGAGAGGAAGATTTATATGGTTCTCAGTTCTTCCCTTCTTCCCCTGTATTACAATAGGTCTCTCATACCTCTTAATGTAATGAGATTTACCTCATTCAATCTCCTCCATTCTCCTGTTTCTTTACTGTCCCCCCCTTTTAAGGAGGTATTGTTTTTTATATTTTTATTTTTTCCTTTTTTTAGATTAAAGATTTTATTTATTTTGAGTTTTACAATTTTTCCTCTAATCTTACTTTCCTCCGCCCCCCACAGAAAGCAGTTTGTCAGTCTTTACATTATTTCCATGGTATACATTGATACAAAATGACTGTGATGAGAGAGAAATCATATCCTTAAGGAAGAAACAAAGTATAAGAAATAGCAAGATCAGACAATAAGATATCAGTTTTTTTTCCTAAATTTAAGGTAATAGTCCTTGGTCTTTGTTCAAAATCCATAGTTTCTGGATAGAGATGGTAGTCTCCATTGCAGAGAGCCCCAAATTGTCCCTGATTTTTGCACTGATGGAATGAGCGAGTCCATCAAGGTTGATCGTTGCCCCCATGTTGCTGTTATGGTATACAGTGTTTTTCTGGTTCTGCTCATCTCACTCAGCATCAGTTCATGCAAATCCCTCCAGGCTTCCCTGAATTCCCTTCTTTCCTGGTTTCTAATAGAACAATAGTGTTCCATGACATACATATATCACAATTTGCTAACCCATTCCCTAACTGAAGGACATTCACTTGATTTCCAATTCTTTGCCACCACAAATAGTGCTGCTATGAATATTTTTGTAAAAGTCATGTTTTTACCCCTTTTCATCATCTCTTCAGGGTATAGACTCAGTAGTGGTTTGGCTGGATCAAAAGTATGCACATTTTTGTTGCCCTTTGGGATGAGTTCACAGCTGCACCAACAGTGTAATAGTGTCCCAGATTTCCTACAACCCTTCCAACAATGATCATTATCCTTTCTAGTCATATTGGCCAGTCTGAGAGGTGTGAGGTGGTATGAGGTATTGTTTTTATATCATTCTATCTGAGTCACAGAAAAGTCATGAGTGTCCATCACTTCTGGCTAAATATATTCTCTCTAATAGAGTTACAATTCTCAAGAGCTATGAGAATCTTTCTCCCAGGAGGGGATATTGTCAGTTTCATCTTATTTTAATAGTAGGGTTTTTACCCCCTTTACCTCTGCTTTTTTTAAAAAAACCTTTTCATGTGTCTGTTGAGCCTCCCATTTGATGCCCATATTTTATATTAAGTTCCAGTATTTTCATCAGGAAATGTTGGAAGTCTTCCATTTTGTTAAATGTCCATCTTTTCCCCTGGAAGAGAAGGCTCAGATTTTCTGGGTAGTGGATTCTTGGCTGCATTCCAAGCTCCTTTGCTCTTCAGAATATCTCATTCCAGGTCCTTCTATCCCTTAATATTGATGCAGTCAGGTCCTGTGTAATCCTTACTGTGGCTCCTTGATATCTAAATTGTTTTTTTCTGGCTGCTTGCAGAATTTTCTCTTTTATCTCATAGTTCTGGAATTTGGCCACAACATTCCTTGGTATTTTCATTTTAGGATCTCTTTCTGTATGGGATTGATGTATTCTTTCAATAACAATTTTGCCCTCTTGGTTCCATGATATCACGGCAGTTTCCATCACTAAATCCTGTAATATTAAGTACAGGTTTTTTTTCTCTTCAATGTTTTCAGGAAGAGCTGTAATTCCCAGGTCATCCCTTCTTGATCGGTTCTTGATGTCAGTGGTTTTGCTGATGAGGTATTTTATATTTTCGCTTATTTTTTCTATTTTTGTTTTGTTTAACAGACTCTTGCTATCTCATGAAGTCATTAGTTTCCACAGACTCCATTTTTTTTTTAGAGAAGAATTTTCTTCATTTACCTTTTGCAGCTCCTTTTCCAATTAGTCAATTCTATTTTGGAAAGAGTTTTCCATTTGACCAATTGAGGCTTTGAGAGAATGATTTTCTTTTTGCATTTATCCAATTGTAGTTTCCAATGATTTCTTTTCTCGTTGCAAGGTTTTAATTGTCTCTCCCAAATTTTGCAGTTGATTTTTTTTTTTTAGGTTTTTTTACAAGGCAAATGGGGTTAAGTGGCTTGCCCAAGGCCACACAGTGGCTGAGTGTCTGAGTGTCTGAGACCGGATTTGAACTCAGGTACTCCTGACTCCAGGGCTGGTGCTTTATCCACTGTGCCACCTAGCCACCCTTTACAGTTGATTTTTAAACTCCTTCCTGATTTCTTCAAGGAAGTCTTTCTGTGCTGGAGACCAGATCATATTCTCCTCAGAGGTTCTAGGTCTCTCTGAGTTAGAGTCTTTTCCTTCCAGGAATTTTTCTATGTACCCTTCTTTACTCTGCCCTTTCTTCATTTTCCTAAGACCTTATGTTGGCAAGGGGCTGGTTCACAGAGGTTTGGTGTTGAGATCCCTAGAGGCTTTACTCACTGGGTTTAGCAACTCCAAGTGAGCTGGCCAGTAGGCTGTGTTGGCTGCTTTCTCTGCAGTGATTAATTTGAGGCCCTCTCCCTTAGCCATGCAGGGAGTGGATGAGTCCTTTTTTTAATGATGGGTTTTGCTCCAGGGCAAGGTAATTGCTCTCCCTATTCACAACTGAGGGAGGTCTGTTGCTCTTAGCCTGGGACAGAGGTGGGCTATAATTGTGCTTGTTCTGGGAATAGGCTTCAGCTGAAATGAAGTTATAGCTGCAGCTCTCCTGCACTGGAACTCACCCTCCAGCTCTGCAGGCAAGCTCCAGACTGTCAGTGCCACAACCAATGCCTCTGCTCCTTAGGTGGCCCATGCCCCTGTTGCCTATCAGGCTTACACCGCTTTCAGGCTTCCAGGCTCCACTGATCAGGCTAGTCAAGTTCTCTGACTCTGGCCTGCCCTGCCACTCAGGCTAGTGGAGTTCTCAGGCTCTGCCCCTGCCCCTGCCCTGTGCTCCCAGCAGAGTCTGCCCTCTGTGTCCGGATCACCCAGGATCCCGGAGGACAAATCTTGAGGTAGATCTTCTTTTCCTAGTTTCTCTTTCTGGGTTTTGTAGATCAGATTTCTGTTAAGAGGGTTGTTTCATATTATATATGAGGAAAGATCAGGAGATCAGCACTATGACTTTCTTCTCTCCACCATCTTGACCAGAAGTCCTATGTTTTCTCTTATAACAATATTTTTAATAATGTAAAATAAATAAAACAAAAAAAGATAAATATTTCTGGACAAAAGTAGGTCAGTAAATTTCAGAAATGGGGTAAAATAAAATTATTGTTTCAGAAGCAAAGTACAAAGTATTAAGGCAGTTTGAGAGTTCTGAAGAACTTGGTCAACCTTCAAATCCTCTACGATTGTTGATCCTCTCTGCTCAAGGAATAAGAAATGAGAAGCTAATCTTATTTAGACATACTATAAGCCCTAATCTAGATAGGACCATTTCCAAATATTTACTATCTGTGTGACCACGGTCATTTCACAAAACTCTCTTTGTCTCTATTTCCTTATCTGTGAAATGAGCTGGAGAATGAAATGGCAAACCACTATGGTATCTTTGCCAGAAAATGCCAAATGAAGATGAGGAGTCAGACCTGACTGAAATGACTCAACAACAACAAAGGAAGACTATGGCATGTGGACAAATAAGGTAGAATGGGATGAAGGCAAGGAAGAAAGCCTTTTTATGATCCATCAATCAACAAATTTTTAAGTACCAACTATATGTCATGAACTGTGCCAGGCATTGGTAGTACAAATACAAAGAATGAAGTAATTTGTACTCTCAAAGGGCATAGCTTCCTGCAGTAGAGATCAAGGCAATATTCTATAGGAAGATTGGAAGTGAGAGATCATTTTCAACTATATGGGTTTGGTGAAAACATCTGAATTGAGGCCCAGAAGTATCTGGAAGAAGATTTCATCAGAGAAAGGAAGGGATGCCCCTTCAGACTTGGAGAACTGGGGGAAGAATGACTGCCTTTGGGCATGGAAGTTTGTTATGGCAAGGAACTGGGGCAAAATAGCTAGTGGCCCAGCTGGTCAAAATACAGAATACATAAGAAAGGAGTTCCTATCTTAAACTAAGAATAATAAGGGGCCATTGAAGGCAGTAAGGTATAGAACTGGCTTTGAAATCAGAAGACCTGGATTCAAATCCTGCCTTTGCCACTCACTATCTATTTAGCTTTGGAAAGTTACCTGGAATTTCTGAACCTCACTTTTCTCATCTGTAACATGAGAATATTGCACTAAATGTCCTCTGAGATCCCTTCCTTCACTAGATCTATGATCCTATAATTTAAGTTCAAACCAACTTTTCCTCTTATTACCAGAGTGAATCTGAGAGGGACATTACCCTTTCCGGGTCTCATTTTTCTCATCAGGGTGTAGGACTTGATGACATTTAAGGTCTCTTCTGGCTCTAAATCTGTGATCTTTTGCAGTTTGTTGAACAGATAAATGGTATGACTGGGTCTCTGCATTATGATTTTTTTTTTTTTTGCCATTAGTGTGAGAGATGAACTGTGCAGGAGAGAGACAATGGTTAGAGAGTTATTACAATATTCCAAATAAGAGGTTCTCATTTTTAGTACATGCAACAATTGATTTATGATAGAAATCTCTTTCCCTCATGACTTCCTGTCCCCCATCCCCCAGCAAGGTTATTTAGTCTATCTACTGTTTGAATCAAGGACAAAATCTAGGGTAGGTGAGTAAAGGAAATGAGAAGAGTGGGAAATGGACTTAGGAAGTATAATCTGTCTCACCTATTTACAAGCTATGGACTTACTCAGGAAAGACATATCTGTGATAGATTCTTTAAATTCTTGAGGATTCAGCATGAAGCTTTGTATCCTATGGGGTGCACTTGAGAAGAATCAGGTAATGATGATAAATCAGGTGAGGTGCTGGTAGTCATTTTAAACAGAAAAATTCCTCTCAAACAGAACATTTTTCAAGGTATATTCTTGCATTGCACTCTGCATTTCTGGCAGAGATCAGAGCTTTATTGTTTCCCGGGTTAATAGCTGTCAGGTTTTTCATATATGTCAATCATTTACTGTTGAAACACCAGACATTTATAAAATAACAATCATCAGCAAAATTTGTAACTCTTCAGTGGTATGATTTTTTAAATCTAAATTAACTACTAAGAGGCTATTGTTAATTTTTTTTTATTAGAGATGAGTGTAACAAAAGGAAAAAGAAAACCTGTTTGCCAACCAGCAGATTTGAATACTAAACAAGATGTGGCAGGGAAATTATATAATAAAGGCATTGCCTTCTTCCCATCAGGTAGATATTTTTCATCTGATAGGACTGTCTAGGTAAAGTTATTTGAAGAAGAAAAGCTTTTATGAGTTGGCATTTTTCCCTTTGCTTATACTATCTCTCTACTTTGCTATCTTTTCTTCCTTCAAATAAACAAATTGAAAGTTGTCTTCTATAGGATGAGCAATTTGGCAGAGGAAATGCTTTAAAATGCTTTTCATACTGGGATTGATCATTTCTTCAATAATCATAGTGGATAGCCCTATCTAGGCTTGTGAACTATCTTCTTATGGATTCTGAGAAAACCTTACCAGATTTGAAGTCCTTCATGATTCAATCTCAACTTATTTACTATGAGTTCCCATTGATGTTTCTATTTATTAGACATACCAGAGGAAACATTAGCTGAAGACTAAATATATTAGTTTGAATCACACGGAAAAAGAAATGGCAAGAAAAATTTCCTCCATGTATACAGGAATACAATCTTTCATAGGTTAACATACTATCATTAGGGGAGAGGATACAAACACTGAACACACCAATCCAAAGAACACATTTGGAAGAACACATATCTAGAGAACATGGTTAGATCAAGACACACAGAGGGAATACTTCCTGAGTGGGTATGCAGTGTAATTCATACTACCAGACACTTAGGAGCCATGTAGGTTCTCCATTAATGTGATAGTATCTCTCTACTGGGTATCTCCATTGAGTTGCCTCCTGCTATGTTTAACTGCTTCCTACTAGTACCTGCTGTTCTTTAGGTGTGTGAGACACTTTCTACCTCTTAGGGAGAGGACTTCATTAACTTTATATATAGTTCCTTTCTCTCTTTTTTGTGATAACAGGCTCAAGTTAATCACTAGAGGAGCCCTTAGGGATTTCTAAGTCTATCCTTTACTTTGGTTGTCACTCAATTTCTCCTAGAGTAAAGAAGTCATATGAATTATGTTCTAAAATTTCTTTTAACTCCCTATAATGCCTCTGGCTCATTTGTCTGGATCTCTTCAAATCATCCAGGGGACTCCCTTTAATAAGACTGCAAAGAAACTTGGTGGAGGAGTTAGAAAATTGTTTCAATCCACACTCCCATAAATATACCTGGTTGCTATGGAAATCCCCTCAGGAAAGGAGAAAGAAAAGGACAGAGTGGGTGAATCTGGCAAGCCTTGTTTTCTTTTCATCCTCCCCTCATCAATTAAAATTGATGTACTCCTTCTGACTGTGAAGTAAGCATTATAGACCCAGGTAGTTTTTACAGATGAGGAAAATGAGTTTGAAAGAGACTAAAGAGACTTGCCAGGGGTTATACAGCCAAGAAGAATAGGAGGAAGGATTCAAATCCAGAGCTTCCTGACTTTAAATCCAGTATCCTCTCCACTGTAGTTGTGTTTTCTTAATTGAAGTTTTAGATTGATTTTTTGACTTGTTGAAATTTCTTCAAAAATGTGCTGGTTTTGCAGTTTTATGATCTAATATGAAAGCTTGTCTTGACTGCAAACAAGCTTTATGGGGAAGCGGAGCAGCATCATGCATCTGGAGTGAGAAGACCTGGGTTTGAGTTGAGGTTCTGCCATTTGACAGTTAATTTTGGGCAAGTCACTTAACCCTTCTGAGTGTCTGTTATTTCATCTTTTCAAAGAAAAATGGGGAATTTGGACAGTTGATAGATCTAAGGCCTCTTTTGACTCTGGATTCTATGATGTTTTTCCCCTCCTGATCATTGACCAAATAAAGTCATGGGAAGAATGGGAAACAAGACTCATGGTTCCCACTATGGGTCACTGCTAATTCCTATTAACACTATGTCCTTGAGCAGACTGACTGACTGACTAGTCAATGTTCACTTGTGAAAGTTTTGTCCAAAAATCTATAGCTGCTGAAAAGGCAGAAGAGTATCATGAATAGACCATGAGGGTTTGCTAGCAATAGACTTATGAATTCCATCTCTAGGATCATAGCATAATAGTTATAGAACAGGAGGGGAGCCTACTAGCCCAACTCTCTAAGTTTACAGAAAAGGAAACATATATAGCTTAAAAATTATTTCCCAAGTTTAGCTTGTAGTATCAATCACTCCTCTGCCAACACTATCCCCACAACTCAATAAAGTCCATGGTTTTCTATTGCCTCTAATATTTAAATCAAAACTCTTCGTTCAAAGTGCATTCAAAGGTCTTCTTACCTCATTCTTCCCAGTCTTTTTAATAACTTACTTTCCATCTAGTATTCTTACTGATCCTCCTTGCAATACATGAACAAAACACTCCATCTCTCAGCTCTAAAGCATTTTCTCTGACTGTCCCCACTCTAGGAAGACTTGTTCTCCTTATTTCCACATTCTGGTTTCCCTGCTTCCTTCAAGTTCCAACTAAAATTTTATCTTCTACAGCTAACTCCAATAGAAACAGGTTCACTAAACTGTATATAAAGGTCTCTGAATCACATGCTAACTTGAAAAAGCTTATTGACTGAAAACATATTTACTTAAAAATCAAATCAAAATTACCACAATTATCAACATTATCTTAGTTCCATTGTATTTTTATTTTGATAAATTTTCCCAATTACATTTTAGTCGCATTTGGGTCTTACTCCTGAGCCATGTTTGACACCTTAGTTCTACAGGAAAACTTTCCCATCCACTGTTATTCAAGTGTCTTCCCTTTTAAAGTTATTTCCTATTTATACTGTATATAGCTACTTTGTATATATTTTTTTACATTTTTGTCTTTCTCATTAGATTATAAACTCCTTGAGGACAGGGACTAACTTTTTCTTTGCCTCTGTTTGTTAGTGCCTAGCACAGTACCATAAAGTAGATATTTAACAAGGATTTATTGATTAGCTCATAATGTGAACAGGCAAAACTTTAAAATACAAGGTCCATACACTATACAAGGCTCACTGAGGTCTTACCTACCTCAATGCTGCTTTTCTTTGAAAGATCAGGAAATTTGTTGGTATGACTATTTTTATTTTCATCAACACAATGGACTGATTCCAAGATTGTATGACTTTCATGAGTTTCTTCAACCCTGCTCCTTATCTTCCTGACCTCAAATAATTCTAAGTGTGGTATTAATATATACCACATATTCAAATACTATATTCATATAAGAAATCTTTAAATCTCTAGTAATTAGAGAAATGCAAAATTGTATGCCTTCTGGGTGAATCTTAAAATTCCTACCCAGACTGGAATAAATATATTCTCAAATCAAATTTTAAAAGACTAAGTCAATGGGAGAAGGGTGGAGTGGAATGGGAGTTGGTTGGGGAATAGTTCTTCAGGGGCATGAAAACCAGTGAGAAGAAGGGTGCTAACTAATAGCTCCCTATCTATCAATCAATCAATTAATTAATAATTAATTAATTTATTTATGTATGTGTGTATTTATTTATTCATGTATTTATTTATTTATCCATATAGCTATTCATTCACTCAATTAATTAAGCAATCAGTTGGTTGAATGGAAGCCATTATTGGTATCTTTTGTTTTTATATTGCTTACATTTTCTCCTATACCTCTCTCTTCCTTATAACAAAAAAAAAGGGGAAAAATCATCATTACTGATCAAGTTAGGGATTATTTTATAGAGGTAAAAAATAATGAAATTTATGTAGATGCAAAAAAAAGGTCAAATCCCAATAGAAATAATAGTGGGGGGAGGGGTGGGGGTGGTAAGTGAAAAATGATGAGAGACTAGCAATACCAGATCCCAAACCATACTACAAAATTTTAATCCCCAAAACAATTTGGTACTAGATAAAAACAAATATATTGATCAATGGAACAGGTTAGGTACATAATATATAGAAGCAAATGAAGCTGGTAGCCTAATATTTGACAAGCACACAGACTCCAGCTGCAGGATAAAAACTCACTATCTGATAAAAACTACTGGGAAAATTGGACATTAGCAGAGAAGAAATTAGATTTAGACTAATATCTCACACTTTATTCCAAGATAAGCTCCAATTGGATATGTGACCTAGATATGAAAGGTCATATCATCAACAAATTAGAGAACAAGTAGAAAAAAACAAGAAAAAAATATATATACAAGATAGAAAGGATTACAGAAGATACAATGGATGATATTGTTTACATAAAATTGAAAAGATTTTTATACAAATAGGAAGAATCTTTGCAGCAAGATTCTTTAATAAAAGTGTGTATAAATAAGGAGCTGATTCAAATATATAAGAATCAGACTCTTATTTCCAATTGATCCATGGTATAATGTTATTCAAAGGCAGATCTCATGAGAAAAAAAATCAAGGCTATCTATTTTTTGTTCAGTTGTTTTATTTGTGTCCAACTCTTCATTACCCCCATTTTAGGTTTTCTTGGCAAAGGTCCTGGAATGGTTGGCCATTTCCTTCTCCAGCTCATTATACAAATGAGTAAACTGAGGAAAATGGGGTAAAGTAACTTGCCCAGGGTCACATAGTGAGTTTGTATCTGAGACAAGATTTGAATTCACAAAGATGTCTTCCATATTCCAGGTCCAGTACTATATTCACTGTGCCAACTATTTGCCACCTATCTATATATGCTATCTGTAGCCATATGAAGAATGTACCAAATAATTATAGAAATACAAATTAAAGTAATTTGAGGTATTACCACATACTCATCAGATTGGCAAAGATGACAGAAAAAATAGCAAATTTTGGAGGGAAATAAGCAAAAACAGGCACATTGATGCACCATTGGTGGAGCTATAAATGGGTTCAACTATTCCCAAAAGCAGTTTGGAATTATACATAAAACAATGACTCAACTATATATCACTGCTAAGTCTATATTAGCTCAAAGAGATCAAAGAAAGAGAAAGAGTTCCTATACATTTATATATATTTATAGCAGTACTTTTTGTGGTGACAAAAACTCATAATTAAGGAGATATTCATCAACTGAGGAATGAGTGACCAAATTGTGGTATATACAATGTAATAACATTGTATTAGAAGAAATGGGAGAAAATATTTCACAGGTACATGAAAAAATTTATATGAATGAGGTGAGCAGAAATATAAGAGCCACTTATATTATATCAATATTATAAAAATGAACAATTTTGAAAACTTGTATAAACTGATTATAAAATGAGCAGAACCAGGAGAACAATTTATTTGATAACAATAATATTGTAAAAAACAAAGTGAGAACTTTAAGACCTTTGAGTAATGAGTCTTTCATGATTCCAGATGATGAATGATGAAGCATGCTATCTATTTTCTGACAGAGAAGCAATGGACTAAGGTACAAAATTAGACTTATGGTTTTTGCACATAGCCAATGAGAGAGTTAATTTTGATTGACTATGCATATTTGTTCTAAGGATTTTCTTTTTTTTTTCCATTTTTTTATTATTGGGGTAGGTAATGGGAAATAAAGTAGATTTTTTAAAGAAAAAATTTATTTAAATACAACAAAACCAATCAATACATCAAAAAATATCTGCCACTTAACATTCTAAGCCTGTGGACTGCCATCTGCCCACGTCAAGGGATATAGTTTTTCATACATCTTCAAGCTTGGAATCAAAGTTTTTCTTGATTTTGCAATATTTTTTCCCAATGTGTCATGGTTGGATTTTTTCCCATTTATATTTTTGGGGTCCTTTTGTAGATAATTTTTCCTATCTTGGCTTGCTTTACTTTGCTTCAGTCTATCTAGTCTTTCCATACTTCTTATCGCATTCACTGGTTCTTATAGCACACTAATATTCCATTACACCAATGTCCCACAATTTGTTTAGTCATTCTACAGGTGATGTGTATCTACTTTTTTCTTTGCTACCACATAGAATGTTTCAATGAATATTACAAAATTTGTAGGATATATCTATCTTTGAAATTTTTTTATGGTGGCAATTTTAATTAGATTTCATTTTCCAGGAAAAGAATTATAGTTTACAGTAATGATAAAGTGCAATACTAACCATTTTTTCTTCCTATATACTCCCAGTATTCAGAATGCCCAGATTATCCAGTAACTAAAATGTTACTTTTAAACTGCTATTGCCTTGCCTACAAATTTGAGTCCTTCAATTTTTGGAAAGATGTGTGAAATGTTCTTTCTTATGGTGCATTTAGTTGACCTCTTCAATAGTAGGTATAGAAGAAGCATTTGTAGATGGGGTTGCTCCACCTCTAGGGATCCCATCAGGTATGCCTCCTGGCATGACCCCTGGTATAATACAGCTCAGTAATGATGGGGTAAAACTTCTCCAATTCTTTCTGCTAATGCTCAAGTTCTTCTTTCTCAGCAATTTAGTTTATGCAGGCACTTGATTATTTCATTACATTTATCTCTGTTTATATTCATCATCAGTTTTGCCTTGTAGTTTTTCATCTTCTATGGTAATCTTCATGATGAAAACAAAGGATTTAAGAGAATCTTTTCTCTCTGCTTCTCATCTTCAGCCTTGTATTTCAGTCTTTTACACTATATGCTCATTGTCTTTTCTCAGATGACCTCTGTCATTGGTGATGGTGATCTTGTTTTCCTTGCCTATTTTCTTATCTGCAGGAGAAATATTGAGGATGCTATTTGCATCAATGTTAAATGTTACTTCAATTGGAAGAACATCCATGGTGCTGGGGGGATTCCTGTGAGCTCAAATTTGCCAAGCAGGTTGTGATCTTTTGTCATTGATCTCTCATCTAGGAAAGACTGTCCCAAATGCTTTGGTTACATGCCAGTCTATTTCAACAGTTTTCAACTTCAGGTCACCATTGATACTGGTCTCAATTTGTTCCAAATCATCAATGAGCTAGCTGCTGCTGATTGGAGAAAAATGTACTGATCTTTGACCTTGGAGGAGGTACTTTTGATATTTTATAGTCTTACCATTGAAGATGGCATCTTTGAGGTCAAGTCCACATCTAGGGACACCCACTTGGGTGTGGAGAATGCATGGTTACCATTTCGTTGCTGAATTCAAGCAAAACACAAGAAGGACATCATTGAGAGCAAGAGGGCTCTTCACCATCCAAGTACTGCTTGTGAGCCTAAAAAAAGCGTATCTTCTCTTTCCAGTACCCAGGTCAATACTGAGATTGATTTTCTCTTCCAGTTAAAATCTTATTGTCTTAAAAACCTTTCCTGATCCCCCTTTATTAATCATCTCCAATTTATCCTGTATATGGTTTTTTTGAACATAGTTGTTTTCATGTTATTTCCCCCATTAGACTATGAGCTGCATGAGAAATGTATTGTCTTTTATATATATATATATATTTCTATTACATAACGTAGTGTCTAATACACAGTGGACATTTAATAAATGCTCTATGACTCACTTTAGACTGAAGATTAATGGTGATATTAACTGAATTGAAGTTTTTTTTTGCAAGGCAGTGGGGTTAAGTGACTTGCCTAAGGTCACACAGCTAGGTAATTATTAGGTGTCTGAGGTCAGATTTAAACTCAGGTCCTCCTGACTCCAGGACCAGTGCTCTAGCAGCCCCTGAACTGAAGTTTTAAAGTCAAAACTTTCAAGGATTCTATTGGGTTTAGGTGACATAATCTTATTTCAAGTTTTCAGTCTTTTTTGTTCTTAGCATTGAGCTTGTCCTTAGGAGTTATGTAATGCAGACCAAGGAAGAGGAGGGGAAGAAAGAAAATGACTTGTTTCTAGCAACAACAAAGTGCTCATTCACTGAATCTTTTTGATTACAATCTATTGATGTCTTCTGCATGATTCAGATATAGTGATTTGTCAGCATTTTTGGGTTTTGTACTCAGTATTTGGAATAATAACACCACTATCTTTTTTGCTTTATTTTGATGAATAAGTGAAGAGAAACCCCAAGTTCTACTGTTTTTTCCAATGTTATATTATTTTATTTTTTCAATTATATGCAATTTTCAACACATCCTTTTGTAAACTTTTGAGGTTCACATTTCTCTTTCTCCCTGCCTTCCTTCCTTCCTCCTCATGATAGCAAATAATTCAATATAGATAATGCATATAAAACCATGTTTAACATATTTCCACTTTAGTCATCTTGTGAAAGAAGAATTAGAACCAAAGGCAAAAAATGCTGGTTATTTCTTAAGGGAACTCATGCAAAGAAAAAAAACACATTTAATCAGAAACAAATATACTCTCAAGAAAGTATTGCTAGAGATTTAGATTAATGCTCAGCCAAAGTCATTCTCTTAGTAAGTGCCCTTCCCATTCCTCTGGATGACAATATTTTGAGGACATTTAAAGCCCTAAATCATGGATCTTTTCACACATTCTTTATTCATGTTCACAATTATTCTCAACTCTCTTGTATATTCTAAGAATGAAATAGAAATGGAGACAAAAGAATAGAAAAATTCTTGCTGACTTCAGAAGAGCTTCTTGTTCCTTAGGTAGGGAAGTCTACAGAAAGAGGGACTGATTTGACGTAAGAGGAATTGGGTTGGAAGCCTGGTTTTGCCACTTACATGTGTGACCTTGGGCAAATCCCTTAATTTCTCTAGGTCTCAATTTTCCTATCCATAAAATAAAAACAGTTGGAATAGAAGGTTTCTAAGCTCCCTTCCAGCTCTGAAGCTATGATTTTATTTACTAATTTACTCTAATAACTTTACCTCATGTAATCTCAGAAGCTCTTTGTGAGAAAAATACACTAAAGGTAATAAATAAATAAATAAATAGTCTTTTTTCCTCCTTGATTGTCTTACATTTTTTTCCCTAGTGTGTTGTGAATCATCAATATATTGCTAAGAAGACACCTTATTCTCATTCTCTGGGAAGAATATATGATGAGATTTAGAGAAGGGAAGATCTCTGGAGTAGAGAGTGATTGGACATGGATAAGAGTTGTCCCTCTTGGCAAGAATGTGTCCCTTTCTTCAGAGGAAGGGTGGATAGAGATAATTTGAGTGACAGATAAATATTCTTGAGTACAACTCCTGAAACTAAAGAAATCCCATCAAATAATGGCTAGACATATCAATAATCCATATAGACAAAGCATCTGAGGTCTACTTTCCCTAGCTTGGTCAATTTTTAAAAAAGATCTTGGTCCTTTTGTCAGACAGTATAAAACTGCATAGACCCTAACAGCCATGGTGTATCTGGCTGGAGTTGGCCTTTGTCTGCATGGTCAGATTCCTAGGAATAATTTACATGTGTAACTTCATTTCTTTGAACTACAAAAAGACAGGGACAGATGTATACCATTGAAATGAAATACGTACCTCTCAATTCTTTTTGCACGAAAGAATATGTTCAGTGTGGGTTTGCAAGTTACAATATATACCTGGTAGCTGGATCAATGAATTATGCCTGACATCTTTGGAGGTTTTCTTGACAAAGATACTGGAGTGGTTTGCGATTCCCTTTTCCAGCTCATTTTATAGATGAGAAAATGGAGGCAATCAGGGTTTTTCATGACTTCCTTGGGGTCACATAGCTAGTAAGTGTCTGAGGCTAGATTTGAACTCAGTTGCTAGTTTTGAAGTTAGTTAAGATGAGTTTTCCTGATTCCAAATCCAGTCTCTATCCACTGTATCACCTAGTTGCCCTGACTTTTGGGATGCCATATCTACATCTACATCTACATCATCTACATCTATCTACATCTATGTCTACTTCTACATCTTCCTCGATCTGTATCTATCTCTATTGTCTCTCTCTCTTTCTATCTATACCTAAATCTTCATCTACATCTATATCATTTCTGTCTACTTCATCTCTATCTACCTCTCCCTCTCCCTCTCCCTCTCTCTCTCTCTCTCTCTCTCTAGCTCTATCATCTTTATCTCTATCCCTATCCTTTCCCTATCCTTCTCTTTCTCTCTCTCTTGAAACTATTATATCTATATCCATATCCATATGTATATGTATTCACACAAAACATATGCATTTGCATGAATATATTATATATATATATATATATATATAAAACTCTTCATGTGTAGATAGTACTTTGAACACTTTAAAGCAATATTTAATGCAAGTTTTCATTTTCATTTTTCAGCCACCAAGAGAATATTTCATTCAGCAGTGCCAATTCTTTGGGGTCCTTTTCACCTCTTCCATCACATCAAAACCAAAAACCCAAATATATTTGGTACTCTGATTTCCAGGATGTGAAGGCCAACAATAACAATTTCCACTCATCAGTAATTTGAACACAGGCTTATCAGAATAAAAATTTCAGGCACTATATCTTTTGACCAAGGGGCTTTGTGGGAAACTGCTGAAATTGTGCCTTCTTGCTTGTTGGGTCACCTGCCTTCTCCACCTTTTCTGTTGGAAGAGTTCTACATCTCTCTGTAGTCATCAGGCCTTTCATAGTTTCTTTTTATGTATTCAGATGATCATGTTAGTGCACAGGGACTGATTAATAAACCTATTTTTAATTCTATTTTCCTATGCTTCCCTTACTGTTATTAGTTTTCTATTAGTTTCTATAAATCTTTCTTTTCATTAGGGTACTATACCTTAGTTGTCAAAAATTATCAAGACAGGCTGAAGTCAGTCTGAATGGCTTTTGAAGCAACTGGAATCTTAGGAGAAAGAATATATTCTATCTTTTCCAACTTCCTTTCCCATTTCTTTTCCTATCTCCAGTTCTCCCCTTGAAGAATACTCAACAGTTCTGGAAGTATCTTGAGATGCAGGTATGAAATCTGTTACTAGCTAGCTATGAATTGGCAGTGCAATGAATTGTTATATTGCCTATCTATGCATTGCTATGTCTTTTCTGAAAAGTTCACATTTTAAAATGTTGATGTCCTTGAAGATAAAGATCGCATCTAACCTATTTGCAAAATTTCTTTCGGAATGTAGTATATTCCTCTGCTAGCAGTCAATCACTCAATACAATGTTTACTGAGCTGCCTTAAACAAGGTTGGCCAGAATCACCTAGCCCCTTTATCTTGTATTGAATTCAGTCAATCATTTAGTCAACAAACATTTATTAAGTAGTATGTGCTAGGTACTAATTTTGAAGACAAGGGACCAGAAAATTATATGGATAGATGATAGAAATAGAAATAATTGCACCAGACCAAGTTTTTGGTGTTGCTTTATAGGAGTTGGTTCAACAGTGGGACAGGATTTGAACTTAGTTATTCTTGACTCTTTATCTAACATACTATCCACTATGCAAGCTAATTCTTTGGTTATTGATCACTAGAGAAAGCCAGGCATGACAAACTGAAATGTTTTGTGCTTTGCTACTTACAGAAATAATTGTAATTAATTATCATTTGATTTTTGGTGACTGAATAATTCCTAGGGAACAATTAATGTCATTGGCTTTGTTCCATGGTCTAATAGAAAAAAAAATAAGTGCAGAATAAGAAATGCAGTCATTAAAGGTGAAACCAAATAGCAGGGTCTTTGTTAGTAAAAGTAACATGGTTACCCCCATACATTTTCTTTTTACATCCAAGGTAGGTGTTGTGCATGGCCCACAGTTTATTTTTCCCAAACAATTCATGTTGGCACTACTCTGCCCAGTCATTTTTTACTCTCATTTTAAGGAACCTTTAATTTAATATTAATATTTTTCATGAATCTGTAGGAACCACAAACTTCATGTTAGTACTATTGGGCACTGGAGCAGATTCACAAATCTGTTTTAATTCTCTAAAAAAATGCTACATGTTTAATACTCAGACCCCTTTCCAGCATTATATCCAACTAGCCTAATAACAAATAATCATCTAAAAATATTTGCTTCTTAATTTAGAAAATAGTTTCTACTATCTCAGTTACTACCATCATATGCTGAAAGCTCTTTCAGAGTCCAATATATTCAATTTTGTTCCGTAGAATCATGTATTTAGAGCTGGAAGGAATTTAGAGAACATTTATTTAATAAAAATATATTGAAGTTTGATTTTCTTTTTTACAAAGCTATTATTTCTCTCTAATATTCCTATCTCTTCTCTTTTTTATAGAAAATAAAACTGAGGTGTTGGGAAGTTGTAATTGCCGAAGGTCACTGGTATGAAGCAGAACCAGACATTTATTTTCATCTTTCCATGAACATTTTCACTTTATTTTTAGGAATTTTAGGTAAAAGTTAAACCTTCAGAGTCAAAGTTCCAGAGCCAATGTCTTCTCCATCCAAAGCAGAAAGGCAACAATGAAAATTAATTTTTCTCCAGGTCTTTGGACTTACCTTACGATAAGCGATGTTTTTAAGGTTATCTCTCTTTTGATATGGGCTTTTCATTTTATTAAACTTTTCTGTTACTGGATTGACAGGTTCAAATTTCCATTATTCATTGTGTTTAATGATTCTCAATATCTTTCATGGTGTAGCAAATAACCATCCAAAGGAAAAGTCATTACAAATAATTTAATGACCTATTGTTATTGAGGCATTTAGTCATATTACTGATCAGAGAAATGCAAATTAAAACAACTTTGAGATATCATCTCATACTTAATAACAATCATTAGAAGGCTTGTGTTAGATTTTGGGATACTAATACAACCTTGGTTGAACTGTGAATTGATAACAACCATTTTGGAGAGCAATCTGGAAATAAATCCAAAGAATTACAAAATTATATCATTTGACTCAGCAATATCATTATTAGATCTTTTTCCAATAAGGGAAAAGGAAATGAACTGATATATTCTAAAACATTTGTAGCAGCTTTCTTTGCAGTGTCAAGGAATTGTAAATTGAGGGGATGCACATCAATTGGGGAATGGCTAAACAAGTTGTTGTATATGATTGTGATGGAATACTACTATGTGATGGAATGCTATCTATCATCCATCTATCTATCTCAAACAGTTGCCTTCTCTAGTGTGGTTTGGGGAGGATGAGAAGGAGACATTTCAGAATTTAAAATGTAACAAGAAAATAAATTAAATTAAAATAAAAATCCCCCAAATACTGGATTTGGAATTGGGAAGAATTGGGTTAAAATTCCACCTCTGATGCTTATTATTTGCATGATTATAGACAAGTAGTCTGACCCTCAGTTTGCTCATCAGTGAAATGAAGCTCTTAATATCTGCAGTTCTTACCTTAGAGCTTTGTCATGAGGCTTATGTGAGATGACATGTTATGTTCTTTGCAAATTTTGAAGCACTAATAAACTATCAGTCATTATTATTATGCTTATGATTCCAAGAGAGCCAAGAAATCACTTTATGGTGGTGGAACAGTGTAAAAATAAAACCTATAGTACTAAAATTTGTGTTTGTACAAATTTTTATTATTATTATTGCATCATTTCAGTCATATCTGACTCTGGGACTTCTTTCGAGATTTTTTGTGGTACCAATAGCTAGCTCCCATAGTTAATAAAGTCAAATCTGCAGCATTTTCCTAACATGAAACTTCAGCTCTATGTCAGTCCTAACAAGTGGGGCTTAGGAGCAAAATGCCAAGTTGAAAGACTATACTGATACAAGTTCATCCTTATCTTTGAGCAGTGTGGTCAGACATAAAATGGCTAATGGCTGAAAAAGCTACTAGCTTGGGTGCATTTTTGAGCTATAAAGGGTCATTATCTGGGTATTTTCTGGAATTTACAAGTGACTTCCCTTAATAATAGAGAACAAGTGCTCTATTTGGAAAAATGGGCAGTATTTTCTTGTCTCCCCAAATCCTTGTTATGAGCCAAATAGTGGCCCCAAATAGTGACCTTGTTGAGGAGATAATATTTCAAGCATTCTTACCAGTTCTTTTCTGAGGAAAGTCAAGGCACTTTCAATGTCTAAACTCTGTCTATTGGGTCCATCTTCTTTGCTGAAATACTTCAAGGAGGAAACTTTTGCTGGGCTACAGCTATTAAATGTGACAGATTTTGAAGAAAAATCTTTAAGCTGTGTGAAAACGACCTCCATTTTTCTAAATTTAAATTCAGCTGAGAAGTATACAACTTGGTCAAGGTAGGTTTAGCTTTTGCTGAGTTATTTAGATGGACTGGAATGTAAATCCTTGAAAACTTGCAAGGATCTGAATTGCAAACACTGATGTAATGTAATTGAGATTTAATTAGCCAATGGGAGATTCCCATTACCTCTAAGAGAGGAGCCTCTCCCCTTCTTCACCTATCCTCTTTTCTTCCATAACCACCACTCAAGTATAGGGAAGGATCATCAAAGACACATGTGCTTTGTCATCTGTGAACACTTCCTGAGAGGTCTCAAGTAAAGTGTTGCAGTTTTATAAAGAACCAGAAATGACCAATTTTTCTTCAAATTTACTAACAAGGAAATCCTAATATTTCTGTATATTAGGACATAAAACCCCAAGGTAGTCACTGAACTTCTAAAGTAAACAATTCATAAGAGAAGGCTACATGTCATTTGACTCTCTGCGGAAATCTTTAGAAGTCAGTGATCCCACATTCATATAGTACTTTAAGGCTGACAAAGCACATTTAGAATTGTGTATTTAGAAAATGAGGGTTTCAATTAGTCATTTTTCAGTAGCTATTGGACTCTTCATGACCCCTTTTGAAGTTTTCTTGGCAAGGATACTAGAGGGGTTTTCCATTTCCTTCTCCAAATCATTTTACAGATGAAGGAACTGAGGTAAACAGGATTAAATGACTTGCCTAGGGTCATTGTAGCTTGTAAGTATCTGAGATCAAATTTGAACTCAGCTCTTTCTTGGCTGAGCCCTCTTCCCCAGACTTATTGGTAATAGGGACTTTATAGGTCATTAAGTCCAACTTCCTGATTTCGTAGGCCCAGAGAGGTTAAGTGACTTGCTTAAGGACATAACAGCTAGTAATTTATCTGAGGCAAGATTTAAAGCTAGCTTTTCCCCAAGTCAAATTTCAGTATTTTCATTGGCTGATTCCCTCCATGCATGGAATACTTACCCTCCACATCGCTTGCTCTTGGTTTGCCTTTAAATTTCAGCTAAAATTCTGCATTCTATAGGAAACCTTCACTAATCTCTCTTAATTCTTGTGTCTCCTATTGATTTTTTCCAATTTACCCTGTATACAGTCTCTTCCTACATAGTTATTTGTATATTCTTTCCTTCCTTAGATAATGGGCTCCTTGAGAGCAGGGACTGCCTTATTCTTTTCTTTGAAAGACAAGTCCTTAGTACTGTGTCTTGGACAAAGTAAGGGTTTAACAGATGCTTATGGATCAACAGACAATACTATCTTGCTAGGAGGTGCAGGCAGGAGTTCTAATCCTGATCCTTGGCTAAATCTTAATCTCTTTTCAATCTCCTCATCTGTAAGAAGAGGATAATAATAAAAATAATAGCATCCATCCAATAGGGAGAATCTATTGAGATAAAGTATATAAAGTATTTTGTAAACCTAAAGAGTTACTCAAATACTAGCTAGCTCTTATTACATCATAATGTTTCTCATACCACCCCCTTAGAAGAAAGGGGAAAGGTCCTTATTTCGTATAATTTGGTTTGGACTTGAATATAGATTATTCTGGCAGAGCTTTTTGCTTGAGCAATAATTCTTAGTCAAAGGGTCTTTGAATTCTTTTCCAGTCTCAGATTTATTTATTTCAGTGTCTTCCAGGTTAGTTACATTCAGCTGCATGAGCTGGATCCTAAAGTGAGCCAGGCTGAGAAAGTAATATCTCAGAAGTCTCTCACTAAATAGTTGTAAGTTAACTTTTTCAAGGTTTTTTCAATTATGGAAGGAAAGTTTTTTTTAATTGAAATTTTATTTGTTTTCCAATTTATATATGATATCCATCATTTTCTGCAAGGTTTTGAATTATACAATCTTTCCCCCACCCTCCTTTTCTTCCCCCCATCCCCCCAAAGAAGGCAGTATGATAATTTTTACATTGTTTCTATTCTATACATTGATTGAAATTGAATGTGGGGAGAGAAATAATATCCTTGAGGAGAAAATAAAATAAAATATTAGAGACAGCAAAATTATAAGACACTTTCTTATTTAAAAAAATTGAAGATAATGGATTTTGGTCTTCGTTTAAACTCCACAGTTCCTTCTTTCAGTACAGATGGTATTCTCTATCACAGGTGCCCTAAAATTGTCCCTAATTATTGCATAGATAGAATGAGCAAGTCCAATAAGATTGATCATCACTCCCATGTTGCTGTTAGAGTGTACACTATTCTTCTGGTTCTGCTCATTTCACTCATCATCAGTTCATGCAGGTCTTTCCAGGCTTCTCTGAATTCCCATCCCTCCTGGTTTCTAATAGAATAATAGTTTTCCATAGCGCATATATATATATATATATGTACATATATATATATGTATATATACCATAATTTGTTCAACCATTCCCCAATTGATGGACATTCACTTGATTTACAGTTCTTTGCTATCACAAACAGAGCTGCTATAAATATTTTTGTATAAGTGATGTTTTTAACCCTTTTGCATGATCTCTTCAGGGTATAGACCCAGTAGTGGTATTGCTGGATCAAAGGGTATGCACATTTTTATTGACTTTTTGGGCATAATTACAAATTGCTCTCCAGAAAGTTTGGATGAGTTCACAATTCCACCAACTTTGTGTTAGTGTCCCAGATTTCCTACATCTTTTTCAAAATTGAATATTGTCCTTTCTGGTCATATTGGCCAGTCTAAGAGGTGTGCGATGGTACCACAGAGCTGCGTTATTGTGTATTTCTCTTACGAGTCATGATTTAGAGCAATTTTTCATATGACAATGGATAATTTTAATTTCCTCATCTGTATACCTTTGCATATCCTTTGACCATTTGTCAATTGGGGAATGGCTTTTTTTTTTTATAAATTTGACTGAGTTCTCTATATATTTAGAAATGAATCCTTTCTCAGAAATATTAGTTGTAAAAATTGTTTCCCAATTTACTACATTTCTTTTGATCTTAATTATAGTGGTTTTGTTTGTGCAAAAGATTTTTAATTTAATATAATCAAAATTATTTAATTTGTTTTTAATGATATTCTCCATCTCTTCCTTGTTCATAAACTGCTTCCCTTTCCACAGATCTTGGAAGTGAACTATTCCTTGATCTCCTAGTTTGCTTGTAATATTGTCTTTTATGTCTAAATCCCGTATACATTTTGATCTTATCTCAGTATAGGGTATGAGATGTTGGTCTAATCCAAGTTTCTGCCATATTAACTTCCAGTTTTTCCAACAGTTTTTATCGAAGAGAGAGTTCTTATCCCAGAAGCTGGTTTCTGGGTTTATCAAACAGCAGATTACTATAATCGTTTTTGGCTGTCTCTTTTGTACCTAATCTATTCCACTGATCCACCACTATTTCTTAGCTGACAGCAGTTTTGATGACTGATGCTTTATAATATAATTTTAGATCTGGTAAGGCTAAGTCACCTTCTTCTGCACATTTTTCACTAAATCCCTGGATATTCTTGACCTTTTTGTTTCTCCAGATGAATTTATTTACAATTTCTTCTATCTCATTAAAGTAATTTTTTGGAATTTTGATGGGTAAGGCACTAAATAAATAGTAGAATTAGGTAGAATTGTCATTTTAATTATATTAGCTTGGCCTATCTATGAGCAGTTGATATTTACTCAGTTATTTAAATCTGATTTTATTTGTGTGAAGAGTGTTTTATAATTGTTTTCAAAGAGTTTCTGAGTCTGCCTTGGCAGGAAGACTTGCAAGTATTTTATATTTTCTGAAGTTACTTTAAATGGAATTTCTCTTTCTAGTCCTTGCTGCTGTATCTTGCTACTAATATATAGAAATGCTGAGGATTTATGAGTGTTTATTTTATATCCTGTGACCTTGTTAAAGTTGCTTATTGTTTCTAGTAGTTTTTTAGATGATTTTTTAGGATTCTCTAGGTATACCATCATGTCATCTCCAAAGAGTAAAAGTTTTGTTTCTTCTGAAGGAAAGTTTTGAAGGAACTGATCTACTCTAGATTATTGTAGAAATAAATTTAGTGGAATGAATTGCTTCCTAAAGGCTTTGTCCTAAGCATTTATTAATTATTTCGAAGTTTCCTCCCAAATAAATTGGCTATGACCTTCAGAATTGTAATTGGGATGGGATGGGGCAATATGAAACATTCCCCTAAGACCAATGAAATTTAGGGGGTATAAAAATTGTCCCTTGCATTTCCTGAGCAAAGCAGAAGAAGCTGAGGGGAGCCTGAATTTCTGTTTGGGGTACTGATCCATATATGTTTTCTTCTTTAGGGATTCTCCTAGAAGATTTCCTCAGATACTGGAGAAAGGGTTATGCAAAAGAAGGTTGAGTTTCAGTGAAGGGGGTGCTGAAGGACAACACACTAATCTATTTACTTCCTCATCTCATCTTCTGCTTCTTTGAAAGTCCTCAGCCAACCCCATCTAGTCCTTAATTCCAGTCTTCCTCTTTCCTCTTTTTTCCAGGGAATCCAGCATCTTCCCTGTCCTTCCTCTGAAACAGCAAGACTCTCTCAGTAAGGGTAAATAATCTCCAAGCTACCTTCTCATCCATTCTTTGGGGAGCTGAAGCCTCTCTATTGAATTTGAAAGCACAAGGGACCTAAGTCCTGGGGGTTTCATGAAGTACCTTCCCAAATTCCCTTGATTTCTGAAATTTGCTTCAATTAACCACTTCAGTAAATGATTCTTTCTCCTGAACAACCTAATTTGTTTTAATAATTTAATATAATAATAACTTAATTTAATTATTTAATAATAATTTAATTATTACTTTTACATCATGAATTACAAAGTTGATTTGAGGACTGCCATGCCACCTGCCTAAAGCACCAATTCATTTTATCCAATTGCAACCAATTCATTCTATCCTCTCTATCTCTGACAAATTGATATTATTAAAGTATAGAATATAGCTGTGGCATTCTGTTGCTCAATAAAATCCAGTTATTCTCTATTGTATAACTAACATATAGACTCTTATTTGGAATTTAAAACCTTTCAGAATCTAACTATAATTTAATATTTCCTGGAATGGAGCATGTCAGGAAGGGATCCCTTTCTACCAGAAATTATTTATTTTTCAATTATTTCTGAAAATATTTGCTTTTGTTTTATACTACTTACAGACTTTCTTGCTTTGGAAAAGCATTCAGAAAAGATGAAAAACTCTCCCAGAAAAAGGAAAAAAATCAAATTTTAAAAAATGTTAGATGTTATTTCCTAACATTCAATAATATATATATATATATATATATATATATTCAATAAATTCTAAGGAGTGTATTGTTTTAGATGTTAAGGAAGATGTTCAGATAAGATAGAATAATCTCTGATTATTATTTTTCTGATATATCATGGATATCATTGCTCTAGTAGTCATCCATGCATTCTAGTTTGTAAAAAGAAAATACCAGACTATTGCCATATGGCAGAGAGAGGGAGATAATATAATAGGTTAATAGATTAAGTTTTGAAAAGGTAAGTTCACCTCACTAAATGTCATGTCTGATAATAAACCTGAACCATAAGTAGCAGATTAGAAGCTAGTGAATGCTCAGTGAAAATCCAAAATTAGGCTTCAACACCTTTTCTGAGCAAATGACAGTCAGCACTGCCACCCTCAGGCAAAACCTTCAAAAGCTCATAGTAAATGGAATATTTCTGGATTTTCATCAAACTATTCTGGCCCTGAATGGCATTGCTTCTTGGGCAGGCAAGTCTGATTTCATTAATTAGCTTAGCTATAATGTGACCTTAGATGAAATGAGGATAAGGAAGTATATCAGACGATGACAAAATATTTTATTAGTCTAAGAAATATTTCTGTAAAGTTAGGTGAGATCTGATTATAACATACTAATAATATTACCCATAATGATATTAGATAGGGCAAAATTATATGGGGCATGACTACATCCAAAGATCCTCATTTTTAGTTTATTATCTCTAAATTCTCATAGTTTTTTTTTTTGGAGAGAGAGAGAGAGAGAGAGAGAGAGAGAGAGAGAGAGACAGACAGACAGAGAGAGACAGAGAGATGGAGAGAGAGAGAGAGAGAGAGACAGAGAGAGAGAGAGAGAGAGAGAGAGAGAGAGAGAGAATGAGAGAGAGACTGACACTCAGGTGCTGAAATCTTTGAACTTCTAGGAGAGTGGAAAAGATTAAGTACTTTTCTAAAGGCAAGTGATTGATGAGAAATGCAAGAAAATATATGAAATAATGACAGAGAAAGCAAATACCCCTAAGTTGAGTTCAAGTCTTACTTTTCCCACTTACTACTTCTCTGCTTCTGGTCTGCATTAGAGTTCTCCTTCCTTGTATAATTTTAGTAATATGAGGTCTCATTTTTTTAATTAAAAGTTTTTAAAATCTTTTTTAACCATCTATATTTTCCAATATATCCTTCCACTTTTCTCCTTCCAGAGCTATCCCTTCTCACACGGGGTCACACTTATACCCACCCATAGCCCCCTCCTGCCTCATTCCAGCAAATGAAAGTGGGACAAGTGCCTTTTCATATTTGTTCATTATAATTCCACAGCATTCAGTTTCTATTGGTTCCTTGTTTTTCTTTTGATTTGATTTATTCTAATTATTGAGTAAATAATTTTTCCTGGCTCTTTCATCACTTTTCACTTAACATCAGCTCATATACAGTATCTTCAATTTGTCTCTGTATTCATCATATTCATTGTTTTATAGAATAGTAATATTCCACTAAATTCAGGTAGACCTTCGTGGAGACCTTCTGAGTCCAAGAAATGGGTATTTTAGCCACTCTTTGCATAATACCAAATTGGTTTCCAAAAGCATCTATCTTATTATTTTTAAGTAATAGCTCATATTTAAGTATTTCTGCTCTGCCAGAAATTCTTAAGAAGTAGGGTAGGTGAGTAGGTAGGGATAGGAAGGGCTACTCTATTAGCTTCATTTTGCTTCGAAGAAAATCGGAGTTCAGACTGGTGAGAGTGACTTCCTCTGGTTGCAACTGTCAAGAGTCAGAACTAAGGCAGTTCAACTCTTCTGTCTTCTAGCTTAGTGCTTTTTTCCTTTTTAAAAAAATTTTCTTTTAAGTTGGAGACTAAGCCCCTTTATTCATCTTTTTTTAACCTCCCCTAGGCCTTTTTAATCTTGTGATCATTTTATTTTAGAGGTACAATTTATAGATGATATCCCCAAAGGCTCAGGGTTGTTAAAACTGCACCGAGTTTTGAGAAATCTTTTTAAAAAATAATATTCATTTCCCCCCAATTACATGTAAAATGATTTGTATTACTAAAAAGATTTGAGATTCAAATTGTGTTCCTCCTTCCCTCTTCTCCCCCTACCCTGGGATGGTAAGCAATCTGATATAGGTTATATGTGGGCAAGCATGTAAAAAATTTCCATATTACTCATTTTGTGCAAGAAGACTTGAACAAGAAAGATAGGAAGAAAGAAGGAAAATGAAAAATAATATGCTTCAGTCTGTATTTAGACAACAACAGTTCTTTCTCTAGAGGCAGATAGCAGTTTTCATCGTAAGTCTTTTGGTGTTGTTTAACATCAATGTATTGCTGAAAGTGATTAAGTTATTCACAGGTCTTCATTGTCCAATATTGCTCTTACTGTGGATAAGGTACTATTGGTTCTGTTTTGTTTAATCATGCCTTTCCACATTTTTTCTGAAATCATTTTGCTTGTCAAATCTTATAGCACCATAATATACCATTCTTATTGCACAATAATAATATACCTTTACAGTTATATACCGCAATCCATTAATTGTCAGCCCTTGGATTTCTAATTTTTAGCTACCACAAAAAGAGATTTTAGATTTTTATACAAATTGGTTCTTTTCCTTGTTTATTTATTTATCTCTTTGAGATACATACCTAGTGGTGGTATTGTGAAATCTTATATATAAATAATCAATGTGAATGGTAATCACTCCCTATGTAGCAGGTGTTGTAGTAAGCACAAGGGATCAAAAAACAAAGAAAAAAATGAATAAGATTCTGCTCTCAAGGAGCTTATATTCCATTGGATAACTATAGAGTTATACATAGTTTGACTTTAAATATGTACATTTTCATGTGCTCAGTCATGTGAAATCTACCCCCACCTACACACATATTTTTGACCCTTCTGATCATTCTTGCATGATACTGAGCAGGTGTTTGCAGAGGTTATTTTCCAGAATTAGAGGAGTTTCCAGATCTTTCAGAATTAGAGGAACTTCCAGATCTTTAGTCATACATAAGAGAGATGCAAAGTTGTGACCAAAGAAGTGTTTTTAATTAATGAGAATTCTATAATATATTTCAGAATGACATCTGAGTTGAAATGGAACATGAGATTCCTTTGTGTGAGCAAAATGAAACAGATCATGGACAATTTCTGCTCCTTTTTGATGTTCCTGTACAATTTCCAAGAGCTGTACTTACCTCTCTGTGTCTGTTTTGGCCCTGCCAAGATATCAGCTGTGAGATAACACTGGCATTCATCATTTTCAATGTGGAGGGGAAGCAGCAATTGGAACAAAGGCTCTGAAAGTAAGAAAGATCACAGAATTGTCCTGGTTATTATTCCCTCTGGTGCCAACTAAAACCCCTTTGTTTTCTTTGTTTGGAAGGGATGATTTCCCTCCCTTCCTAAACATTGGGATTTGCACACGATTAAAGACTAATTTTTAGTGTATTTGAGTTAGGTCAAGTACAAAAAGGGACTAGATTGTAGGAAGCTCTGGCTAGTGCAGATTGACTTGAAGTGAGTCCTAGACATAAAGTCCAAATGACAAGTCTGGTAAGTCAGATAACCATGGAATTGGACTCAAGAAACATTCAGCCATACACAGCTGCAACCTTTGTGACAAACTGGTCTCTATATTGCCAGATGGAATGATTTGCGTTTAGTTCTAACTTTATTGCTTGATTCTGTGTGCATTCAGTCATATCCAAATACAATGAATCAGAGCCATAGACAACAATTCTGGTGCCCAGGGCAATAATCAATAAATATGCCCTGGGACAAGTATTAATTCATTTGGGAAGCTGTAAGTTGGGAGCAGGGGGCAAGGAGAGAAATATCAAGGGTAGAGAGGGGTCACAGTACATGAAGACCCAAGAAATGAAGAGCCCCAAAGATCTTCAAATGCCACTATAGAGGGAGAAAATAGTATGGGGTCATGTTAGGGAGAAGTCTCCCTGTGGTATAATTGCAGTGAGGAGGAAATGTGCCTTCTGATTGCTTGCACTTTGGCTAATTATTCTTGCTAACTAAGTTCAGTTGTTTCTACTTGCTGATAAGGTAGTAGAACTGTCAGCACCCTCTAAAATTTGGCACTCTGCTACATTCTCAGTCACTCTGCCTTAGTTATGACTTTGTAATGAATCCAAAGGAAACACGAATCATATGAAGGTTCAAAGCTCTCCTCAAGTAATAACTTTCTTATGATAGTATTGAGATGGAGAAAGAGAAAAAGGAAAGATATTATATATTTCTATATAATATCATGTTCAGTAAGTTGGTTATGCTGCCAAACCTACTACCTCAGCTTTTAGTAAAAAGCATTTGTATATGTTGGATTCTGAGATTTATCCTTGAGAACCAATGACAGCTCAGCAGGTAAGTGTCTAAACATTCTGAGAAAGAGAATTTACATTCAGGTTACATTATGCCTTGTGTCTTATGCTTTGCTGCAAAGTGAGTTTTTTCCCTGCCAGAACCAATAAGATAGATTTAAGTTTGCATCTTCATTCCTCCTTTACTAGTTCCATTTGGGGAGTAGACAACTGAAATACTGCCAAAGAAGGAAAACAGATTTTCTGATGAATAGTTCTACACCATGAAAAATGAGATTAGAGGGGTGCCTAAACTAATTTAAGATTATTACGATCCTCATCTCTGCTTAATTCTCAGTCACTTCAGTCTAGGTTTATGGACAGAAATTTAAAGCTAGTACATTTTATCATCTGTATCATTCAGTCTTCTTTTACAGAAGCCTCGCAGTATTCTCTTTAATTTTCACAGGAATGGATTTCACCTTTTATAACAGTCAAAGACAATTATGCTGTCTTTATGATGAATGATGTCACCCTGATACCAGCAATGAAAGAACAATGTACTAATGCCAATAAATATGTTAACCATATCACTCATCCATCTGATTGTCTTAATTTATTGTTGGAAACAACTCAGAACCTTAAGGCTTTAGTTTGTCAGAATTTTTTAGAAAAATGGTGGTTTTTAAAAATACATTTCCTTTAATCCAGGGTCCAAGAAATGCATCATGAGTAAATGAAAATTTAAATGTGTAATATTGATATAGTCAATGTTCGTATGAATTATGATCTCTGAGGAGTTTAGATTTTGCACCTCTTTCTCCTCCCAATACTTTTTGTAAGATGGAAGTAGGAAAAAAAAAGAAAGAAGTAGAAGAGACTTATAAATGCATGTGGTACAATCTAAATGTAGCATCACCACCACCATTATCATCATCAATCATCAATGTGTGTTAGACATGGAGTTAGAAAGATCTGATTCAAATCCTTTCTGGTCTGAACTAACCTTGTGACCTTGGGCAAGTTACTTTATTTTCATGTCCTTCAAACCACTCCCTAGGAGGCACATACTTAATATGGTTTACAACTCTAACTTAAGGGCATAAGTTAACGTTCAGAGTGATGAATTTTTAGCAATGAAACAACAAAGCTTTTATATGGGGACTAGATAAGATGGATAAGGAAGCAATGAGACTTGGATTTTGTCCCAGTTCAATCAAAGTGTGACCTTGGGCAAAGTCACTTTACCTTTTTTTGATTTCATTTTCCTTTTCTATACAATATGGGCATAAGACAATAGAAAGGCCTTCTCAGACATCATCTATTTAAGTACTACCTCCTTCCTCCCTCTCTCCTTCCCTCCCTCCTTTTCTCCTTCCCTCCTTCCTCCCTCCTTCCCTCCATTCTTCCTTCCTTCCCTTCCTTCCCTCCCCTCTTCCTTCCTTCCTTCCTTCCTTCCTTCCTTCCTTCCTTCCTTCCTTCCTTCCTTCCTTCCTTCCTTCTTTTTTAGAAAGGTATGCTACCAGAGTGGCAAAGCTTTTAGATTATTATTATTATTTTTTTGCATTCAGGAAGATTCTCCTAGGTACAGAGGTCTGAATGCCATCCATCATTCTTGTTTTTTTTCATTTTTCTTTTCCCCCCTTCTCTAGTCATCCTTAGTTCTGACTTCAATAACATCTAGATAAGAAAAATACATTTAAAAAAAAAAACCCTCTGAGATGCCTCTGGGCAAAGTGGCCCCAGGCCTCTGCAGCTACAAAATCTTGGATAACTGTTTAGTTTTCTTCTTTCTGTGCTTCTTTGTAAAGAGAAATAAAATGTCCATTTACTTACATATTGACAAAACAGAGCTCATGAGGTGAAACTTCCTTTGAGATATAGATGTTGTTTTTGTGTTAAGTATTATGATAACAAGACAGAGTGGCAATCCCAGATATGAAGTTGACCTTGGAGTTAATCAGTGAATCAATAAACATTTTTAAGAACCAAGTACTGGGCTAAGAGCTGGGGTTCTAAAGAAAGGTAAAAGAAAGCTTTTGTTCTCAAAGAGCTCATAGACAGCCTAGCATTCAAATCCTATTTCTGATATGTCCGTAACTATTTCTATCTCAGTCTTTTTTTAATCTCTAACTCTATATCTATATTATATCTGTCTGTCTATTAATCATCTATCCATCCATCCATCCATCCATCCATCCATCCATCCATCCATCCAGCCAGCCAGCCAGCCAGCCAACTAGCCATCCAGTCAACCATTCATCCATCCAGCTATCGATTTACATTTTGAACGAATTATTTTATTTCCCAGTTGACCCAGGCAACTGAGGACTAGTTTGGGAAGGGACACTTGGCAATGGATTTTTCATGATGATAGGGATGATAAAGAATAACTAGTCAAAGGAAGCATAAAGTAAGAAGGAAGAAAAGGGTCCAGACAGATTTATAGTAAACTTCAGGGTTCTTCTGAACCACCTTTGGAATATACAGGGAGCTAAGGAGAATCATAAGGAAAGACAGATATAATAATGTGGTATATAGATGGAACAATGGCCAAAGGGAGATTGTAAGCACTGGCATAATTGCTAGAAACAACAGAATTTATAGTTCTGCACACACTTAAACATAGAGAGTTAGCAGGCACTCTTATTAGTGTTCAATAGAAATGATGAGTGAAAGTCTTGTGTTTATCAGGGTGATATACTTGTGGTCAAATATTAGTATCCACTGACAACAGAGATAACTGAAGTTGTTGGGATATGCTTCACTAACCTCTCACCTACATTTGACAAGGTGCAATGGAAAGGTTAACTAGAATGATAATTTATTTTATTTTATTATTTTTTCTCAAGTCAGTGGGGTTAAGTGACTTGCCCAAAGTTCATGTAGCTAGGTAATTATTAGGCATCTGAGGCCAGATTTGAATTCAGGTTCTCCTGACTCCAGGGCTGGTGCTCTATCCACTGTACCACTTAGCTGCCCACAGAATAATAATTATTTATATTTTATGAGTATCAGAGTATTCCCTGTAAGGCACCAATGTGGGGAAGCAGGAAGAAGGACATTAACTGAGCATTACAATCAGAACCAAGATTTACTAAAAGGCCATCTCCTTTATTATGAAGGCATCTATTCTCCCTTTGATGCAGACTCTTGAAAATTTTATAGGGAATTATTAAGAACCATATGATTTGTTACAAAGGGAATAAATTTATCCTTTATCCTTGCAGAAACTTTGTTCCTATTGTTGGGTCTGTAAAGGAAACATCTCTACTATCTGCTTATATAGAGGGAGCTCACAAATTTATGTGGAACTGCCCTTATTCTGGGAAGTGGGAGAAAAGATTGAAACTCCCTGGTTGTCTCCCATGCCTGGAATGTACTTTGTCCTCACTCCCATCTCATGAAATCCTCTTGTTCCTTCAAGATGCAGCTCAAGCCTACTACTAGCATCACCATTGTTCTAAATGAAACTTTACAAATGGGGAAAGCTGATTTCCCCAGATGAAAATGACCACTACTCCTAACTATCATATTTATTTAGGGCTATTATGTATACATGGATAATCTTACTTAATGGAATATAAACTCCTTAAAAAAAGGAATATTTTCTTCCTTCTTTCCTCCCTCCCTCCTTCTCTTCCTTCCTGTTTTTATCTTCCTTCCTTCCTTCCTTCCTTCCTTCCTTCCTTCCTTCCTTCCTTCCTTCCTTCCTTCCTCCCTCCCTCCCTCCCTCTCTCTCTCTCTTTCTCTCTTTCTCTTTCACTTTTTCTTCCTTCTGAAAATAATAAAGCCATTTCTGTCTCATCTCAAACAAAGAATACAACACAAATGGTTAAAAAGAGAGAAAAATGCTTCTAAAAGGACAACGTTGCTCTAATACTTTTCTGCATGACCCTCTGCTTAAAATATAGACAGGTGCTGCCATCTTGTGTTACAAAGGCATCTGTAACCGACAGAACCAGCTGGTGCTCTCCCACTGTTCTTGGCTACACTCCTTATGGCTCTATCAGCAAGATGCATTCAACAAATTTGAGTCATTGAATCCAACTGTGGGTTTAACACTTCTAGCCCTGGCAGGGACTCATCTCCCTACAGACAATATCACCATCAGCCTTCCTTTTGGAAAAAAAAATAACTGGGGGAAAAAGCATCCTTTGGGTAAGTTGACCAGGAAGTCTGCCTAGCCTTGATGAAATTGCAACTTGACCTTTCCAAGTATGTTGAGAAAGGTGATATTTTGGGTCATTAACCCTCAGTACTTCCCTCAAGGAAAGTTTGAGTGTGTCTATTGTATGCAATAAGTTACCTGCTGGTGATAATGATTCTGGTCTTAATTCACATAAGCTGAAATGCTTAGCAAACACCTAGATGGTCTGAGCCAGTGGCAACTGAAGTATAAACACCATATACAATGCTCACTCTCAGCAGCAATTCCTTTCAAAACATGGCAAAAGCTGAGCTGTAAACCTAATAAACATGAAATGAGACAAGCCATCTGCCTGTTTGCTTAACATTTGGACACTAATAAAAACCAAAGATTATTGTGTCTTTGGAGTAGCCGATGCTTTCATTGCCCAAAGAACATTGAAACTGTATTTACAGCTTTTTTTTTTAATAATCTCCCATCAAGGAAAGCTTTGGCAGGTGTTTCATTCCCCTTCTCCTCCCCCTCCCACTATAGAAAAGCTGTTGGAAGAAAATGATCCACAGGATTAAAGTTGGTTTACTTTGTAATATCAACATCTCTGTGATGGACGATATTATGTGGAAAGGACCTCAGGAAGAATAGGGGAAAAGAAACCTATTTCATAGGTGAGAAAGTAGAGACCAGCCCTTATTAAAGTAACTTTCTGAGACTAGTAATAGTTGGAGGGATTTAAAAGAGAAAGAAAGGTGAAATTGTGACTCTAGTGGAACCTTAGTATCACTGAGGTGATACTAACCCGAGAATGAGGTATTCTGGGACAAATGTATCTCTGTGTAGAAATCCTGCTATCTAAAAAGACTGATCCCACACATATATACATACATATATATATATATATATATATATATATATATACATATATATATATATATATGGAATAGGTATTCACCTTTGTGATTGAATTAAAGGCTATAAAGACTCAACAAATATCTTTTCTATCAACAGAAAACACATACATGAAATTCTAATCATCAGAATTATTTTATTCTTTTACAGCACAATAGTATTCCATCACATTTATATACTAGAGTTTGTTCATCCATTTGCCAATTGATGGATATTCTCAGATTTCTATTCTTTACCTCCTCAAAAAGAACTATAAATACTTTTTGGAATTCTTAGTTGGAGTTTGTCTTAGTTTGGTCAGTATTAAGCCCTCCTTTAATCTACCATTCCATTAATTCAGTGTATGTATATATACATATATGTATATATATATACACATATATACACACACACATTATATATATATATATGTATATATATATATATATGTATATGTAAATCTCCAATGCAGAAATTTGTTCTTTTTGAATGGTCTGTATGTAATAGGGGGTTTCCCCCTTTTATTTTCTCAATTGGGTGGGTGGGGTGAAAAGGAAAAGAAGGAAGATTTTTTGCTCATTGAAAAAAAATTAAAATATAAAGGACATTTCTTTTGAATAAGACTAGAATTTTACTTCTAAAAGGATAGGGACTGGAGGTGCTATTTCACTGGAATAACCCAGATAAAGACACACTCTCTACAAATATAGTCTGATGCTGCCTCTTCAATTTATCATCTTAGAAAGTTGACTAGAACACTAGGAATTAAGGTGATTTTTCCAGGGTTATGTGACTATCATAGGTCAGAGATGCAACTTGAAACCAGGTCTTTTTGGCTCAGAGATCAGTTCTATACTCCCTATAGCATGCAATCTCTCAGCATGTTTATACCTAGAGGAGGAAATGTGATATTTCTAGTAATATCTAGTAAAATGTAATGTTTCTAGTTTTTAGCAATAATCGATATGAACTTGTTTATCAAATTAGCTAACTTTCAGAGGTGCAAACTCAGGTCAGGAAGAATGAGACATAGGAAGGCATACTTCTATTTGAAGATGAGGGAAGAAAAGATTTGAGGCATAAAATATTCAAGAAGGGAACTATAGATGGTTAATCTGAAAAAAAAAAAGACTGAAGGAGGATAACGTGACTTTTTAACCATTTGAATATGTTAGCAACTTAGTTTGGGTTGGATTGTTTACCAGGGGGTTGGAGAGGCCTTGGTGTTTTAATCTAGCAGAGATCCATCTCTGGGAACTGAACTCAATTTTTAAAGCAAACCAACCCTAAATGACCTTGTAAAATAATGCAGTTCTGGAGCATCAGGGTAGCAGATGAGCCAAAGGCATCATTAAGAAATTGGTAGCAGATCTGTTCAGGTTAACCTTCTTTTTAGCCATTGGCATATTGATCTGTCAATCTGTATGTTTCTTTCTGAGGGATAAGCAAACTCCATTAGAAAGACACTGTCTGACCACAGAAACTGAAAAGAAGTGTGTATATTTGTTAGTTATAATATCAGGAGGATCTCAGGGTCGGGTTTTGGCTGGTAGAACAGGGGTGAGAAATCTTTCCTTCCCAGTTCCACCCAGTTCATACCAGCCCCTCCCCAGGTTAGACTCCCCATTGTGCCTATGATGTTCCCCCACCCCCAGTCCCATCACTATAATTATTTTCCCAGAATGTGTTCAAGAGCACGTAGCAGAAAATTTTCCTTGCCTCTTTTTTTTTAAAGAATTAGATCAGTTTTTACCAAAATCCTACTGTTTCTGATTATCTTTCACAATCCCAAGCCAACCTGACCTGATTTTCCCATCTTTCTTGTTCCTTGTTGGCTTAGTTGATTGGCTCAGAATATTCTATTGATTCAAACTCAAATGATTCTCCAACCTAAACACTCTGCTATGGTTGCTTAAATAGGACTCACAAAGACCATTGCTTGAGCAATATTTCCCATTGGGTTAAAAAATGCACCAGTCAATGCTTAAATTTAAGCAGATGGAAAGTTCGTTTCTTTTGTTGAATGGGGATGGAGAAAGAGAACTGAAAAAAGTACTCTTTTCTGTCCTAAGAGTATAAAGGTCATTGTACTTTATTTTTTTTTAAACCATGATTTTGTTTCACAGCATTATTTAACAGTACCTTCTTACTCTGATGCCTGTTATATGGTTGTCACCCCATATTGTCTGCTATATTGGAGCATAACTTTTGCTAGATCCTTCCAAGATAGAAATGCTTCATATTTGGCTACAATGCTCAATGGATGAAAAAAAATTATTAGATGGTCCAGTCGATAGATTTCTGGGCATTGAGGCAGGAAGACACACAGCCTCAGACATTTACTAGCTGTTAACCCTGGGCAAGCCACTTAATCTTATTTGCCTTAGTTTTCTTATTCACAGAATGAATTAGAAAAAGAAATGGCAAAATCATTGCCAAGAAAACTCCAAATGAGGTCACAAATTTTGTCACAACTGAAAATGATTGAAAAAATATTTATTATATGCCAGGAATTTTGCTAATGTTGGATGAGAGTGATATAAATGAAAAATAAAAGCAAGATGGTCCCCACACTTAAAGAATTTCCATTTTAATAGACACGCATAGAGGAATAGTGGACAAGGAACAAACAGTAATTCAGTCTTAGAAGTTTCAGATCAGATCAATGCAGTCATGGAATAATTGATTGACAATAACTTTAAAATGATATTGATTTGAGTATTATTCTTTTCTTTTGTTCATTTGCACATGCATGTTTCCAAGTTACAAAATTTACTAGCTGTGTGATTTTGGGCAAGTCACTTAACACTACTTGCCTCTCATTTAGGGCCATCTCCAAGTCATCCTGATTCATATCTGGATCCAGTTGACTCTGGAAGAGAAAGTAAGGTTGGTGACTTAGCACAGCATCTCCTCACTCAAATCCAATTCATGTGCTTTGTCATGGCATCTCCTCCCAGATGTTGTGATCTTCTTTAAGAAGGAAGGACAAACATTATAATTACCAGGGTCAGGGAGCATCTCCCTCCTTGGTACTCCCAGCATTTAGCACCTTGTCCTGTATATAGTAGATACTTGATAGTAGATGCTTAATAAATTGAATTGAACAATTGAATTGCGAATGAAGAGACTTGAATTATAAGATAGTTTTAATGAAAGGAGTTTTAATTTCCCTGCTTAGGCAATAGGTAGCCTTGGAATGACTTTGAGTAAAGGAATGTAATGGTGCATTCTTATGTAAGCAAGGAAGAAGAAGTTGGTAGTAGCATAAGGAATGAGTAGGAAGAGGGAGAAAGTAGAGAGACTATTGCAATTATCTAGGAAGATGATAATGAGGACTAGTAGTAGCATAGCAAAGATAGAAACAGTAGGGGGAAGGCAGAAATGATATAGAAGTTGAATCAATTTTGAGCCTAAATTTGAGAATTGAGAGGAAGCGTGTACCTGCTTAGGGGTTGCTAAGTTGTTGGATAGTGTTGAACTGGAGTCAAGAATACCTGAGTTCAAAATTATGGCATATGATTATAATGGGAAATTATTGTGCTATAAGAAATGATAAACAGGATGATTTCAGAAAACCCTGGGCTTACATGAACTGATGCAAAGTGAAGAAATCCAAGAAAACATTATATAGAATAACAGTAATATTGTACAATGATCAAGCATAATTACTTACCTATTCTCAGCAAAACAATGACCTAAGACAATTCCAAAGAACTCATGTTGAAAAACGCTATCCACCTTGAGAGAAAGAACTGAAAGAGTCTGAATGTAGATTGATGCATTTTATTTTTCACTTCATTTTTCTTGTTTCTTTTGTCTGTTTTTTCTTTCATAACATCATTAGCTTGGAAATATGTTTTACCTTTATCAAATTGCTTATTGTCTCAGTGAGGAGGGAGGGAAGGAAAGAAATTAATATGAATGTTAATTGCTTTTACATGTACTTGGGAAAAATATTATTTAAAAAATACCTGAGTTCTAATCTAGCTTCAGATACTGATTAGCTATGTGACTTTGACCAGATCATTTGAGCACTGTCTGCCTCAATTTCCTCAACTGCAAAATGAAGTTAATAATAGTATTTACCTCCCAGTGTTTTTATGATGATCAAATAATATATTTGCAAAACTTAGCATAATGCCTAACTTATAGTTGATGCTTAATAAATGCTTGTTTGTTTCTGCAAAACCCGTGGAGGCAAACATTAGTAACTGAATGAATGACAGATGATGCCCTTGATATAATTAGATAAAGCAGCATGAGGACCACATTTTGTGGGAAATATGTTTGGGTTTTTTCATGTTGAATTTAAAAAAAACAGGGAAAATTTGGGGGACAATGGCCTAGAGAAGTGGATCTGAAGCTCAGCTAAGATGTCAGGACTATAGATAAAGATTTCAAAATTGACTAAATAAGGTTGATAATTGAAGTTGTGGGAATGAATGAGATTGCTATGGGAGAGAAGGCAGAAATGAAGGTCTTCATGGTATGGTAAAAAGAACATAGTCTGGAAGTTGGAAGATGTGAGTTTGAATCCCAGTTTTACCATTGACTATGTAACTTTGGGTAAGTTACCTCCTGCTCAAGGGCTCTCTCAATTTCTTCAAACTTCTGGGAAGCCAAAGTCTGGTTTCTGAAGGGAGTATGATTACAGAGTTGAGAAGAAAAGAAGAACTGACTATCAGACTATCATGGGAGAGATTTGGCTGTACTGTATTGTTGCAATTTGTTGGCAGAAAATCACATACTTGTGCTTTGCTTAACATTGTGCTAGGGTGCCATGGTACTTTACTGTTATGGGAAGGAACCATATTAAAAAGATCAAGGACTCCCAAAGCATCTAGACCATCACTGGAAGTTCTATTTCCTATCAGATCAGGCCATGGGGGGAAAGCGGTTTTGCAAAAGGCAATGAGAATGATGTTTATGTGTCACATTCTCCTCACTATAATGACAATATTGTGCAAGTCATGCCATCATTCATTTAATGTCTTGGTCTTCTTTGACTACGAAGGATAGCCACAGAAATCTATAAAATCTGGATATTTACTGCCCTCATAAATGATCCTTGCAGGTGTCAATGACTCCCTTCAGAATTATTTTGCCTATATTTTTCATATTATTTAATATGAGTATATGTTATCCTGAAATTTAGTAGGTACCTAAAGACTAAATGTTATCTAAGGTCCCTTCTAATATTACAAGAATCTATACTCTTAAGTTCATAGATTTGGAGAAAGGGATCATCAAGTCCAACCGGCTCCCCTACTCTATTTTACAAATGAAGAAACTGAGACCTAGAGAGTTTAAGTGACTTGCCCCTGGTCACACAGCTATTAAGTGGCTAAGTCAGGATTTAAAATTCATTTTCCTGTCTCCAAGCCCACCATTTTATCAATTACATGTACTTTGTTTTCTCCAAGAAGAGAAAGGGACTGATGGCAGAACCTTGAGAAAATTAGCTTTAATGGCTTGTAAGCTGAAAAGCATCTAGAGAGAAGAGTGAAAAGTAACCATTAGAGAGAAGGGAGTAGTTTCTTAGAAGCTAAGAAAGGCAAGGAAGAGATTTGTAGCAACCTCTGTAAGCTATATTTTCTTTGCTCTCCAGTATAATTTTGGTGATATATTGAGAGGCCACAAGAACAGTGTTTTTAAAAGTATTTGAGGTGATCCAGTTCATCGTCTTTTTAATACATACAGTATTTCTAAGAGTGAAAATGTCAGGACCTTGCACAAATTGTACTGACTTGACCCTTAGAGTGCAACAGCATGATCTCTTCCACATCATTACTTTTTATTACACTGTCGGTCACATCTCTGCAAAGGAGTAAGACAAAAAAGCACAGAACTCATTTTGTCCCCTGACTGAATGAATCTGGGGCCCATCTGATGGCATTTTATCATCTCAGAGTATGTTCGTCATCAGCTCAGTCACTAGTACAGAATTATGGTTTAGAAGGTCATAGTCGCCATGAGAGGTTATTTGAAATATTTGCTTCAAAATGATCAAAAGTTACAGCATTGACTAGTGGTGAAAGAGGCACTGGGATGTTCCTTATTAGCTCTGTCATGCCCAGGTAGGTCTTAATTTTCTATATGGATGAGAAGTGTAGGCCTCAGGCAAGGACTAGATGACCTTTCAGATCCCCTCCAACTTCAAGAGGCTGTGATTTTTCTCAAAGTAATGCTTTGGTTAAACAGTTTCTAATAATAATGTTTGCCCTTCATTTTCAAAGAAGACCCCATGACATCAGGGAGGTGATGCCATGATAAGCACATGAATTGGATCTGTTTAAGGGGAATGCTGTGCTAAGACACTAGCCTCACTTTCTCTTCCAGAACTGAGTCCAGTGACCAGATATGAATCAGGTTGGCTGGAGACGGCCTTGGATATGAGGCAATCAGGTTAAGTAAGTTGTTCAAGGTCACATAACTAATAAGTGGCAAGTGTCTGAGGTTTAGGATTAGAACTCCTGTCCTCCTGAATCCAAGGCCAGTGCTCTATCCACTGTACCATCTAGTTGCCCCAAATGGTATTTATAGCTAATCACAGACCTCCATTAGAATAAGCCTCTTTAATCATCAACTTCTTACCAGAACTGTGTATAAAGAGCAAAAATAGATGAACATTTGCCTTCACCTCAATACATTGGGGAGGGGGAGAGAATATTATAACTCTGGCTAACTTTATTTTGTTGTTGTTATTATTGTTGAGTCATTTCAGTCAAATCCAACTCTCTGAGACTCCATTTGAGGTTTTCTTGTAAAAGATATCACAATGGTTTGTTAATTCCTTCTCTAGCTCATTTTATAGACCAGGAAATTGAGGCAAACAGGATTTAGTGACTTGCTCAAGGGTCACACAACTAGTCAATGTCTATGGTCAGATTTGAACTCATGAAGAAGAGTCCTTTTGACTCCAGGTCTGATACTCCATCCACTGAGCTACTTAGATAAGGGTTATATCAGGAAAACTGAACTGAGTGGAAAAAATTTTAGCTAACTGGGTAAAATACAAAAATTTTAAAATTTGCATTATTGAAGCTGGAGTCAGGGTATCTCAATTTGAATCCAGAGCTGGTCACTTGTAATTTGTGTGACTTTGAGTAATTAAACCTCTTGACTTCAGTCTTTATCATCTATAGAATGGGGAGGGAGGTTGCGTTGTTGTTGTTCACTTATGTCTGATTCTTTGTGATCCATGGACCGTATTATCCAGAGGATTTTCTTGGCAAAGATACTGGAATAGTCAATAGTGTATAGAAATCTATCTTACCCTGTAGAATAAAAGGAGAGGAAAGGGATGGGAACAGGGAGAGAGGAGAGAGAGTGTAAGGTGATAGAAGAGAGGAAAGATCATAGGAAAGGAGAGCCATATACAACACATTTTGTTTTTGGCAAGGCAGTGGGCTGACCCAGAGTCTTAGAGCTAGGTAGTTTTTGGGTGTCTGGGGTTGGATTTGAGCTCTGATCTTCCTGGCTCCAGGGCCGGTGCTCTGTCTGCTGCTCCACTGGCTACCCCACAACATATCTTTGAGGAGGGACAAAGTGAATGGAGAGAGAGAGAATGGAATAAAAGTTGAGTGAGGAGGAAATAGAATGGAGGGAAATAGCAATAACGATGGGGAAAAAATATTGAAGTAATGTCTCTGATGGACTTATGATAAAATGCTGTCCATCCCAGAGACAGAGCTGATGGTATCTGAACATAAACTGAAGTATATTCTTTTCTTTTGCTCTCACTTTATTTTTCTTGAGGTTTCTCTCTCTTTGGCGGGGGGATTATGTTTATTTTTACAACAAGCTAATACTGTGATGTGAAAAATAAATAAATTAATTTTTTAAAAAGATACTGGAGTGGTTTGCCATTTCCTTCCCCAATAGATGAAAGCAAATAGAGGTTAAGTGACTTGTGCTGGATCACACAGCCAGTAATACAATCTGAGATTGGATTTCAACTCAGTTCTTCCTGACTCCAACCTTAGCCCTCTGTCCACTGAGTCACTTAAGCTGACTGGATTAGAAGACCCTTAAAATCCATTCCAATGAGCAACTAGATGGCACCATGAATAGAACACTGACCCTGGAGTCAGAAGGACCTGAGCTCAAATTCAGCCTCAGACACTTAATATTTACTTAGCTGTGTGACCTTGGGCAAGTCACTTTAACCCCATTACCTTGAAAATAACTAAACAAACAAACAAATAAACAAACAAAAAATAAAAATCTATTCTAACTCTATATCTATTCTCCTATGAACCCATGGTCAATAATTTCAAAACAAATCATTGAAATTTAATGCCTCAAATTTATCAGAAGATAAACATTTTTAACAAAAAAAAGCTAATCATTGGATCTCTAACACATTCTAATTCTTGAACTCTAAGCACTTTATCAAGTTCTTACCTGATTTCTCATCTCACAATATGTCTTGACAAGAAATATATATATATGCATCTATCAATTTGAATCTTTGAATTAACATTTAAAATATTTTTATTTTCTCCCCCGCTACATGAAAAACAATTTTCAGTATTCATTTTAAAAACTGAATTCCAAATTTTCTCCTTCATTTCCTACCCCTATCATTAAGAAGGCAAGCAATTTTTACATAGATTTTTACATAGATCATTCATGTTTATTATGCATTAACTTTTAGAAGGAAAAGCAGAGCAGATTTTCCTCTCTGGTTTAAAAATCTAGGGGTCAATAGTCCCGAAACCTGGAGCAAGACATTCAACATTATTGGGCCTTTAATTCTGTCATCACTTAATGGAGTGGATAAAATTGATATATAACATCTCATGGATTATAATGATCTTTAATCAGTGCTCAGAAAATGTCCATTTGCTGGTCCTCTCTCCTGGGACCAGAGCTCAGAAAGAAAATATTTCACTGGTGATAATTTTCAGACAGGATTAGTAACCTATTATTCCTGCCTATTTAGTATGTTCCATAATTGACAAAATATGACAGAGAAGAGAAGAACTTTAGGATGAACCCCAAGGTCTTGTAGTTCACATGAGAATCTTCTTGGTAGCATGTATCTCAAGTTCTCAGTTTATAGTATCCAAATGCTTACTATTAAATTACAGAAACTAAAGGAAATCCTAAATTGGTTCCCTTTAAGACAGCAGCAGTTACTTCTTTGACTGACTAGCTTAACTCCTAATATCAGTGGCAGCGGTGACAATACCAGCAGGATTCCTTCTCTAGTCTCTTTTTGAATGTCATTTTGATTTTGTCTCTGAGTATCACATAAACTGGGTTCCTTATTCATTTCCCCCCTCCAATTAGTATTTTTTCTTTATTCTTTTGATCCTCATCCTGCCATGATCAGCATTGTAGGGTTTCATTTCTGGTACAATGGAGCTTGTCTTGGTCATTTTTGGGGAAGCTACATGAATTGACAGCTTAAGGAAAGGGACATATTATTAATATGATGTATGTGAAAGGCAATCATAGTAAATTGAGGGCTAGCTTTGGAGTCTGGAAGTCCCAGGTTCTGTTACCATGATCAAGTAACCTCTCAGAGCCCCTGATGATTCTTTAAGATTATAAGTTTCACTTAAGTCTCTTATCTGTATCAGTTTCTACCCCAATGAAATCACAAGTCAAAAAATTTCCATCCCCTATTGTGGGCATACATATACTCACATCTCTGTTCAGTGTGTGTGTGTGTGTGTGTGTGTGTGTGTGTGTACACATATATAGGTATACTTATAACCATTATTTACATATAGTACTTATTATTTACCAGGCATTGTGCTAAGTGAGTTGCAAATTTTATCCCAGCCCTGGAAGGTAAGTGCTATTACTATTACATTTTAAAGATGAGGAATCTGAGGCAGACAAACTTGTTTGTGACATGTCCAGGGTCAGATTGCTACTAAGTGTCTTTGGTCAGATTTGAACCTAGGTCTTCCTGACTCCAGACTGTTTTATCCACTGTTTTATCTATCACCCCTTTTGAGGCTTCTCTCCAACTGACTGCAACAGTAGTTCCCAAATGACTGCTTACAACTCCTCCTCGCTGGGTTGTAAGGACAACCCTGAGAGGATTGAGCCTCTAGCCTTGTAGAACATGAGCCCCTCATTAGTGCACTCCTTATTAACATTCTGCCAATAGTCAATTAACTTTTCTAGAAAAGATGGTGCAGTGAATAGAGTGTTGGATTTGCTCTTCTTGAGTTCAAATTTGGCTTCAGACATTTACTAACTGTGTGATCCTAGGCAAGCCACTTAATCTTGTAAAATGATCTGGAGAATGAAATGACAAATCACTCTGGTATCTTTGCCAAGAAAATCTCAAATGGTCTCACAAAGAGTTGTACATGACTGAAAAATGACTGAACGGCAACCACAAGATGACATGAAATACAAATTAGTACAAAACATTTCCCTGTTAATCTGGGGCATACAATTAAATATAACATCCATGGAGCAGTGAACTTAATTTTAGGGTAAAATGGTAGTAAAGGCACACATGTAGCAAAGGGATTCTTTTAAGGAGGAAGCATCATTTCTACACTGGAAATTTTCTCTTTTCTGTAGAGTCCTTAGGAAATTCCTCTTAGATATAGTTCTCTTTTGTATTCTGAGTGTTAGTAACTTTCTAGAGTCTATAGCTGAAATTCCTCTTTTCCTCAGTGGATCATTTTCCCTGAAGTTTCTTTACTTCAAATGTACTTTGTTTTCTATCTATTTGTCCTTCATGTGATTCTCCAACTTCCATTGAAAATGACTTAGGGAGTTATATATTTTTAAAGATTTTATTTATTTTGAGTTTTACAATTTTTCCCCTAATCTTATTTCCCTTCCCCCACACCCCACAGAAGGCAATCTGTCAGTCTTGACATTGTTTTCATGGTATAAATTGTTCCAAACTGAGTGTGATGAGAGAGAAATCATATCCTTAAGGAAGAAACATAAAGTACAAGAGATAATGAGATCAGACAATAAGATATCAATTTTTTTTTTCTAAATTTAAGGTAATAGTCCTTGATCTTTGTTCAAACTCCACAGTTGTTTCTCTGGATATAGATGGTATTCTCCATTGCAGACAGCCCCAAATTGTCCCTGATTGTTGCACTGATGGAATGAGCAAGTCCATCAGGGTTGATCATCATCCCCATGTTGCTGTTGGGGTGTACAGTGTTTTTCTGGTTCTGCTCATCTCACTCAGCATCAGTTCATGCAAATCCCTCCAGACTTCCCTGAATTCCTATTCCTCCTGGTTTCTCTTAGAACAATAGTGTTCCATAACATACATATACCACAGTTTGCTAAGCCATTCCCCAATTGAAGGACATTTACTTAATTTCCAATTCTTTGCCACCACAAACAGGGCTGCTATGAATATCTTTGTACAGGTGATTATTTTTACCCTTTTTCATCATCTCTTCAGGGTATAGACCTAGTAGTGGTATTGCTGGATCAAAGGGTATGCACATTTTTGTTGCCTTTTGGGCATAGTTCCTAATTTCTCTCCAGGAAGGTTGAATGAGTTCACAGCTCCACCAGCAATGTAATAGTGTCCTAGATTTCCTACAACCTTTCCAACAATAATCATTATCCTTTCTGGTCATATTGGCCAGTCTTGAGAGGTGTGAGGTGGTACCACAGAGAAGCTTTAGTTTGCATTTCTCTAATAAGTGATGATTTAGAACAATTTTTCATATGACTATGGATTTCTTTTATCTCCTCATCTATAAATTGCCTTTGCATATCCTTTGGCCATTTGTCAATTGGGAAATGTTTCCCAGTTTACTACATTTCTTTTGATCTTGGTTACAGTGGTTTTGTCTATGCAAAAGCTTTTTAATTTAATGTAATTGAAGTCATCTAGTTACTTTTAGTGATGTTCAGGGAGTTATATTTTTAACTATTATCTGTAAGGAGGCCAAGAGAAGACCTAGAAATCAACTTCAAATTTTTCAAGATTGTATTCTCTCTAAAAAATACAGTAGCAGTATTTCCATAACTGTCCTGTGGGAGGGGCTATTGAAACTGAGATTACACATAGATAATTTTATTTGAGCTTTACAATGACTCCATGAAGTATTATCAATTAATCAATCAAGCAAGAGTCATAAAGTACCAAGTGCCAGAGTTGTAATCAACATGTTATAAAAAGACAAAAATGATATTGTCTTTACCCTTTTGGGGGGAGAGTATTTTATATATATATATATATATTTATATTTATATTTATATTTATAATTATATATATATATATATTTAAGGGTAGGGTTTATCCTTAGCCTCAATTAAGGTAAATAAAAGGCATTAAGAGTAAGGGTAGGCACACATGAAATTCTGTGGCCTCCTTATAGGTATAAATTCTCTTTGAATGGGGTCAAGAAGGAGAACAGTATGATTGGATGACCAAATAAACAAACTATATTCCAGAAGGCTTTATCAACCAGAGGCATCTTAGTAGTTGACCCAGTCTGCTGGTAAAGAACAATGGTGAAGATCTTCAAGTACAGGAACTGAGGAGTCTAGTTTGAGAGTCAGGACCAGATACCTGAGAGGGAATCCTTTTGTAGGATGGATAGTTTTTCCTTTCCCTTTTCTTCTTGATAGGCTTTCTTCCTTTCCTCCCTGCTAACTACATTAATCATTTCATTGGAGATTGATCTCCAATGGAGGCAATGCATCCATCTAGGAGCAGCAAGAGACACAAGGTCAGACAACTAAAACATACACAGGAAGAAAGATAACCACTTGGGAGAGGAAGAAGTTTTGAGGAGCTTGACCTGCATGCACCAGAAAAAAATTGATATTGAATTCAAGAATAAGATTTTCCTCTGCTATATGTATCTGGATTCCATAGATACTAGCATACTTTATAAATGTGGGCCCCCTCTCCCCAAGGATTTGGGTATTCAGGGGGAGTGTTTACTTTTGATATTAGGGGGATAGTTTGTACTCCTCTTATTATATCATTGGAATAAATACATTTAAAAAAAGTTAATTGAGGATACTGGTTGATAATCAATGGGAAACAAACTAATGTGAACTTTTGAGTGTCAGTCCATCAGAATTACCCAGAGAACTCTGAATAGTAAAAATTAACTGACTACTTCCAAGTTCAAGTTGGGAGAGTGAGCTCAGAGGGGATGCTACATAAGTAAATATATGTCCCCAAAAGGGGAAGATAGAGATAAATACACCAGGTTGACTGAACAATAGAATGTGTGAAGGAGAACGATGCATAATAAAAATGAAAAGATAGGTTGGCTGGAATCAAGTCATAAAGAGCTTTAAATGAAAAACAGAGAAGTTTGTATTTGCCTCAGGAGATATTAGGGAACTACTGAAGTTTATCGAATGTTAGAGTGACATGGTCAGACTTGTGCTTTTGGAAAATCATTTTGACAGTGTGTGAAGGATGGATTGAATACGGGACCAATTCCTTGAGGCAGGGAAACAAATCAAGAAATGATGAGGACCTGAGCTAGAGGTCCCCTGGCTAGGGCAGTGGAGAAAAAGGAATGGATGTGAGAAAATTTGTGAAGGTACATTCAACAGGCAACATAGGAGGGTGAAGAAGTAAGGGTGCCTGAGATTATGAATCTATAGATATTTTTATCCACATTTTACAGATGAGAAAACTGGGTGTGCTCACAAAGCTAATTGATCAGGCAGTACTTGAATCTAGGTTTCCTGATTCCAGTTCTAGCACTTTATCCATATATCATGTGTAGTAATGGAGATTTAAATGCTAAATTAGAGGGTGAGGAATCCTAGATATACCTATTGGATATTAAAGGGTAGATTAGTGTAATTTGTAATTTGTTTATGATTAAGTACACATGAATCTAATTATCCCCTTTTCTTGACTACCCATAGCTATAGTTTCAGTCATATCAAGAAGAGAGTGAAATGTCAGACTGCTTTGATTCCTACAACACTCAAAGCCTCCAATTACTGAAAACTTGTCAATGGGGTTTGGGTATGCAAACTTGGCCCACTTTAAAGCTTATTATCATTCTTATTTATTGAGCATTGACAGAGCTCAGCTGAATAGGCACAGACAGGATTCTTGCCCTGAAGGAACATAATCCAAGTTAGATTGGTAATAAAGTTCAAACATAAAGCACACCAGAGGAGAAAGTAGTTAAATTGTAGAGTCACAAGATACCTATCCTTTGGAAAAAAGAATGGCAGAAGAGGGTGGTGAGGAAGATGAGAGTGATTATTGTGGAGGGAGGAAAGGATTCCTGGTAGTTAACTATCAGGATTCAGAAAGAAGCCAAAAAATTGTTCCCAGGACAGTGGCTATTTGCTTTCGGCTTTGTTTTATATTGTATCTAGCTGTTGCAGTGAATAGGATGTTGGACTTCCAGTCAAGATGACTTGAATTCTCACCCTGCTTTACCTGCTTACTAGCTATATGATGTCAGGCAGTCACTTAATCCTTCTTGGCCTCAGTTTCTTCATGTGTGAAATAGAGATAATAATAGAATCTACCTCACAGAGTATTTAGATCAAATGAAATACCACTTAAATACTTGGCAAACCTTTAAATTTTATATGAATGCTAACTATACTGGGTATTTAGTACAGGAACTCTCAGCTGATAAACACTTATTTAACCTCACCTTTTACATTTTATAGAAGAGATCACAGATGTCCTAAAATCTTTAAAGAGTAAAATTAAATTGCTTTCCATGAGAAAAGAAGCAATTCTTTGTTAGTATAGAATCTACCTTAGAATTGTCTTGATTTCTCTTCTTGATCTAGATGCTCAGAAGCTCTTATTTCTTTGTTGTTTGAATTCAGGAGTTAATGAGCAGTTGGGCTTTTGTTTACATTGGGGCGGAAGCCTTTTTATTACCCAGGGCCATTTGGATATTGATAACATCATTCTTGGACTAAATTTACTCAGATATTTAATTAATTCACCCCTAAAAAGCTCTGACTTGATGAATATTGAATCCTGCCTGCTGTTGCTGTGGTAGCACCAGAAAAAATGATTTTGAGGGCCTTATATGGTCAAACATTCTCCAACCCTGGTTTAAATCAATGAATGAGGACTCAGATAGCCTAGTTTTTAAATATTCAATAACATATATATATATATATATATATATATATGATTTTGGAAGATACTGGAGGAATAAAAGAAGTGCCATATCACTGAAGGGAGTACATACTACAAATGATGTATCAATGAGCTTGATGTTGATTTCTAGAAAAATTATAGAATACATTTTTAAGGGGAATTGTATGGGATTACTTGAAAAGGGAAGTAGTGATCACTGAAAGCTAACATGCTATCATCAAAAATAAATCATTACATACTAGCTCTATAGCCTTAAAAAATAACAGGTTGAAAGGCAGCATGGTTTAGTGAATCTTACTATGGTGCCAGAAGTTGTGCTAAGCTCTTGGGATACAAATAAGAAAAATAAAGACAATCCCTGCCTTCAAAGAATTTACAGTCTAATGAAGGAAGACAACACAAAAAGTAAGCTAAAAGGGAGGAGAGAATTAGGGAAGAAGGTGAGAGAGGATAGTGATATCAGGGAGATCAAGAAGACATGGGTTTAAATCCTGTCTTTGATACAGTTACCTGGATGAGTATGAGCAAGTTATTAAACACTGATGTTCACAAACAAAATTTTAAGGCTATGAGTTATAGCCAAGTTGATGATACACTTCAGTGGAGGGAATTCCACACTAGAAATTCTCGATGTCAATGAAATTCTGAGTATGAGCTAAAAATATATAGATTGATAGATCAGGGATATGCCTCAGACATATTATCTAGGGTTCATCAAAGTACTTAGCAACATCTCCAATGCTATTCTTGTATCTGTCACAGAGAAAAGGGCTAGATGATAATCCAGTTAGGTGAAATCAAAAGTGTTAGAATAACCAGAATTAATGGATTGATGTCAATGTGGAGAATTTCCTTCATCAGGAAACTCCTTTATCCAGCTAGATTGGATCAACTTTGGTACTTACTCCTCTTCAGTAGCTTCATTATTCTCTGCCTCTCTGAATGAAGGGATGGAGCAAGGAATGCCTTCCAAAGCTTCCATTTTAAAGGGGAACTTCTAAGTCAGCCAATTCTTCATTTACTACCAGTTACATTCCTTGGCTTGAACTCTACCATTCTTCTCTGCTATCTTTCCTAATTACTGGCATTCTCTTTTCAGCTTCTTTTTGAGTGTTATCTTCCTCTATTAGATTGGAAGCTTCCTAAAGCCAGTGTTTATCTTTTTTTCCCCCTTATTTGTATTCCCAGAACTTAACACAGTAACTGCTGCATAGTAAACTCTTCATAAAATGTGTATTGATTGATGGACTGTTGGAAACTTTCAGTGTAGTGCCCACGGGATTTGTCTGTGATCCTGTGCAATTCACCATTTTTTCATCAATAACTTAGATGATGGAATAGATGCCATAAGCATTAAACTTGAAAAGGTCAGGAAACTTGGAGGGATAGCTAGTACAGTTATCATTTTTTTTTTTACTTCAGTAGTATTTTTATGTCCTTGTTTATCAGAATCAGTTTTGTCATAGAAGTTTATGTGTTGATTCTTCTACCTTTGAAGACTTGAATTATCATTAAGGCAAATCAAAAATGTCCCAGCTGCTCTCATTTTAACAGTGTACCTTAGCATATATTTGGATATTTTGTGTCCTCCATCACTACATCAGCATGTTTCCATTGAACAAGCATTCATTAATTCAATTACCTTTTAGGTTTGTGATCCGGCTTTGTAACCTGTTTTCTATACTCCTTGTCTAACTTTTCCTTCTGTAAAGGTGATCTGTACTTCCAGGACAACACTGCTACTACTTCTCTCACCTTTGATCTCTCCTTATATAGTCTACATCATAATTTTTTCTCAAAGATGGTTTTCTCACATAAGTATATTTTCATAATACTCAATGTTGCTGTACCGGCATGGTATTTATTTATTTTCTTACTTTTAAATAAGATATACTCTCCTAGAGCTCCTCTTTAGTTCTAAGACAGAGTGAAACAGTAGGTAGAATACAGGACTTGGGAGCAGAAAAATCTGAGTCTAAATCCTGCCTTAGACACTGATTAGCAGAAATATTGGAGAAGTCACAACTATACTGAGTCTTAATTTCCTAATTTGTAACAATAGTACTACCTCAGAGGATTGCTGTGAAGATCAAGTGAAAAACTATATGTAAATACTTTTCAGACCTTAAAGTTATTTATAATTGCCTTTTATTATTGAATCATATTCCACCTACTCTTAGAAACATCGGAATCTCTAATTTATCCTGTTTTTTTTGTGTAAATATTTAATGCACATCTATTTTTAGACATCTGAGGCCATAAATTGTGTTCCTACCTTTCTTGGATATACCATCATGAATTATTAGTTCTTCCTTCTGTTACACTTTCCATGCTGCATCCTCTGTTCTCTATTGTAGGGGTTCTTCTCCTAAGATCCATAGACTTTCTGAAACCTATATTTTGATGTAATTGGTTTCTTTTGTAAGGCTATATTTTCTTTAATGCATTTAAAACCTTCAGTCTGAGATGGGATTCATAGGCTTCATCAGAATGCCTAAGGAATCCATGACATAAAAAAATCAAGAATTTCCACTTTATGAGATCATAAAAAAAGGAAAAGAACTGACTTGTACAAAAATTATTTATAGTAGCTCTTTCTGTGGTGGCAAAGAATTGGAAATTGAGGGAATGTCCATCAATTGGGGAATGGTAAACAAGTTGTGGTTTATGAATGTAATAGAATACTATCATACTATAAGAAATAAAAAGCAGGAAAATTTCAGAAAAACCTGGAAACTTATGTGACTTTATGCTGAATGAAGTGAGCAGAATCAGAACATTATATACATTGTGTGATGAACAACTATGATTGACTTAGCTCTTCTCAATAATAAAAATGATCCAAGAGAATTCCAAAATATTCATGATAGAAAATGCTATTCACATTCAGAAAAACAACTCACAGAGTCTGAATACTTATCAAAGCATACTATTTTCATTTTTCAAAATAGTTTTCTTTTCTTTTGTTCTGGTTCTTTCACAAGATGACTAGTAAGGAAATATTATTTTACATGATTACACCTATATCATATTGCTTACTATCTTAGGGAGAGAGAGAGAGAGAGGAGGGGAAAGGCAAGGAGAAAGATTTGGAACTCAAAATCTTAAAAAATTGAATGCTAAAATTGTCTTTCCATGCAATTGAAAAAAATAAAATGTTATTAAAAAAAGAATTCCTATTTTATGTTATCAAGTTTGTCAGATCTATATGGATAATTTTCTCCTTTGTCTCCCCTCTCTTTTCAGTTTAAAATTCTATTATAGCTTGTAAGAATCCAGGAAAATATGTTTTTACTGGCTCTTGATTAGGTATATTTCATGCTGGTCTAAAGCCCATGAATCCTACATTTTAAGTGATGATTCATAAATTCCAATCCTGCATCCAGACACCATTTTCATAGCTAGAGAGATATCCATTTCCCAAATCTATTCATCTATCTTCTGAATCACCTAATGGTGTATATTTCTCACTACAGAGTTAAAGAATGTTATAATTAGAAAGCATTTTAGAGTTCTTTTAATTCTCTTTATTTTATAAGAGAATGCTGAGTTCTAGAAAGGTTAATAAACTTCCTTAAGTTATTTACTAGTATATCTCTTTTAATACTGGTACCTTATCTCAATTTATGCTTATTTGTACATAACTGTACACTGACTCCTTAATTAGATTGTGAGCTCCTTGAGAGCAAGGATTGTCTTTTGCCTTTCTTTGTATCTTTAGCTTTCAGTAACAGTGTTTAGCATATAATAGGGATTTAATAAATACTCATTGACTTGATGAGTAGGAGAGAGACTATTAAAATCCAGATTTTGATAGTATGGAAAACTTATTACATAAGTGTCATTTCCCCTTCCCTATACCAGCTTTAACATTATGAAAGTATATTGCAAGAGAATTTGCAGTTCATTAGGGATCTGGGAAAGATGTATTTGGTCTTTTCCCAGCTCCTATGGCTTCTCTTCTTTTGTTGTATACTTCTAATAGAGTGAATGAGAGCCATTTGTCAAGGTTAGGTTAGAAGTAATAGATAAAAGAAAAAAAATCAGGCCTTTGGAATAGCAATGCTGAAATATTTTGACCCAATAATTTCATTGTTGAGAATATACCTTAAAATGTTGTTACAAACAAAAAAAGCTACATGTTCAAAGATTTTCATGGCAGCATTATCTGTAATTGCATAAATTGGATGCAATGCTGAAATTTTAACTTGAAAAAGCAAGTTTATTTAGGCATATGCAAATCTTATGTAAATATATGTATAACCCTCTAAGCTATTTTAAGAGTCCAGATGTCACTCTATAACATAGCTCTTGCAAATAGCCTTAGTACAAGATAGTGTAAGGCAGACTTATTGATGTATTTCAGTAAAATACTTTTAGATGCTTTAGAGTAAAGTAAAATTCATTGATGACATATAATTAGAGGGCATTTTTGTAAAGGTACTATGTGACTAGTTAGTAATTTTTTTATAAATAAATTTTCCAATCTTGGAAAATCTTTTAGTCATTTTTTGATAAATGAATGTTTATTTGTTTTGTATTGAAGTTGTGTTGATTTTAATTTATTGACAACAGTGGTATGATGTGAAACAAAATATTCAATATAGCTTTATTACCTAATTGTAGTGATGTATTCAAAGTAAAGATATGGTTCTATTTAAAACTGAGAAATATTGTAAAATTCAATGGATCTTCAATCTCATAGATCTGGGTATTTCTTTCAGTAGTGCCAGTGTAATTCTTTTATAACTTAACATAGTGTGTGATTCTTGTTCATGCCCTACTACAAATTCTACATAGAAGGTTCATATACCAGTGGTCTTCTTCAAGCTCTTTTGATATTGCATAAATACTAATGGAATTTTCTATCTGTCCATTACTAATCTTTTTCTTTTTCTGGTCTTCTATAGCTCTAATGATATTCTTCATGATAATTATTCATTGGTGGTCTGTTGCAGCTTTCTCGTGACTTTCATGCATCTTTCTATTGACCATTGGCGAGCCCAAAGCTTTAATTCTTTGAAATCATGGTATTGAGGGTTTCCATTTAAAATGATGTTGTCAACGGTCATAAAGGGGCCTATATTTTCCACATAAACTTTAGTAGTATTCTTTTTTTATTAGATTTTTTTTTTTTTGCAAGGCAATGGAGTTAAGCGGCTTGCCCGAGGCCACACAGCTAGGTAATTATTGTGTCTGAGGTCAGACTTGAACCCAGGTGCTCCTGACTCCAGGGCCGGTGCTCTATCCACTGAGCCACCCAGTTGCCCCACTTTAGTAGTATTCTTAAAAAAATAAGCAACAGGTTGAATAATAATCAATTCAAAATGAAGCCTCAATAGACTCATCTAGTTTAGGATGGCAAGAAAAGACATTGAAATGCCTTGAGTATTAGATGAGGGCTCACATCAAGGAAATATAGCATAAGCTCAGATAATAGGCTATAATAATGTCCAAACTAAGGACAGGTAACAGCAGAACTCTTATTAGAAACAATAGAGTTGGGGCGGCTAGGTGGCAGTGGATAAAGCACCGGCCCTGGAGTCAGGAGTACCTGGGTTCAAATCTGGTCTCAGACAATAATTACCTAGCTGTGTGGCCTCGGGCAAGCCACTTAGCACCATTTGCCTTGCAAAAACCTAAAAAATAAAAGAAACAATAGAGTATGCCAGTACTTTGAGTGTAGACATATCAAGGGAGGTGGAAACCAGGAATAGGAACCCAGAAAAAGCAAGATAAGATCAAATAGGGCATGACCACACTATCAAAGAATGCTGAGCTTGGGTGGGGGCAGAGGGGAGAAGAATCTGACTCTAACACAATAACCAAATCAAAATCATATTTGAAGATATGATTAAACAGAAGATTACTCAAAACATGAGGAAATACTAGCTATGACATTTTAAAAATTATATATATATATCATTAAAATAGTTTAAGCTTGAAAAAATAGATTGTGAAATTCTTTCATTAAAGAGATCAGATGAAGAAGTTGAGGAAAAGACTATAGTTAATAATATAAATGGACTGCCATGAAACTGTACTATTGACTTTTTGAATGTAAACCAGACAAACACAACAATGGTAGTCATTTCTCAAAAAGTATCTATATGATGGGATTTGCAGTCAGAAATATGACATGACTATATAAAAAGATCAAGAATAAGATACATTTCCCATTCCCTTAAAATTATAATTTTTATTAAGATATTGAAAATTCCATCATAACATTTAAACAATTATCTCTCTAGTAATCACTTCATCATTTTAAGCATATTCATTTAAAAGAAAAGCTTCACCTGTGTTCATTAGCATCATAGCTTTTTCCTTAGTTATAGTGTTTTGAAAAATTACTCATATTTCATAAGACTACTCCATTAATCATCTAGTTCTGACAGTATTTTATATATCGTTCTAATAACCATTGGTACTCTTAAACTATACAAGAAATTTTCTGAAGAGGAAGAAAAAGAAAAAAAGAAACAGGACATTCTATGACTCACAGTTATACAAGAGACATAGGAAGAAATGTAGTATTTTAGATACAGTGATAGAGCTGGAGGCAGGAAGGCATAAGTTTGCATCCTGCTTCAGAGCTATGTCACTCTGGGAAAGATACAATCTGTTTTAGCCTCAGTTTCTTCATTTGTAAAAGGAGATAGTAATATTGCTGACTTCTCTGGGATGTTGTGATGATCAAATGATAAAATATACACAAAAATGTTGCAAACTCAGGGTGTAGGTGAGTGTTAGCTACTTTTGGTAAGATCAGAATAAAATTAATTTTAAAAAGATATAGGCTTATGTTTCAGGAAGAAGCTTGGGGGTTCAGAGCACTGGACAATTTCACAAAGACAATTCTGCCTGATTTTTTCCCTCTAGATTCATTCTTAATTAATGTCATTAGCCATACACAGTGTATGTCCAAGATATGGGTTGTCCATCCTCAGCTGTAGATCTTTATAACTGCAGATCACACTTTGGATAATAGACATTCTTCATCCACTTCATTTTTCTTGTATAAATAGTTAAGTTGAACTCTCTACTGGAATAAGGATCTTCTTTTAGAGGCTCTGCAATGCTTTGGGGCTCACTGAAATCAAGTACAAACAAATTATGCACAAACAAGAGTATCTGCAGTGATCCTACATGCACAAAACATTATCCATAATTACAGTGAACAAATTTGGTAAATTTGCTTACCAGTTTTATGCCTCACTTGCTGGTTAATAATCAAAGAGTTGTTGTGCTAGGCAGTTCAGGAAACTGTTCTAAACCTAGGTATCCAGACTGCACAAAAGATTTATCAGACACGAACAAAGGAGTTATAAAAAATAAGTATACTTAGCTTATTAGAATACTCTCTGTTAAGCATGGATAATCAATAAATAACTCATTTCCATGTATGCTCTTTGAGATCAGGGAAATCTTTTGCCTCTTTGGAACTCCAGCACTTAGTATGGTATCTAGCACATCATAGGTATTTAATAATTATTAGTTGACTAACTAGTTGACTGGTTCAGTTGAATGCCAAAACTTCCTTGGAGCACCTTTCTTCCCCAGAAATGAAACATGCAGCAGTGAATAAGGGCTAGTACAGCCACCTGTGGGAAAACCATCAAACATCTACTACACTGGGTGGTTGTTTAATGTCTGGAAGGTTATCAGATATGATGATAGCAATACAAAGCTAAAATTATATGTAAATCAAAGCAATCTGAGATCTTTTAGATCAGGGACTATCTTTGGCTTTTTATTTTATCCCTAGTATAAAGCACAGTGTCTATAACAAAGTAGGTGATTAATGAATGTTTATTGACTGACTAATTCTATGTGCCTATGAGACTGGAAGGCTATTGTTGATAAACATAATTAATAGTTTTCAATTTTATCTATTTATAATGTTAAATAATATATAATAGCTTTTCTTTAGACTGGAGACTTCTCTTTTTAAAGCCTTTTAAAGCCTTCATGAAAGTCAATAATTTTTCACTTGAAATTCGTTTGCTCCCTTGGACCTTTTCTTCTTTTCTATAATAAGCACCATTATTTCACCTTAAGATTTGCCAAAAAACATTTTATGAAAATGATCTCATTTTATCCTCACAGTACCCTTGGGAGAGAAGTGTTACTATTATTATTATCATCACCATTTTATAGTTTAGGAAACTGAGGCAAACAAGCTAAGTGATTTATCCAGAGTTACATATCTGGTAAGCGTCTAAAGCTAGATTTCAACTCAGATCCAGTGCTCTATTCACTGTAGAACTTAATTGCTTATAATATATATGAGCTTGACCAGAGCCATACATATTTGTCATACCAAATTATTTCTGCTGAATATCTTTCAAGGATTAATGTAAGATTTTGATTCGAGTTTGAGAGTGGACTTAAACTTAGTTTGGTTCCTTCAGACCATTAGTCCCACCAAGTTTATATCCAAATGCAGCATAGCTCCTGGATGAGTTCCTTTCTGCACTACTTCTGAGCTGAGTCCCTCAGGTCACTCCCAAAGACCACTCTTTGCTTCTGGTATGTTGTAATTTTACTTATGCAGTGTTGGACTTGAGTATAAAAAATTGAAATCCTGCCTCAATACAAGCTGTATGACATTGGGCAAGTCATTTAATCTTTCTTGGTGTCAGTTTTCTCATATGTTAAAAAGGATTAATAATAGCACCTCCCTTGCAGTGTAATGATTAAATGAGTTACAAATATATATACATATATATGTGTGTTTGTGTGTGTGTGTGTGTGTGTGTGTGTGTACATAAAGAGAAGTATGCAATATAAATCTTAAAGTGCTGTATATTACCTATTATTGTGGTTATTGCTTCTGTTGTTATACATTTCATTGACCTGACCAGTATCTTTATAGTTGCTTGTGAGGTTAGTCTTTTGGCAGAAAACAAAATTCAATTTAATAAAAATTTATTAAGTACCTACTATGTTCCAGTCACTATGCTAACCATGGAATACAAAAAGAGACAAAAGATAGTCCCTGCCTTCATGGAACATATATTCTTATTTTTAAGATTTTATTTATTTTGAGTTTTACAATTAGCCCCCATCTTACTTCCCTCCCCGCCCCCACAGAAAGCAATTTGCCAGTCTTTACATTGTTAAGGAACATATATTCTAATTGATTAAATCCAGATCTTTATCCTTGGGAAGTGGGCATCTGATACTTAGAGAGGCAGCTTTAACCCAGTTTTTATTATCAGGGTAAAAGGAGAGAGAGAGAGAGAGAGAGAGAGAGAGAGAGAGAGAGAGAGAGAGAGAGAGAGAGAGAGAGAGAAACCAAGGGACTTGAGAATGTGAAAAGCACAAGTATCAGACTGAATCATGAATGTTGAAAAGGCATTTCAAAAGAAACTTTGGTATCCTTGCTGTAGGGAAGTAGTTGAAAAATTTCATTCTTTCAACTCTAGCTATAGTTATTGGATTTGGAATTAAGAAGATCTGAATTCAGGACCTTCCTTAGACACTTATTAGGAGTTTGACCTTGAGGGGGCCTTGCCTGGGGGATAAGGAGATAGTAAGAAAATATCAAACTGCCCTTGATGAATTCAATCTATGTGCCTATATACATACATACATACACATATGTATATATGTAAAAATGTATATATATATATATATATATTATGAATCTATGGTACTTTGAATCCTGAAAGAATTGGTAGATAATACTTCTGAGCTCTTATCAGTGATCCTGGAAAACAGAAGAGGTAGCACAAAAGTGAAGGAGGAAAATAGAATGAGCATGACTTCATTCTGTTCTTGGAAAAATTAAATTGATGATTTTTTAAAATTAAGAATATTTTATTATTATTATTTGGGGGGAGGGTGCAGGGCAAATGGGGCTGGGTGGCCTGCCTGGAGATGCATAGCAGGGTGATCGTTGGTTGTCTGAGGCCGGATTTGGACCCGGGTGCTCCTGGCTCAAGGGCCAATGCTCTGTCTGCCACCCAGCCACCCCTACTATTATTACTATTTTATTTTATTTTGGGTCTTTTTTTTTCTTCTTTTTGGTTTTTGCAGGGCAGTGGGGATCGGGTGGCTTGCATGTCACATGGCTGGGTGATTGTTGGATCTATGGGGCTGGATGTGGGCTCAGGTGCTTGTGGCTCCAAGGCTGGTGCTTCGTCCATTGCACCACCTGGTCATACCTACAATTATTACTATTATTTTTTCTTAATTTTAATTTTTTTCTCTCCCCTTTACTTTATCACTCAAGCAAGTCTATATTTAGGGGGGTATTTCATTTACTCTTAAACAAGAATATTTTATTAATGTAAAAAAAACATTAGTACAAAATGAGAATAAAAATAAATAAATAAACAAACAAACAAGCAAATAAATAAATAAATAAATAAAAAGAATATGAAAGGGGGAAAGTCAGCACAAATAGCCAAAACATAAGCATAGAAAACCCCAAACCTCTCATCTTCGCAAAGGGATGGGACAGAGGAGTCTTCTCTTCTTTGGGGATGTGTTGCTATAGAATTGCCATATTCACTACTATTTTTTTGAGGTGGATTCTTAAAAACTGCCTCAAGAAGGGAGAGGGTAGGCAGATGCAATGAGACTGGTTTTCCTAGTATTAAAAAAATGTTTAAAAAAGTGGGGGGAAGATGGAGAGGATAAGAGAAAAGCCCCAGATGCCATCAACCTTCTTGCAGCATCTCTACTCATCACTGCAGGAGCTAGAGTTTGAGTACACATTAGTTGCCTGGGGTTTCCTCCTAGTGTTAAAATGTGGTACCAGGGAGCAGCTAGGTGGCACAATGGATAGAGCACTGACCCTGGAGTCAGGAGTACCTGAGTTCAAATCTGACCTCATACACTTAATAATTACCTAGTTGTATAATCTTGGGCAAGTCACTTAACCTCATTGCCTTAAATAAATTAAAAAAAAATTTAAAAAAAGTGGTACCAGGTATCCCTGGTATCAACTGCTCTGGATCCAGTCATTTAGCAAAGGATAATGTCCTATTTTTCCATGTTTGCTTGCTAGGTGGGGATGTGGGATCCATAAGGTCATCTTTCAAATCTTCAAATGATCTGGGACAAATGGAGAGAAATCACCAGAACTCTCTCCACTTTCACTGCTTAGAGGAGTTCAATTGAAGTTCATTCACTTCCACTGCTGGGAAAGGAGGGGAGCAGAATTTATCAGAATTCCATATCACTTCCACTGCTCTCTGGGTAACTTGAAGCAGCTTTGGTGGCACCATCAACTAAAATGGAGGCTGAAGGTGGAGTTTCATGAGCTTTTTCTTGACTTCTTGCTTCATGCTCTTTGTACTCTCCTTCCTGCTTTTTCACTTCTACAGCTTCTTGATTTCTCTCTATTATTTCTTATGAAGCTGTGTTCTAGCTTAGTTTTCATGTTGAGGAGGTGGAAGTCACCAATGTACATTTCTTGTTCTTGGAGTTTGAAGTCATTGTTATAGATACCATTGGCACAATCACCACAGCTATCACTGTCACATCTACTGTCATGCTTCTCATTGCTATTATCACCACTATTGTTATCACTGTTATTGTCTTTACCATCAATCTGGTGAGCAAGTAGGAGATCAGGACACAGAAGAGCCCTTTCTAAGTCTTCAAAATGTCCTGAGATAACCTGGGGTGGCAAAGAAATTAATTTTTCATCAGTCCTCTATTCACTTCCACTGTTCTCTTGGTCACTTAAAAGCTGACATGGTATCATCTATGACTAACATGGAGCCTGAAAATGAGGCTTCATTATCTCCAGGATATTTTCTTGATCCCTTCTCTTCCTGTAGCTCTTCTCTCTTACTTTCATTTTTTTCTTTGCTTTCTATAGTTTGTCCTTTGTAAGGCTGAGGCATAGATGCTAGGTTGAGAAAGTGGAGGTAAGTGCTATATCATCCCCTGCCCCCCCCGCCCCACCATAAGCTGGACTTTGATATCTTTCCAGGAGGCTTCTCCACAAGGACCACAACTTCAGTTAGAATCTCCACTTTGAGCAAGAATCCTAAAGGGATGATTGATGAACATTTAGAAGTACTTTTTTTAGAAGTTCAACTTTTTATTCAACATGTTTCAAAAGGTAATTATAAGTAATTATAAATATCAGCATGGCTTCATCAAAGGCAGTTGATCCCAGATTAACTTCATTTCCTTTTCTGACAAAACTATTAAACTAATAGTTGAAGAAACTTTTGTGGATATAGTTTATCTAGATTTTAGCAAAACTTTGATAAAATATCTTGTTCTATTCTTGAGATGATAGAGATATAGATTAGTCAATAATATAATCATATGGATTGTTGCCTGCTAGATTGAAATACGTGTTACTGTTTCAAGGCCAGTGTGGCAGGGAGTCTCCAATGGAGTACCACAAAGGTGTTTGTTTGACCCTCTACTGTTTAATATTCCTTTTATCAATGACGTGGGTAATGCCATTAGCACATACTGTATGTTATACCTATAAAATCTGCATATAACATAAAGTTGAAAAGGATAGCTATCACAGTGGATGACATTCCTGATTCAGAAAGATCTCAATGGACTGGAGCATTAGGCTGAATCTAATAGGAAGAGGAAATTCAATAGGGAAAAATAGAAAGTTTCACAGTGGTTACAAAAAAATCAATTTCACAGTTACTTGATGGGGCCAGGATGGTTAAGTAGCAGTCATTGGAAAGGATTGGGGGCCTTTAGTGGACTTTAAAGGCAATATAAATAAGCAGTGTCATAAATTAGCAGTGACAGCCAAAAAGTTTAATGCTATCTTGGGTTGCATTAAGAGGGTCAGAAATTCCAAGAACAGAGTGAAAGTCTCACTAAAGTCTAACCTTATCAGAACTCTTTGGACTAATTGTGTTCACTTCTGGATGATAACTAAACTGGAGAGCATCCAAATGGTAAAGGGCTATATCCATGTCCTATAAGGATTGGTTGAAAAAAACCTAGGCATATTTAGCCTGGAGAAGAAAAATCTCAAGGGGGATAGGATAGATGTCAAATATTTGCAGGGCTATCATGAGCAGTAGGGATTACCTTTGTTTTCTTTTGGTTCTGCTCTTTAAGGCACAAATAGGTGAACGTTGCGTCAGGGAAATTTAGACTTGATTTTTGGGAAAGACTAATAGTTAAAATTCTCCAAAAGTGAAATGTGTTTAGAGAGTTAGTGGATCCTTACTCCTGGAAGCTCTGCTAAGCAGAGACTGAAAGAACCCTTGCCATGAATATTAAAATGGGGATTCCTTCTACATATGGGTTGCATTAGATAGCCACTGAAATGCCTTTTAGCTTTCAAAATTCTGTGATTCTGTGACTTAAGCATTCTGAGTTTCAGTTTCTTTATCATTAAAATGAAATTAATAATAGTACCTATCTCATAATGTCACTATGCTAATCAAGAGGAAAATAAAATCATTCACAAATCTCAAAATTCTATATAAATGTGAGTTATTATTATTATTATTAATGATATCTATGAGAAAATTTGAAAAGAGGAATTCCATTAATAAAGTAAGTATGTATAAAGGTTTAAGGTGGTGATACCAGCTGAGTCAATATGGTGGTAGGAGCTAGGAAATAGAAAACCTATCAACTTGACAAATTATAGGTATGTCATGATATCTTTATGTCAACAGCAAGAGAGGAGATTGGGGGACCCATTTGGAAATTTAGAGCAGGTAGAACTAAAGTTCATAGGAAGAAGTCTGAATGAGGAAAGCAAATAGTTTTGGCTATCTGAGTAAAGAAAAGAAAAAAGCAGAGGGAGGATAGAGTGGCATGGGAGATATTGTTCAAACTACAACTTTAGAGAAGCTAGGTCAGAAAAGTTTGGTTCACTGGAGATTATGGAAATCCACAATCCAAAGAGCATGAAAGATACATGAAGATGACCAAAATACAGATGCAGACAAACAAAAGGAGTTTGTAGCAAATATGCAATAAAAACTGCATTACTTCAGCAGCCTTGTCAGCACCCCAGAGAAAAGTAAATAATGCTTTCCCAATACACTATACAAAACTTTTTCGTTCACTTTTGTTCCCTGCTAGGTCTTGAGACAATTTTGCTTTTCCCAAATCTGATTTGATTTAAATCCCCTGTCTATCTAGTTATGTCTTCCTTTTACCACCCTTGCTCTCAAATCATCAAAAACTGAGGAAGAGAAATATTTTAAAGGAAAATATTCCTTTTCCCCATTAAACTCCTAGATATTTTATAGCAATTCTTTTTTTAGGTAGCTCAGCTCTTCATGCCTTTATCTCTGCTCTTTTATTTCAGAATAAATTTTGAGACAAAAAAAGTTCCAAATGAACTTCATTTTCAAAAACCTTCATCTTATGCCCTTCTTGTGCTTCTGTCTTCTCTCACCATCAGATTGCAATTGACACTTGCTGGGTATGTAATGATTTAGAAGATTTCTTTTCCACTCTTATCTGGGAGGTTTTTACTCAGCAAGCCCTCTCTTTTGCTCAGATGCCGCAGTTAGTGTCTTTTTTGTTGTTATAATCAATGGAATGAATACCAGAAATTGATGAATCTTTTGCCATTTAAATTAGATGTTATTTGTGATTGAAGTTACTTGAAAATTCTTGCTCTGCCACCTTGAATTGATCATGAATTGGTAGAAGACCAAATAGGAAAACAAGATCCTTAAGCCATTTAAATATTTCTCACCCTTTCCTGTTCTTTTTCAATGGGGGACATGCACAGATTCTTTTCAGCCTCTTTTACTTGCTTCTGGCTTACCACATAACATCATTTAAGAAAGCATATCCTGCTAAATGATGGGGAAAATTGACACGATAATATGTATCTCTTGCATGTTTCCAGTAAACCTCAAAATACCCTAAAACTACACATATAAACACATATATACAGTCTATGTACACACACATGCACACAATATAGGCACAAATCTAGTCAATAGTGTCAGGTAGAAGATGAGAATTTTTATAGCTTTGTCATAACTGATAATTGGAATTCAACAGGAAAATCTATAGCCTCTTTATTTTCAAACTGAAAATAATTCCTATAAATAAGGGCCAAGTATAAAATGGAACTCTTCTCAGAAGAAATAATCATGACATACATAAAATGTATTCTGGGGATTATTCATTTTAAAGGAGATTTTGCTGCTGGCTGAGATATTAAAGATGCTACCTTCACAACGACCTTCCTTTCTGTCCTTATGACTTATGTAATGCAACAAGTAGAAATTTGACCTACCCTATCCATGCTCTAATGATTTCCATGTTTGCAAAAAATGGTACATGTAGTTTTTCTTAGACAAAGACAATGCTACTTATCTACCTCCTCAGGCCAATTTGGATTTGCCAGTTTCTTGCAACTAGAATAAATGGAATTCAGAGAGCAATATAAAGAGGTATGGTTGGTAAAGTAGGAAAAAAACACTGGACTTATTAACAAAAGCTAGTTTTAGTCTGACTCTGACACTTGCTATATAGCCACAGGGAAGTTTTACTATAAGACTTCATTTTCATGTCTATAAAACAAGAATAATACTTGATTCTACCTCACAACATATTGCCTAGTGACTGAGAGATTTGTGGATAAAAGGCTAACCTGGTCTAAGAAGATCTGGGTTCAAGTCCTGGCCCTGACACATATTTTATATTGTCTTTATTACTATAGTCAAGAGGTCAATGTCAACATCTACTAAGACCATAAATAATAGATGGGCTGCTGTTCTGCATTAGTAGAAGAGTTTCTAATCTATAAGGAAGAAATCACAGGTCTGGAAGGAAAAAAAGTTACAATTAAAAATCAGTCTCAAAGGGTTTGTGAAGACAGTAATTTGTAAACCTTGAAATGTAATAGAAATGTAAACTATTATCTATCTTATAGCATTTTTTGAAGACAATATTCATAACATGTCTTATCTTTATAAGCTATTAGTATAACAAACTGGTATTAAGCTCAAGAATAGTCTGCCCTCCTAGCTCCTTGTTATGCCTTTTCCTCCTGGTGATGCTCTCTCTCTCTCAGATTTCCTTAAGAGTCAACCCTGTGACTTATTCTGTGTCTCAGCTGATTATTGATTTCTTCTAAGATGTTAACAGATTATTTAGAGTTGAGAATATAATGGTTGAAAGCAGAGATGACACCTTCTAGGTAAAAGGATATATTCCCCCTCCCTCTCCCATGACTCATTTGCATATAAATATGGAAATGGGTCAAGGATCCATCCCAAGAACTGTTGACAAATCTAGCAGCTAACAATCATAATGCAATCAATTTAAGGTATGATTTAATTGTTTAAACAGTTTTATTTATTTTTTTTTTACTTCCCATCTCCCCAACTTCTCTCTCCTTCCACTTAAAAAGGAAGAAAAACAAAACCCTTGTAACAAATATACCAAGTCAAGGAAAACAAATTGCCTCATTGTCAATGCACCAAAAAGTGAATGCTGCATTCTGGACCATGAGTCCATTAAATTTGTCAGGAGGGGAATAATATGTTTCATTGTTAGTCCTCTGAAATGGTGATTGGTCATCCCAGAGTTCTTAAACACAGGGTGAATGAATTTAAAAGGAATGTATTGAGGAAAGGAAAGTCTCCAATGAGACATTTTGGCTGGAGATGGTAGAAAAAAATGAATTACAAAACAGGAATGTTCAGTTTCATGTTTCTTTAGCTTCCTCTTCCTCTAATAACCCATTTCTTTAGTATATATATTCTAGTCCAACTTGCTTCCCAGAATCTAACAGCTTCTTGGAGATGAGGTAAGGAGTTGATTTTGGGGTTGCCTTTTCCTCCTTGTCTATTCTTCCATCACCAGTCAAGTCTCAGAAGATAGAAGCAGTTGCCAGAGTTAATGTGATCTTAAATTATATTCATAGGAAGAATGTTCAAAAATCCTCTGCCCTGTCAGACCACATCTGTAACATTGTGTTAATTTTGAGTCTCATATTTTAAGAGAAATATTTTCAAATTGGAATGTATCCCAAGGAAAGCAGTCTTGGATGATAAAGAAACTTGAAAACATTCCATAAGAGGACCGATTGAAAAATATAAGACTGTTTAGACTGGAAAAAAGGCAGACTTCAGAGGAAGGTGTTGTGATAGCTGTTTTCAATCTTAGAAAGATTGTCATTTGGATTAGTCTTTTTTTACTTGGTTCCTGAAGGCAGAACTAGAACTATTTAGGTAGAAGTTACAGGAAAGCAGATTTAAGTTCAGTTTGAGAACTTTCTTATAACTCTTTATACAAATTCACTTGGTAATCTCATCAGCTCCCATGCACTCAATTATTCTCAACATGTAGATAATTCCCAGATCTATTTCTCCAACTTTAGTCTCTCTTTCCTGAACTTCACTCCTGAATCACTGTCTATTGGAACCTATTGGACATAGATGTCTTGTGGCACTTCAAAAGCAACACATACAAAACACAACTTTCCCTTCAAACCCACTCCTTTTGTGAACTTTTCTGCAATTCACTAGAAGTGTTTGAATCTATTTGAATTTGCACTGTTTTAAAGTCATGATTATGTAAATTTGAAATTAACCAGTTCAACAGAAATATGCAGATCAAATTCAAATAATGCAATCACTAAAGAATACCCATTATTCTCACTATTTGAGACAGAACACCTCTTGAGGGCACTAACGTTTTCTTCTTAGTCACTCATATTCACTATCTGGCTATCATCCTTGGCAACCCCCCTTTCTCTCTCTATCACACACACATCACATACATACAAAATCATTCAAACACATACAAACACACATCTCCACATACCACATATTTAGTCAGTTGCCAAATTTTATAATTTCTTTCTCTTCAATATGTCATTATCCTTTTTTTCTCTAATGCAGACCCTCATCCCCATTCACCTGGACTTTTGTTAATAGCTTTCTAATTAGAATCATTGCCTCATCTCTCTTCACTCCAATCTATCCTCGGTGCAATTGCCAAAGTGATTTTTCTCAACTGCAGGTTTAACTATGTCATCCTTCTGGTCAATAACCGTTAATGTCTTCCTGTTCCATCTAGGATCAAACATAAACTCCTCTGTTTGGTACTTAAAGTTCTTGAAGCCTTGACCTCTTCCTAGTCTTCTAGTCTTTTAACTCATTATTTTCCCTTCCCCTCACTCTATGATATATCACACTCACCTACACTTTATTTCTCACCCATGATATTCCATCTTCTATTTTTTCACTTTTTCTCTGACTCTCCTCTATTCCTGCATTTTCATCTATATTCTTTAGAATCCTTTAAAAATTTTACTGATTTCTTCTTCCAGGAAGTCTCTTTGGTTTTTCCAAGTGCTAATATTTTCTCCTTTAAGACTCTTGTTTAGTGATTTTTTTTTTTTGGTTGTATTCTACTTTTCTTACCAAAGGTCTTGGAGGACTTTGCCACACAGCTAGTAAGTGTCTGAGTGCAGATTTGAACTCAGGTTTTCCTGATTCTGACCTCCCCACCTCCCCAGAGTTACCTTGCATTTACTTTGGTTTTTTTCATGTGTTTCCTGATTTATGTTTGTCTACTTAATTAGAATGTAAGATCTATAAAGGTAGAAACTATTTTTTTCTTTAATATTTTTGGAGTTTAGCTCAGCACCTGAAACATATTAAATGCTTAATAAGTGCTTACTGATTGATAATATGAGCTCTTAAAAAATATCAAATAGGCTGTGTTGTAAGGTAATGCATTTCCCTATTACTGCAAGTGCTTAAATAGAAACTGTGCAACTATTTGTCAAGGAGGTTTTAGGGGACATTCAGGTATTTTGAAGAGGATTAGACCAGATAAATTGGCAAGCTTAGGGAGAGAGGTAGCCAGGATGGTATAAAAGGGCTTGAGCTCATGCCATATGAGGATGGATTGCAGAAACTGGTGATGCTTAGCTTGGAGAAGGGAAAACTCAAAGATAAAAACATAATAACAATCTTCAAATATTTGAAAGTATATTATGTCAGAGTGTATCCTTGAGTCAGCCCATGTCAGCTAGGAAAAGCCAGTCTTTAGTAGGAGCATATATATCTTAGAATCAGTGAACACATAAGGGCTTGATTTATTATTTTGTTGCCTAGACTTTAGGAAAACATTGGGAAAATGTTAATAAAGTAAATAAAACTTGAAAGTGTATTGTGCATGCAGTCTTCCCCTTTCCAAATGTTGAATGTTGGTTGTTAAACATTTACCAGTACATCCTTGGAATGGATTGACATATTCTGTTTGGTGTTGGAAGGCACCAAAATGTAATGGTTAGTAATGGATTGTAGTTGAAAGAGACAAATTCACATTTGATATCAGAAAAAATGTCCGAATTATAAGATCACATTGTTCAGTTGTGTACAACTTTTCATGACCCCATGAATCATAATATTCATGGGTCTTCTTGGAAAGGATACTGGAGTAACTTTATCATTTTCATCTCTTAAGTGACTTACTCAGGTTCACAATACAAGTAAGTGAGGTTGTATTTGACCTCAGGTCTTCCTGATTCCAGGTTAAGCTCTCTCTTTTAGATTTCTCTTAGGAGATCATGTATCTAATAAATATTTGAGTCAAGAATCTCTTCCCTAATGATGGGAGATAGTTTGAAGTAAAATGAGCTGTCTTTGGAGGTACTAGGATCATCATCAATAGAGGGGTTTCATTGGACTAGATGGATACTGAGATCCTTTCCGACTCTAAAAAATTCTATAATAAGTCATAAATTGATTGAGAGCCAGAAAGGATCTTCATGAACCTTTAGTTCATTCACCTTATTTAACAGATGAGCAAACTGAGACCCAGAGGGTCTACATAAATGATATACATATTTATATGACTGAGACCACATATTCTAGGGCAACTCTCTAGACTTTTAGGACTGTCTTTGTCATGTCCCAGAAATTTTTCTACCCTTAAAGCTCATTCCATCCCTGGAATTCCCATATCAAAATTACCTATCATACTTTGGCCTCTCTCTCTGGTTCCTCCTAAGATGCCAAGGATGATGCCAAGCTAGGTCAGGCAAGTCTTTATTCTTCCCCAGACTCTACTCCTTACTCTCTTGGATTTCTTTATCATTCCCTGAACAAAAAAAATTATTTTTTACTTTCCCTCTCTTCCCCTACTTTCAGTTTTTCCCCATGTGTTGTATTCCTCCATTAGCGCTTAGGGTTCATTAGGGTGGGGACTGTCTTTCTGCATAAATTATATTTGTATTGTAGAGCTCAACAAGTGCATAAATAATGTTTGTTGACTCGACTGTTCAAATCTTCTTTCCCTCCAATCCTCCTCTATTTCTAGGGATGCAGAGTCAGGCATCTCTTCTAAGGTATATGATTCAACACTCATCACTCTGTCCTGAACCTCTCATTCCCTACAAGGCTTCCCATTTTCCAATTAATTTGATGATTTAAGTTTGGAGAGACCCATGGATAAGTGCTTTGTCTAATTATATTAGACTGTGTCTCCATCTGTCTGGTACCACAATTGGCACTTTGTAAATGTTAAAGAATCACTGTCTGACTTTTGAAAGCTAAACGATTTAGCCAAAATGATTTTAAAGCCCATCATCTCCCTGTCCTCACTTCTCTCTCTACCATCTACAAAGGACAGAATTGAAAAGAACAATATACTCAAAATATCAAAGGTCATTTTTTTGATATTTTAGTGAAAAGAAGGTATATCCTAAGATGTCATCAAATTAGAGAAGTTTTTTTTTTTTTTTCTGAGAGACTATATTTCTCCAGAAACTATTTGACATGGAACAGCCTAAATAAGAATTGCTGTTTCCAGGCGGATTCGAGAGGGCTTGAGCCTCACATGACTCTTTGGAAGAAGTTGTGGTTTATAAAAGAAAAGTAAAAAGTGCTAAACTAATGCCTAATGAAAATCAATCCTTTTGTTCTATTATGCATTGATGAAGGAAGTTCGCATGATCATTAGAATGATTGAAGTTTGAATTCTGTTTAATGAATATTACATTCTTATCTATTAATAGGAGGAATTGCTGTAAACTATACTTGAATCCAGTTTCTGCCATCTGTGTAATTTTTCCTTTAGGGGTTCTAAGAGTCAGCTCTTGTGGGGACTGTGCCTAGTATATAGGAAAAGAGAACCTCACCTCCCAAAAGCAACAGCAGGCAAAGAAAGGTGAGATGACTCTCGAACTTGTCTTTCTGTGGGATATGATGGCTAAATCTATATCTTTATACAGCTAATCCCTTGACTTACTCTAATGCTTCATCCAGTTGTGGGGCTGACCTCAACCTCTTGGATATTCTGCCACAGGGTAGCCACTATGGAAGACTTCTCAGAGTATGAGACTTTATGAGTTGGAAGAGGTTTCAATGGGCATCTAGTCTGATTCATTCCCATGCAATAACTTCTTTTATAATGTTATCAGACAAGTGACCATCCTGACTTTTCTGGAAGACCTGTGATTATTAAGAAGTTATTTCCAAAATTTGTATTTACAACTTCTATCCATTGTTTTGGGTTCTTTCCTCTAGAGCAGAGTTTTTCTTAACCTGGAATTCATTAGTTTTTTGTTTGTTTCTAAAAATATTTTGATATGGTATTTCAGTATGCTGAATATTAATACTGTATTATTAATGTATTTTATTTTATGTATTTAAAAACTTTATTCTGAAAGTGGTTCATGCCTTCCCCAGACAAAGGAGAGCAGTTTACAGACACACACACAAATTCTTCTGTTCTAAGTTTAACAGAAGTCTAATCTCTTCTAGCAGACAGAACCTTGGACTCTTGAGGAGAACAATCATATCTCCCCCCTTGAAGACTTCTCTTTTCTCTGGGCTAAGTATCTCTAGTTCTTTCAAATCACCATCATAAGGATAAGTTGAAATCCTCCACAATTCTCATTGTCTTCCTCTGGATGCCTTTCACTTTTTTCAATATTCTTCTACCCTCACTATTTGTGGTCTGATCAGGCAGAGCATAAAGTATGATCTCCTTATATGATCTCATCAGTTATTCCAGTTTTATGGTGATAGATACTGCTATTTGAAGACCTTCATCATCAGAGACTGGTCACCAGTTTACACATTTATTTTTGAACACAGCAATTCAAAGTAACTCTCTAATGGGGAGAGAGGACCTCATTAATAAATTCACAGATCTTTTGCCCAGATGTCTAAGGAAGAAATTGATTTAAAATCTAAAACTAAGACAAATCATCATCTTCAGTGTTGTCTAGAGCTGGAAAGTATCTTAAAGATTGGCTATAATTTTACTGATGAAGAAGAATAGGGTCCAGAATAGTGAAATGGAAGTTTTAAGGTCACAGATAGTAAATGACTAATGGGTGTCAGCATATCCATTGGAAAGTATGTTATTTTTGAAGTAAAAGAATCTGGGTTCAAATCCAATTCTGCTACTTACAACCTGAGTGACCTTGAGCAAATTATTTATCCTTTCTGGGTTTCAGTTCTATATCTATACTAGGATGGAGTTGATCTAAATGATCTTGAAGTTTTCTGCCAGCTATAAATCTTTGTCTCGTAATTTATAACCAAAAATTAAGTTTTCTGATTCTGAGGCAGTATTCTTTTCTATGTAATGATGTTATATTTAATAAGTCTTGATTTTTAATATGCTTTGTTTATAAAACACTATGTTCTTTACCTGAATTGAACCTTATAACAACCCTGTGGAGGGACAATGTGAAATATAAGTAGTGGGAAAAATTGGTCTTGTAAGTAAAAAGTCAGCTTCAAATTCTATCACTGATACAAGCATATTGCCTGTGCTACCCAGTCCAAGTCACTGATCTTCCAAATCCCCTGGGCAGTTCTCCTAGTCTGTGTGGTACAAAGTAACATCAATATAGGGAGTTCCCTCAATCAATGAAATTATAAAACTTCTTGAAAACAAGCAAAAAAGATCACTCCACTCTGGTTTTTTGCTTCAACAGATGGAACAGATCCAATCCCCCAGCTCCCCTTGCCTCTCTGCAGCTCAGCAGCTCCTGGGACCAGCTGCCCCCCACCCCACCCCTATCTCCAGGACCAGCCACCTCCATGATCTGCCCAAACTTCTTGTCTAAGGCCACTGTCAACTGCATTGTCAACCTCTACCTGCAGGCTTCCTACTTCTATCCGTCCCCGGGTTTCTATTTTGACCAGGATGACCTCTCTCTGCCCAGGGTGTTGCGTTTTTTTCTGGGAGCTCCCAAAAGACAAAAGTCGGGGTGCCAAATGCCTCATGAGGTTCCAGGAGCAGCATGGGGACCAGTTCCTACTCCAGGCTGTGCAGAAGTCTGCCTGATATGAGTGGGGCCACAGGCTGGATACCATGGAGGCTGCCCCTGGACCTGGAGAATGGCCTGAACCAATCTCTCCTGAAGCTGCACAGCCTGGGTTTCTACCAAGGGGATTGGCAGCTCTGCGCCTTCCTGGAGAGCTGCTAACTGGGCCAGGAGGTGAAGCTGCTCAAGCACCTGGGTGACCACCTGACCACCCTGAGCCATGTGCAGGCTGACCCCCAGGCTGGACTGGGCAAGTATCTGTTCAAGAGGTTGAGCCTGAAGCATGACTGAAGGAGCAGCCCCTAGCCCCAAGAGAAGGGGCAGTGGGCACACTAAATAAAGACTGATAATTCCATCAAAAAAAAAAACAAGCAAGAAAGATAAACCCAAGCAACTTTAGAAGGGAAGTGCTATAATTCCTATTTTGCAGATGAGGAAACTAAGACATGGTTAGTTAAAAATGATTTGCTTGGAGGGTGGAGCCAAGATGGTGGCAGGAGTACAACCTCTTTTAGGCACTCTCTCCAAAATATTTCAAAAACCTTAAAATTATGACTCTAAATTTTTGAGAGACAGAACCCACAGAAAGATCTAGTGAGGCAATTCTCCAGCCCAAGGTAACTGGAAAATTGTGGGACGGCTCCACTCCACAGGGTTGGAGGGGCAGCAGCATAGGGGACAGAAGTAGCTTCAGTCTCCCAGAAACAGCCCCAGGGTGCCTGGGAGTGCATGCTCCTGGCAACAGAAGCAGTTTCTTGACTATACCCCAGGGAGCACCAAGCACAACTTGGAAGATCAGCAGGGAGAACTCTGCCAGAGTGAATGCTGAAGCCCAGGTGAGTGTGGCCCTCCTCAGCCCAGCTGTGGCACTCAGTGCAGCCCATATCCCAGGAACCAGAAGCAGGCCTTTGGAGCTGCCCAGCAGGAGTGGCTGGCAGCTGTGTCCTGAGTGCTCAGCTCATAGAGGTAAGGGAGTGGAGGGAGACTGCTGAGGTCTGTCCTCTGTTCCTGGGACAGGATGAGAGAGATTTAACCATATTGAGACCTTAGTGGCAGTCTAGGCCCCCCATAGAGCAGGGACCCCCCAACAGCCCCAGGCAGAGGGGTGAACTAGTGGTCATTCAACAGACCAGGACTCACATACTGAGGTCCTTATGAGGGTGTTCCAATAACACTCAAAAGCTCTCAGACACAGGCTGGGGAAATGAGTAAACAGAAAAAAAAGGAACCTAACCATAGACAATTACTTTGGTCTCATGTAAGACCAAAACACACAATCTGAAGATGAGAAAGTCTAAGATTCTGCAGCTAAAGACTCCAAGAAATATAGAAGTTGGGCTCAGGCTATGATAGAGCTCCAAAATGATTTTGAAAATCAAATAAGGAAGATAGAAGAAAAATTGGGAAAAGAAACAAGAGAGATGCAGGAAAAACATGAAAGCTAAGTCAGCAGCTTAGTCAAGGAGATTCCAAAATGCGGAAGAAAATAGCATGTTAACCAGCTCAGGTCAAATGGCAGTTCAAAAAGCTATTAAAGGGAAGAATGCTTTAAAAAGCAGAATTGGTCAGATGGAAAAGGAGATAAGAAAGTCTCTGAGGAAAACAAATCCTTCAGATGTATAATGGAGCTAAAGGAAGCTGATGACTTTGTGAGAACTCAAGGCACAATAATTCAACACCAAAATGAAATACTAGAAGAAAATGTGAAATATCTCATTGAAAAAAAAACAACCGATCTGGAAAACAGATCCAGAAAAGAGAATTTAAAAATTATTGGGCTACCTGAAGGTCATGATCAGGAAAAGAGCCTTGACCTCATTTTAAAAGAATTTCTGTAGGAAAATTGCTCTGATATCCTAGAAGCAGAGTATAAAATAGAAATAGAGAGAATCCATTGATCTCCCCTGGAAAGAGATCCAAAAAAAACCCCCAACTCCCAGGAATATTATAGCCAAGTTCCAGAACTCCAAAGTCAAAGAGATAATATTACAAGCAGCCAGAAGGACACAAATTCAAACATGGTGGAACTACATTCAGGATCACATAGGACTTAGCAGGACTTGGAATATAATATTCCAGAAGGCAAAAGAACTTGAAATGCAACCAAGAATCAACTACCCTGCTAAACTGAACTACTCTTCCAGGGGGGAAAATATAGACTTTCAATGAAACAGGAGAATTTTTAATGTTCCTGTTGAAATGACCGGAGCTGAACAGAAAGTTTGTTCTACAAGTACAGGACTCAGGTGAAGCATAGAGAGGGTGGATGAGAAGGGTAAATTATGAGGGACTTAATGATGATGAATTGCGTGTATTCCTAAATGGAAGATGATACCAATAATATTCATATGAACTTTCTCATTTAATGAATAAGTAGAAGGAGCTTTTATAGATGAGGAACAAGAAAGATATCTGAAGTTGAAGATATAATATATGGTAAAAATGGAGCCAGTGGGTGAAAGGGAAATGTACTGGGAGTAAGAGTAGGGAGAGGTAGAATAGACTAAGATATTTCATATAAAATGGTATGGAAGGGGGGAAGGTGAGGGGGGATGAGGGAGCCTTAATTCTCATTGGAAATGGCTCAGTGAGGAAACAGCATACACACTCAACAGCGTATAGACATCTAGAAGAAAAAGGAGCGAAAGGGGATGGGGGAGGGGAGGGGGGATGTGGGTGATAGAGGAGAGGGTAGATCCATAGGAGAGGATAGTCAGTTATAACACATTTTCTACTTTTTGTAAGGTGGTGGGATTGGGTGGCCTGATGGGACCATGGGACCAGAGTTTTCAGGTCTCTGAGGTGGGATGTAGCTTGGGGCCTCTTGGCCCCAGGACCAGTGCTCTGTCCACTGCAACCACTTGACTGCCCCATAGAACATTTTTGAAGAGGGTCAGAGTGAAAAAAAAAAGAGAGAAAATATAATATATGATAGTGGTGAGGAATGGATAGAGGGAATTACAATCAGCAACAGCAGCTATGGAAAAATATGGGAGTAACTTGTATGATGAACTTATGATAAAAAATGTGATCCGCTTGAGACAGAGCTGATGGTATCAGAACACAAACTGAAACACACTTTTGCTTTCTTTTACTTTATTTCTCATGAAGTTTTATATTTTTATGGGGGAGGTGGTATTATGTTTACTCTTAACATTTTTGTAATGTGTAACTAAATTTAAAAAATTTTAAAAAATAATAAAGGATCTAAATTTAAAAAATGATTTGCTCAGGTTTATATGATAATTTTTTTTAGTTTTTGCAAGGTAATGGTGTTAATTGACTTGCTCAAGGTCACACAGCTAGGTAATTATTAAATTTTTGAGGTTGGTTTTGAACTCAGGTCCTCCTGACTACAGGTCCAGTACTCTACCCACTGTACCACCTAGCTGCCCCCTCATATGGCAATTTAATATTCTATATAGGAATTGCAACCAATTCTTTCTAATTTCAGGTTCAGTACTCTATCACACCACACTGATCATCACGGCCATAATGGGATCAGTATCATCAAATCTCTTGTGAATACATTTAATTTTTTTTTGCCCAGATCTCTGATTCCATGGATGAAGAAATTTCTTCCACCAGTGCATATTTTGCATTATTGACTTGTGGTCTTGGATAGCTGAACAGTCTTTATGAGATATTAAATGTTTTTGTCAAAGGCAAGCCTCAAATCCTTCCTGAGTCCATGGTTGGCTTTCTCCAGGCCCTACTGCTTCTTCAGTAGCACATTAATTTTCTCCTTGTTACATGTCTCAGTTTGGACTTTGGATACACAGAGACTTTCATATATTTCTCCTTATTTTCATTTCATTCATCTCTCCCTTTTTTCACCCTGCAATCAAACTTGATTTTCATCAATGTATCTGTCCCTTTTTTTCTTTCCACTTTTTTCCTTTCTTTTCCCTTAAGATTTATTATTTCTGAAGAGTTCAGGGAACTTTTTATCCTTTTTATTTTTGCCTCCATCTATAGTTAAGGATATAAATGAAATAAGCTAATTATTCAAGAACTTTTAAAAATAACCTTTTGTAGCATCTAAGTTCCCTGTTGATATCATCAGAAAGCAATCTTATAAAGAGGGTTCAATAAGTCACTGTTTCCATCAGTCTGATCAGACTCAAGAGGAGTCTTCATGTTATATCACTGACATTCATTCTCCTAAAAGTTAAACAAATTGTGTTTTTATCCTGCTGGGTTAAATAGCCAATTATAATGAAATCTGTTTCTACTCATAATTCTTTAACAGTTTTAATTTTTTTTAGGTTTGATTGTTGTTTTCTTATGGAAAGTCAAAACCCTAGCTCCAGTTTCATCAATCCAGTTCACTTATCAGTAAGTGTGTGTGAGGAGTGGGGTAGAGGAAGGGATGCTGCAGAGAACTGAACTATTTTACAACCACATTCTCCCAGAATCTCAGTGTCCTCATCTGTAAATCAGAGATAACAATACCTGAACTACCTATCTCATAAAGTTTCTTTTAGCAAAGTATCTTGTAGTCTTTAAAGTACTATGTGAATATTAAAGAAAGAAAAACAAGGGGGGTGGGAGGGAGAAAGGTTTGTGTTGTAGTCCTAACTTTGCAATATTCTAGCTTTGCCACCTTGTGCAAATAACATAACTTCTATAAAACTCAGGTTACTAATTCATCAAACTTTTGACAATAGTACTAATACAGCACTCAGGTCTTTCCTCACATATGGGGCCCCAGGAAGCTATTTTAATTTCAAGGTACTCTATGCCGCAAAGTCATAGCTCATAAGCCCCCAGTAATGGGTTTACTTTTATTATGCCAACTGGAAAGGTTCCATTAGTTCAAGCCAAAGATACTTATTTCATAGCTTTATATGAAGGAGGGCCCTTAAAGGTTATCTAATCTAACACCCTCATTTTAATGATAATGAATTAAATCCCAGAGAAATTAAACATCTTACCCAAAGTGACACAAATTAAGTAGTGGAATCAGGATAAGAGCCTCCTCTGATAGCCTCTCTAAATTCAATGCTTTTTTCATTATAATATCCAGTATTTATATATTGCTGTAAGATTTCTAAAGTGCTTTACCAACATTCTCTCATTTTACCCTCATAATAACCCCAGGAGATAGGTACTGTCATTATTACCCTTTCAAAGATGAGGAAACAGAGACCAAGAGAAATTTTGTAACTTGTTCAGGATTATATAACTACTAAGTATCTGAGGTAGAATTTGAATTAAGGTCTTCCTGACTTCTGGTCTAAGGCTCTATCTTCTTTGCCATCTAGCATAGCAATTTAAGTGATCAAAAAAGAATCCCTCCATTCCTTTAGGAGTGCATACCCTTCCAAGTCACTATAGCTCTAATAGAGAAGGGTGCACACATGTAGGCAGCACATGAAACCAGGGAATATGTATGGTTTGGATACATAATACCACATATTTAGTGTGAAGTGAAATACCATATATTTAGTGAAAGGACCTTCAGAAATCAATTTGTCCAATGCCCTTATCTTATAGTTGATAAAATTGGGCCCTATCCATGGGTAGCACCCACATTAGAATACAAGTGACTGAGGCATATTCATACCTAGGACAACTCATATTTTTGAAGAACAATACTACCCATTGTCTTCTGGTGCTCATCATGTTATCATGTTGCTCTCTATTAGAAGTCACATATTTCTGCTAGGCATTGCAACTCTGCTTGAGTTCTATTATTTCTATTTTTTATGTTTACTTGTATATAGTTGAAATTCAGTGCAGGTTTGGAGTCAGGAATATTCATCTTCCTGAGTTCAAATTTGACCTCAGACACTTATTAGTTGTGTGACCCTGGGTAAGTTACTTCTCCCTGTTTGCCTCAATTTCTCATCTATAAAATGAACTGGAGAAGGAAATAACAAATCACTCCAGTATTTTTGCCAAAAAAAGTCCTAAATGGTGTCACAAAGAATTGGACATGAATTAAAAATGACTGTGTAATAGAACAATAACAAAATTAAAATTTTGCTGATCAGCTTTTTCACTACTACAAATGCACTGGATAGGAAGTCTCTTATGAGGGAGGGTTAAAAATTCTTCTTTTATAAATAGCTCAAGGCCATGACAGATGCACTTGGAAATCCAGTCATTAATAAAAATGCTAGCATTTCTGTAGTATTTGCAAAGCACCTTACTGCATTATTTAGTCTGATCCTCACAACAACCCTGTAAGGTAAGAGCTATTATTATCTATTTTGTCAAGATGAATACTGAAGCTAACAGAGGTTAAGTGAATTGTTTAAAGTCATATAGTTAATGAATTTCTGAGGCAGAAATCAAACTCAGGTCTTCATGGTTAAATGTTCAACACTCTATCTGCCTTCAGACCTATTCAAATGTTATGTTATATTTAATTCTGTCCTTTTGACTTTCTTCAACTAGACTTACTTAAGCTATGGACACTACACACCTCCCCCTTGGGGATCAATCTGGGCAAACCATTTGTCTTATATTGACTTCAGGCAACTTCCTAAGACTTATCTACTAAATTAGACAGGAATTGTGATCTGTATTTGTGTGGGGAGTTCCTCTCTTTGTCCTCCTCTCACCTCCCATCTCACTGAGCTCAATAAAAAGACATTGTTTATTAAGATTCATTGCCCTCTTCAATGGCATTCACTCAAGTTACATTGCTGCCATATTATTACATTGATCATATATTGCCAAGCACCAAATACTCATTTAGCTCCTACTCTGTGTATGGAGCTATGCACTGAAGGAGATTAAAAATTGTGGTAGATGCTACTGTTTTCTTTGATATACTTAAAATCTAATTGAGATGATTGACTGAATATGTACTTAGATTAAAAAGCTACAGAACATATTGAGGTATTGCAATCACAGAACAATTAATTTTTGAACTGGAAGGTATTTATAGGTCATCTAGTTTACAAATGATGAAACTGAAGCTTAATCAATGGAAGTCAAGGAGAAGTACAAGGTCAGAAAGGTAGAAGAACCACAATTCAAATTTAAGTTCCTTGACTCCAAATATAGTTAATGTTCTGGCCTCTACACAATCATCTGATTAATGTAGGCAATATATATAGTTCTACTTATGCCATTAATTTAAAGTACTAGGTCACATTTGAATTTGAATTTTTGTCTTGAATGTTTGGTATTTATATGTTACGAGTTTCAATACCTGATTATTGCTTCAACACCCAGCAATCTCATGTCTTGGGTAAGGGCAGAATTTTTTAATTCTTATTTTGACTAAAGTTGACAAGGTTTGCTATCTATTCTCTGGGTTTTTCCTTAACAATAATAATGGCTATCATTTATCCTGGTTTTTAAGATTTACAAAGTTTTTTACACACACACACACACACACACACACACACACACACACACACACACACATATATATCATTTGAAACTCACAACAACTCTGAGAGATAGGCATATTATTATCCTTATTTTACAGATGAAGAAACTGAGGCAAACAGATGAAATGATTTGGCCAGGGCCACAAAGATAGTAAGTGTTGGCAGCAGGAATCAAACTTATGGATTTCCTGACTCCAAGTCCAGTACTGGGTCTCTTACATCATCTAAATGTCCTTTCAGCTCATATCAGAGTCCCTAGACATCCAGATCTCTCCCTCATAGCTCTCTGCAACATTCTCATTTTCTCTCCTATCCCACTCTTTATATCATTCCCCTTATTCATCAATATTTTCTCATCCACAAAAGCAGTTTTTGCCTGTGCCCACATTCAACGAATACAAACAAGGCAATCTAACTGAGAACATCCTTATAATCCACCATAAAAAAATACTCTCCTTTCCCAAGGACATTTGGGGCCATTCTGACCCATTTTTTAAAAATTAGCAATTTAAATTTCTCTTCCTTTTATGTATCCAAACTCTAGAGTCCTTGTGCATATAAAATTCCCATTAAATTTAACAGTAACTCTGGACATGAAATATATGGTCTCTGACATTTATGTATGATATGAGAGCTGTGTAGTGTCTGGCGTTTTATTCCTGCTGCTGTGATTGATTTAAATCTTTTGATTTCCAGATCATTTTACTGCATTTCAATAACCATTATTGTGGCTGCATTAGAAAAATGTTCATTTTTGTACTTTTTTAAAAATGCAGATGCAATTCTGCATGGTAGACTGCTCATTCTCTGAAGACTGGGACTGTTTTGCCAGTCACATAGCTTTTGTATCATCCTCCTCCTCATTCTCATTCTTTATTATTTCTTTCTACTCCTCAAATAGTCCTTCCTTTCTGTCTACTAAATAGGTCACCATCCTCTTTCAAATTCCTTCCAAAAACCTATTTGTCCTTTTCAATAGCATTTCCTATGAAACAATCAAAACACCTTTCCTCCCAGCTGAAAATAAGCAACCTCTCACCTTGGAGGCTGAACTAGCTCCTTCTCAGGTTTATTTTAAGTCACTGGAGGTTGGGGACTGACTTACAAAGACCACAAACCCAAACAGCAGAAAGGATGACCTTGCCCTGCTTGGGGTCTGCATCAGGTTAAGGTTATTACTGACCTGTTAGGAAGAGCAAGTACTGATTGTAGGGAAAGTTGATGCAACTTCTAGGATCCCTCTCCTAGTTTCTACCCCTGGGAATTAGAGTAACTGGGTTCTCATTGCCAGAAAAGAGGCAAGCAGGGGGCAGCTAAAATGCTTGTTTATTTGGCAAGACCCTTTCCCCACTGACAGGAGGTAAGAGAATTCTGAAAAGTATAAGGAAGTGAAGGAGACAGCTGTCAACAGTGGGAGGAAGGGGATAACAAGCTACTGTACACTCTCAGATTGTGCAGCTTAAAAAAAATCATCATGGTTTCCATGACTTAGAGAATTTTGAGTTTGTTTCTGAAAGATCTGATTTCCCTTAGCTTGGAAAGGATATACTGGTATGCAGGTTGCATTCAGCAAAGTGGGTGAGTATCACTAGCCTTCCCACGAATTTTTCTTAAACCCTGTTATTTCATGCACTTGAACATTGCATTAGATTGTGGGACTCTCAAGGCCAGGGACTTCTTTTGCCTTCCTTTGCATCCAGGCACATAATACGTACATAATAAGTAGTGATTGCCTGCCTGTTGAACTGCTGAGATACATGAGATGGCACATCTTGTATGACCTTCCCTTCTTTTCTGGTTTTCCCCTCACTTCACACACTAGGGTCTCTATTGCATAAAAGCTTCTCTCCCACTCAGAATTGTTGTCCTTTTCTCCTACTGGTCACTTCTTCCTGACTTAAAGTCAGAAAGTCTTGGGTTCACATTTTCCTCTGATATAGTATTTGTTCAGTCAATCAAAGAATAAATATTTATCAGGTGCTGTTATGTGACAAGTGCTGGTGAAAGACAAAATGGAATATTCTGTAACCTTGAAGAGCTTATAGGCCTGAAGGAGACACGCTTGTTGATAAAATCTGATTAATGATAACTATAGCACTAATCTCACAAGGTCAAGGGGAGTGATTTGCTAACTTAATAGTGAGTCATTACTACCTTAATTTCAGTGGGATAAGCTGCTGTTTTGCTCATGAAAAAGCAGAAAAGTGAAATGAAAAGCAAGAGAGAGAGAGAGAGAGAGAGAAAGGAGAGACAGTATGTTTAAGCCCAAAGTGAATATATGAGAAGGTGAAACAAGATTTAAAGTTATGATCTTGATTCCTTGTGTTTATGTTTCAAGATTCAAAATTTAAAACCTGATGAATAATAACTCATGGCTTATGGGAGTGAAGAAAGTTGCAAAGCATCCTCTATGTTATACTTTCTCTCGCCTTGGTCTGTATTCACATTCCCTAAAAAAGAAAGCAGAAATGAGAGTGGAAACTGAAAAAAACAAATTCTGGAATTAGAGGGACTACTTATATCTCAGTAAAAAAATATTCTGCTATTCATAATAGGATTACACTAATGATATTGTGTGTCTGTGTATGTACACATGTGTGTGTTTGTGTGCTAGGAAATGCTTAGCTAGAGGACCTACCTGGAAGTCCTTAATCCTAATATTCATTAAAGAAAGTAAATGGGGGCAGCTAGGTGGCATAGTGGATAGAGCACCGGCACTGGATTCAGGAGTACCTGAGTTCAAATCCGATTTCAGACACTTAATAATTACCTAGCCGTGTGACCTCGGGCAAGTCACTTAACCCCATTGCCTTATTTAAAAAAAGAAAATAAATGTAGCTCTACTTTTATTTCTAAGTTTCTATCAAAAAAAGGATTTAGTTTCCATAATTTTTTTTGCAGTCACACATCATTGCAACATTTGTTAGAGACCTACTATGATCTATGAAAGGCAGTGTGATATTAGTGGATACAATTCTAGACCTGGAGTCAAGAAGATGTAACATCAAATCTCACACTTCAGAGTTACTATGTGACAGTGGGTAAGTCATTGAACCATTTTTAGTCTCAGAAAAGCCTTTTTTTTTGTAAGGCAAATGGGGTTAAGTGGCTTGCCCGAGGCCACACGGCTAGGTAATTATTAAGTGTCTGAGACCGGATTTGAACCCAGGTACTCCTGATTCCAAGGCTGGTGCTTTATCCACTATGCCACCTAGTCACCCCTCAGACAAGTCTTTAAGCTTTATTTTCTAAATTATAGAAAGGTTTCATCCTGTTAATTGAGGGAACTTTCATATTGATGAAATCAGAGATCACTGATGTGTTGATTGGAATGTTGACTTTCATGCTGTAGCTTGTTTTGAGTCCCTTAAGTCTTTTTGTCCCTGTTAGATACTATTTCTGAAACCTGTGTATGTTTCCTTCTCTAAAATATTACTCAAATCTCTCTTAATAGAATGGAGAGAGCTTGTTGTTCTCATAGGCTATGCCAGTGGAGAGCTAACTCAGGAACAATTCGCCTTTCAACTTAGACTATGTGGAGTGCTTGACCACTTGGAGATATTTAAGGACCAGGAAAATTAAATTTGGAAGTATCGATCATAAGAATTGGTGATTATTTTATTTTTTTGCCACAGCAATTCATGAAGATGATTTATTAAGGTATTGTGGGATTCTGATCCATTTCAGTGAAGTGAATACCCCCATCAATAGAATATAAGTTCCTTGAGGACAGGAGTTGTCTCACTTTTACATTTATATCTCCAGTACCTGTTCTGGTGTCTGTCTCATAGTAACCAATTAATAAATGCCCATTGTTTTATGATTACTCAAATAAGCACTGAAATAGATATTACTAGATGTCAATGATGTACCCAAGATATATAAAATATATCTTGGGTAAATATATATAGATATATATGTACATATTCATATAATTATTTACTAAACTATGTAAAAATTCCAGTGGTCCCTGATTCCAATACCATAGGTCTTTTGTCCACCTGACACAGACTGCAGTTCCTCTTTGCATTAGCAGATACTAGCTTTGTCCTAATGTACCCAAACAATTCATTACTTTGTAGCTATTAAAATAGCTAAATTTAAACACTAAATTAGAGCATCCTCATTTCTCAATCTTTTAAAATATTTAGGCATAATTTAATCTTTTTCTTACCAATTCACTTTGTACTTTGACTCAATGTCACAAACAAACCTTTATGTGTGTGTGTGTGGGGGTGGTTCAGGTAAGAGCAAGCCTAGGTAATTTATCTGTATTTTGTTTGTGCCATGAATGGTTTATTTTTCCAATCTAAGCTTTTGGGTCTAATCAGAGAGAAAAATTTAGTTGGTCTTTTTCGCCTGCTGGCTTTCCAGACTTCCCTGTCTTTATTCCAATGCAGTAGAAGAAAATGAGAAAGGGAAAGGCTAAATTGCAGAAAGCATTCTGTTTCTGAAAAAATGTAAAGAGTTTTATTTTGCTAAGCAGAAAAGCTTTTCACTTCATTCTTTTCCCTTGCATTTTCCCCTCCCTTCAACTATTTAACCACTTTAGTTAGAATGAACTTTTGTTTATAATCCTTGTTGACTTCTTTAATATTCTGTTAGCTAATAGCAACTGCTGGGTACACGTTCTCTGATTCAATTTCCCATATAGTGTTCTTGAAGGGCCTGCATCCTTTATGTAGGAAAGAAAGCCGAGAATATAAAAAAAGTCTCCTTATAGATGTCCAAGTCATTTTATTTACTGCCTTCATTCAAACAGTTATTTGTTACCCATTTCAGAGCTCCTTGAATTTTAGTATTAGGTGATTGCATAGTGAGTTAACAAAGTAAGCTATACAGTGGCATCTTACATAACATAATTCAATTCAATACAATTCAAAAAGATATATTAAACCAAGTTTACTTAGTAAGCCACTGTTTTAGGTGTTGAGTAGGTGACATGATTTTTCTTTTTGCAGTTAGTAGCCTTTCCTGATTATTCCAAAGTACAATTAAAACCAATAGCACTTCTTTTTATTGTAAAGGTTACCAAAGAACCCTTGGTTTGATGGATTGGGGCAACTCCCTTGAAGGGACATTCACTCTAATCCCTTTTTGAGAGTTGTCTGTCTTTCTGGAGGGAAGTCCTCACTGGTGAACAATGATTGTTAGTACATTAAAAATGACTTAGGGACTAAGACAGGAAACTCTCTTCCTTCAAAATGAACAAAGAGAAATAGATCCACCTTCTTTTCCAGACTTTTCTTTTCCTTGGGCTTCCCATAAGGGGAAAAGGGGAGTTCTCTTCCTTCTATATCTCTCCTCCCACCACCTCCAGCATGGTCACTGGGATGTGAAAAATACTTCTGTGAAGCAAATCACACCCTGATACAATTATAAAGGGGTTTAAAGTTTACAAATGCTTTCTTCACAAATATCAGTATAATTATCTTCATATAAGCCATTGGGTTTAGGGTCAGCTAAGTTGTAAAGTAGATAAAGCATTGGGCCTGAATGCATGAACACCTGAATTCAAATATGGCCTCACATACTTACTAGCCTGACCCTGGGCAAGTCATTTAATATTTGTCTTGCTTAAAATGGAAATAATAATTGCATCTACCTCCCAGGGTTATTATCAAGATGATTTGAATCATTACTATTTTTGTAAAGTATTTTACAAATGTAAATCACTCTATGAATTATAATAATAATGATAATAAAGATTATTCTTATATTCTTATTATGACTTGACTGGATCTGATAATGTAATCCAACCATACTAAATCCAAGCATAGAAGATATTTGGATTTTCTAAATCTATGAATCATAATGTGTCAAACTCTGGAGAGTCAATAAGCTAGTAATAGTTTCCACTAATTGGAAAAAATATAGTCATCCTTAAAAGAATCAATAGTCTGAGTCAATTATTGAAATAAGTTAACTGACATGAGGATTTATAACATGTAAACAGTGATCCATAGCCTCCTTTAATTATAATGGTACTTGTGGGCAAAATAGAAAGATTTGAATTAGATATTAATACAACCATAGTCTCATTATTTGCCCTTGGGATACAACTACATTTTCAAACTTTTGGACTATATCTCCAAACTTTTCTAGTCTTTTACTGATACAACTCCAGTGGCCTAAGAGGAGAAAAGCCACATTCTGAAACATGATCCTTTAAGATATTTTGCTGAGTCTATGATCTTAATGATGTAGGTTTCCCCTCCACTAAGGCAGAACAGAAATATTTCATGTTCTCTCGTCTCTCATTCTATGTAATTCTGATCCATGCCAACTTGATAATATTCCATTGGATGAGGGAAGCAGCGTTGGTGTCAGAGGATCTAGGTTTAAAATCTGACTCTTCCTTGTTCTTTGTGAGATCTTGGACCAGTCAATCTGGACCTCGGTTTTCTTATTTATAAAATGAGGCTCTTGGATTAGATGATTTCAGACATCTATTCCGGCTCTAAATCTATGATCCCATGAGAGGCTAATATGTAGATTTGATCTTTTTATTCAAGTATACTGAAGACAACTTGGACAGAAAGAGTATCTAGATGAGGAGATCTAGAAGAATATCAGAAATCTAGGAAAAGAGCATTAATGGGGAACATCTATTTATTGGATAAACTGCTGGGGTTATTGTTCTGGCAAAAACAGATCAACTATTAACCTGTTATGATTTCGCCTTTCAGAAAGTAGAGGGACCAATGAGAAGAACCACTATTCTAGATAAGTTTTTCATCAATCAGGAGGAATCAGTTGCTAAAATTGAAATTATGGGAACTTTGTGGGGAGGGAGCAAAAGGGTAGAAGTGACCACCCTATTTTAGCATTTGTGATAGTAGAGGAAGACCTGACATAATTCATCATGCACTATAGATTTTCAAAGAGCAGATCTCAAGGGTTTCATAGAAAGGATAGATATTAGGCCACATAATACCTTATTTCAAGTGAAGAGAATCTCAGTGTGTAAAAGGGAAAGTCATGTCAGATAAAAGATTCCAAGGATGAGATTCTGAAGAAACAAAGATGATCATCTATTAGATATGTTGTAGAAGGTATTCTCATTAGTTATAGATTAGACTAAATGACTGCCAAAATCTCCTCTGAGATTCTATGATGTTATGATAATTAGTAGGTCACTGCTCCACTTGCCTCATAGGGCTAGAGTGAGAATCAAATAAGATTAATGCACATACAGATAATTTGAAGATATATGGTACATCTAAAAACACAATACATTATTGTTATTATTTTTCCTGTGAGCAGTTAGTAATGATACGGGACAGGTTACATCACAAACAGAAAAACTGAAAATGAATGTAAATGACAATTTCCTCTGATATTTTTATTTTCTTTTCAGTCTCTCCTCTCTTCTCCTCTCACTTCCTGGGATGAAAAGAGAATAAATGATAATTCTCAAGGAATGCGCTGTTTGGCATTGATAGTGTTTAAATATACAGTCCCAGAATCATAAGAATTTGACCAGAAATAACTAGTCATGGTCTTTTGTTTCAGAGGAGAGGGGCGGTTGGAAATGGTAAAGGTAAGAGAGAGAGAGAAAATATGCATTTAAATAGTGCTTCCATGCTAAACACTATAAATATTATTTCATTTAAACCTCACAACAACCCTGTAAGATATGTACTATTAATATCCTCTTTTATAGTTGAGGAAATTGAGGCAGAGTTTAACTGACTTGTCCAGATTTACACAAATAGTAAATGTCTGAGGCTTTCCTGACTCCAGGTCTAGTGTTCTATCCATGTACTACCTAGCTGCCCTTTACACCAAACTTATACTTTGGTTCAATATAGTCTCTTTTTGGTAAGAAAAGGAAAAGCCTCCAAATGACTTTTGTCAATCATGTAGTCATTAATAGATCTGATTCCTTTTGTTACCTAAGAAAGCTGGACTATCCCTCATTTTACTTCCACACCCACAGGCATAAGACAGATTGAGTCTCTCTGCCCCATTCATGTCAAAGCTGACACATTGGGCCAATTATTTAGGCTCCAAACACAATAGAAAGAAATCCTGGGGAATTATGTTTAATTATAAACAAAGAGGAATAATGATGAGATCTCATGACCACCTTGAAGTAAAAGCCCCCTGGATTTCAGATCATTATCTTGTTGTACTGAGCTATAAATCCTTCACTGTTCTCTATAATTCTCTGAATTCCCCAGAACTTGGCTGGCGGGTCTGTTGATCCCCACCATTAGCCTCCATTCTGATGTTATTTTAATGTCTCTAATGAGCAACATTTGAGAATGTACCAGAAGCAGCAGCCCCCAGGAGCTGACTGGCTACTTCTGTTTCTTCCCCTGGACAACCTGTTTTTCAGTAAATTTTTGTCCCTGTAGAGCTACATCAAATCTCCTAATGGTTTATATCAGGGGACATTATGTAGCGCAGAGAAAAACAGCCACCCTCTGAATGTGTACTTCTCCTCAGATACCACCTTTTTACTGAAAATAAATTTTGGTCCCTCTTGGTTACTCCAAGAGTAATTCCTGTTCTATCATGCTTAAGCTTGCCTTCCTTGGCCATTATTTCTCATAGCTGAGGGCTATGAGGACCTTTTCCTGCTGCAGTTTCTCTCACTTTTTGCTTTCCTTTTTAGCCCATCACTTAGAATAACCTGGGATGGAAGCTAAACCAGTGGTTTTTTGCATGAGACTCATCTATCTGATGGAGACCCTGAGTACCTCTTACATAATAGGCACCTTTGGATTTGAGTTATTGAATAGATATAGAATTTAATAGCAGTTGCATCCCAACTTAATGGTAATGATGATTAAAGCTCTATGAATAAATCATATGGCTATTGAGGCTTGTATTTTCAGAACTCTTATTGGTACCCAGAATTCCTTTTCCCCTCCCCAATTTTATCATTATTTGACTTAGAAATTACCCTTCTTTCCCTCTCCCCAGTTTTACCATTATTTGACTTAGAAATTTCTTCAAAACAAGTGCCATGAATTAATATTTCCCTTAGAACATGGTAGCTTTTCTTTATGATGGCATGAGGAAAATCTGAGTTCCAAACTTTCCTCAGTCACTTACTAGCTGTGTAAGTGGACAAGTCTTTAAACCTCTGACTTGCCCCAGCTTCCTCATGTTTAAAGGAGTATAAGAATAATACCTTCCTTTCAGTGATATTGTAAGGATCAGATGAGATAACACACAATACATTTTGAAAGTCTTAAAGCACACATAAATGTTTGTTGCTGTTGTTGATATCTGATATGAACAACCATTTTGTGTGAGGCCAGGAGATTCTATCCATGTCACTGGGATGACGATAGGTTTAACAATAGAAATCATATATCTCAACTCTTTGTCACCCTTTATACTTTCCCTTAAGTTTTATTGATTTTTTTATCATAGTCATTTAATCTCATTACTCTCCATACCCAAATGAAAAGATCATTTGATCATTTATAACAAAGAATAACTGCAACAACCAACTACCCAGTTAATATAGTATTGGAAAGGATATGTAAAATATGGCACCTGGAGTGACTTTTTTTGAGAGTAGGGAAGTATGTTTCATCATTTGTCTTCTAACATCAGTATTTTGATAATTGTATCAATATTTTTAGTATTTATTTGGTCTTCTAACATTGTTTTCACTTACATTAATGTAATTTTCATTTACATTTCTTATCTAGTTCTACTTTCTTCATTCTGTAACAATTCCTAGTCTTCCTATATTTTCTTATTCACAGTCACTTTTATTAATATATGGTACACTAATATTCCCATGCATCCATATACTACATTTTACCCAGTCATTCCACAAGTAATAGACAATAGACTGTTTCTAGTTTATTGCTATCATAGCAAGTGTCACTATAATTATTTCAAAAACTGGATGACATTTCTTTTTATCTTTGATTTTTTTCAATTCTTGCTTTTTTTTTTTTTTTGAAAATCATATTTGCAAAATTCCGGCCAAAATGGCAGAGAGAAGACAGGCACTATTCTAAAATCTCCTGATCTTGGGTCAACTAGGGAGCAGAGGCATTGGTGGTGGTGCTGACCATCTGGAGCTCGCTGACAGGGCTGGTGGGGAGAGTTCCTGTGTAGGAGAACTGTGGACATCATCCCTGGGCTCCTTTGGTCTGGAGGAACACCAAGTCCATGCCTTCATTTCAGCTGAAGCCTTTTCCCAGAACAAACACAATTACAGACCTTCTGCCCCAGACACAGGTGTGTGAGCAGCTGATTACCACCCCAGGTATAGCCCACCATTGATTGAAGACAAAAGTATTTAACAGCTTCAATCACTCCCTCCAGGTCAAGGAAGAGGGCCTCAATCAAGATCACAGACATTCCAGAGAAAGCAACCAGCTCCCCTTACTGGCCAGCTGGAGAAATTACACTCAGTCAGTAAAGTCTCTAGGGATCCCAACACCAAACCTCTGTGAACCAGCCCCTCCCTAACTCAAATGAAGAAAGGTCAGCTGAAAGGCAGATGCATAGAAAATTCTTGGAAGGAAAAGACCCTAACTCAGAGAGACCTAGAACCTCTGAGGAGAATATGATTTGGTCTCCAGCACAGAAAGACTTCTTTGAAGAAATAAGGAAGGATTTTAAAAATCAATTGGAAAATTTGGGGAAAGAAACCCAAGAGAAGATTAATACCTTGCAACAAGAAAAGAAATCATTGGAAAATACAATTGGACAAATACAAAATGAAACATTCTCTCAGATCCTCAATTGGTCAAATGGAAAGCTCTTTCAAAAATAGAATTGACCAATTGGAAAAGGAGTTGCAAAAGGTAAATGAAGAAAACTCCTCTCTAAAAAAAAGAATGGTGTATACAGAAACTAATGACTTCATGAGACAGCAAGAGTCTGTTAAAACCACAACATAGAAAAATACAAGAAAATGTAAAATACCTCATCAGCAAAACCACTAACCTGGAGAATAGATTGAGGAGGGACAAGCTGAGAATTATTGGTCTTCCTGAAAACATTGAAGAGAGAAAAAAAAAAGCCTGGACTTAATATTATGAGATCTAGTGATGGAAAATTGCCCTGATATCATGGAACTAGAGGGCAAAATAGAATGCATCAATCCCCTCCAGAAAGAGATCCTAAAATGAAAACACCAAGGAATGTTGTGGTCAAATTCCAGAACTATCTGCAAGCATCCAGAAAGAAACAATTTAAATAACAAGCAACAGTAAGGATTATGCAGGACCTGGCTGCATCAACATTAAGGGATCAAAGGGTCTGGAATGAGATATTCTGAAGAGCAAGGGGTCTTGGAATGCAGCCAAGAATCCATTATCTGGCAAAGCTGAGCCTTCTTTTTCAGGGGAAAAGATGAACATTTAACAAAATGGAAGAATTCCAAAAATTCCTGATGAAAAGACCAGAGCTAAATAGAAAATTTGGATGTCAAACAGGAGGTCCAAGAGACACATGAAAAGGGTAAAAAAAAGGGGGATAAAGAAAAAAGCTGCTATCCAATAAGATGAAACTGGCTATATTCCAGCATGGGGAAAAGATTCTCATAATTCTTGAGAGAGAGAATATAGCTAACAGAGAGAATATACCTAGTCAGAAGTGATGGACACTTATGACTTATCCATGAGACTGTTACCTAAAGGGATGAAACTGGCTATAACCCTACTTTGGAGAAAGACTATTAACTCTCATCAATTGTAGCTCTATTAGATAGAATATCCTTAGCTAGAAGTGATGTATATTCAGAATTTTCTATGACTCAAATAGAATGATTTAAAAACACTTCCTCCTTAAAAAGGGTACAGGAAGGAGAGGGAAGGAGGGAGGGTATTGAATGGGGTAAATCTCATTACATTAAGAGGCACAAAAGACCTATGGTAATAGAGGGAAAGAAGGGAGAAGATGAGAAACACCTGAATCTTCCTCTCATCAGACCTGGCTAAAAGTAAACTTACACATATACTCAGGGTGGGTTAAAAGGGGAAAAATACAAACAGAGGGAAGATAGCATGGAGGGCAATAAAGAGTTAGTAATTATAACTTTGAATGAGAATGGGATGAACTCTCCCTTAAAACATAAGCGAATAGCAGAGTGCATTAAAAACCAGAATCCTACAATATGCTGCTTACAAGAAACTCATTTGAAGCATATATATATATGTGTGTGTGTGCGTGTGTGTGTGTGTGTGTGTGCGTGCACATATATATATATATATATATATATATATATATATATATATATGATGAAGAGAGAGAGAGAGAGAGAGAGAGAGAGAGAGAGAGAGAAGGTAAAGGGTTGAGCAAAATATATTTTGCTTCAGCTGAAGTGAAAAAAAGCAGGGGTAACAATCCTTACCTCAGACAAAGCAGCTGCAAAAATAGATAGCATTAAAAGAGATAATGAAGGAAACTATATCCTCCTAAAAGGTACCATAGTCAATAAAGTGATTTCAGTACTGAATATGTATGCACCCGATGGGATAGCATCCAAAGTCTAGAGGAGAAGCTGAAAGAACTACAGGGAGACATAGATAGCAAAACTCTACTAGTAGTAGACCTCAACCTCCTGCTTTCAGATTTAGATAAATTGATTCATAAAATAAACAAGAAAGAAGTTAAGGAGCTAAATAGGTTGTTAGAAGAACTAGACATGATAGACTTATGGAGGAAATTGAATGGAGGTAGAAAGGAATATACATTTTTCTCTACAGTACATGGAACTTTTACAAAAATTGATCATGTACTAGGGCATAAAAACCTAATGATCAACTGCAGAAAGGCAGAAATAGTGAATACATCTTTCTCAGATCACAATGCAATAAAAATCATATTCAATATTGGGCCAGAGAGATATAGACCAAGAACTAATTGGAAATTGAATAACCTCATTTTAAAGAATGAGTGTATCAAACAACAAATTATACAAAGAATTAATTATTTTTATCCTAGATAATGACAACAATAAAACAACATACCAAAACATATGGGATTCACTGAAAGCAGCTGTCTTTATCATTAAATGCTTACATGAATAAATCAGAGAAAGAAGAAATCAATGAACTAAATATGAAACTAAAAAAATTAGAGAAAGAACAAATTAAAAGCCCCCAATTAAATACCAAATTAGAAATTCTAAAAAATAAAGAGAAATTAATAAAAGAAAAGCAAAAAAACTATTGAATTAATAAATAAAACCAAGTGTTGGTTTTATGAAAAAACTGATAAAATTGATAAACCTCTGGTCAATTTGATTAAAAAAAGAAAGAAGAAAACAAAATTTCTAGTATCATAAATGAAAAAAGGTGAATTCATCACCAATGAGGAATAAATTAAAGTAATAATTTGGAATTATTTTTCCCAACTCTATGCCAATAAATTTGACAATGTAAGTGAAATGGATGAATATTTACAAAAATATAAGTTGCCTGGGTTAAATGAATAGGAGATTAAACATCTAAACAACCCTATCTCAGAAAAGAAATTCAACAAACCATCATTGAATTCCCTAATAAAAATTCTACAGGGCCTGATGGATTCACAAGTGAATTCTACCAAACATTTAAGGAACAACTGGTTCCAATTCTATATGAGCTCTTTGGAAAAATAGGGGAAGATGGAACTCTGCCTGACTCTTTCTATGATACCTAAACCAGGAAGAGTTAAACACAGAAAGAAAATTATAGACTTATCTCCCTGATGAATATAGATGCAAAAATCTTAAGTAAAATCTTAGCAAAATGATTACAACAAGTTATTACTAGGATAATACATTTTAACCAAGTAGATTCATCCCAGGACTGCAGCATTGGTTCAATATTAGGAAAACTGTTAGTATAATTAATTATATCAACAACAAACCTATCAGAAACTATATGATTATATCAGTAGATGCTGAAAAAGCTTTTGACAGAATGCAGCACTCATTCCTACTAAAATCACTGGACAGTGTAGGAATAAATGGACTGTTCCTTAGAATAATAAGCAGTATCTATCTGAAACCATCAACAAGCATTATATTAAAAAAATTAAAAAAACCAAACATCATATTCAATGGGGGGAGGCTAGAGGCATTCCCAATAAGATCAGGGATGAAGCAAGGATGTCCATTATCACCACTACTATTCAATATTGCATTAGAAATGTTAGCTTCAGTAATTAGAGAAGAAAAAGAAATCAAAGGAATTAGAATTGGGAAGGAAGAGAGAAAACTCTCACTCTTTGCAGATGACATGATGGTTTACCTAGAGAATCCCAAGAAATCATCCAAAAAATATTAGAAACAATTAGCAATTTTAGCAAGGTTGCAGGATATAAAATAAACCCTCATAAATCCTCAACTTTTCTATATATGACTAGTAAGATATAGCAAGAAGAGCTAAAAAGAGAAATCCCATTCAAAGTAAACTCAGACAATATAAAATATATGAGAGTCTATTTGCCAAGGCAGACTCAGAAACTTTTTTGAAAACAATTACAAAACACTTCTCACACAAATTAAATCATATTTAAATAACTGGGCAAACATCAACTGCTCATGGATAGGCTGCGCTAATGTAATAAAAATGACAATTCTTCCAAAACTAAACTACCTGTTTAGTGCCCTACTAATCAAAATTCCAAAAAATTTCTTTAATGTTATAAAAAGTTGTAAGTAAATTCATATGGAGAAATAAAAAGTCATGAATTTCCAGGGATTTAATAAAAAAAAAAAGGGCAAAAGAAGGTGGCTTAGCCCTACCTGATCTAAAATTATATTATAAAGCACCAGTCATCAAAAGTGTCTGGTATTGGCTAAGAAATAGAGTGTTGGACCAGTGGAATAGACTAGGTGCAATAGCAGGAAATTATTATAGTAATCTGCTGTTTGATAAACCCAAAGAGTCTAGCTATTGGGATAAAAACTCTCTCTTTGATAAATACTGCTGTGAAAATTGGAAGTTTGTATGGAAGAAACTTAGATTAGATCAACACTTAACACCCTATACCAAGATAAGATCAAAATGCATACAGGATTTAGACATAAAAAAATACTATAAGCAAACTAGAAGATCAAGGACTAGTTTACCTGTCAATTCTATGGAAAGGGGAGCAGTTTATGACTAAGGAAGAGATGGAGAACATCACCAAAAACAAACTAGATGATTTGGATTACATTAAATTAAAAAAGCTTTTGTACAGAAAAACCACTGTGACTACAAAAGAAATTGTAGTGAACTAGGAAACAATCTTTAGAAGTAATGTTTCTGACAAAGGACTCATTTCTAAAATATACATAGAACTGAGTCAAATTTAAAAAAAATGTCATTCCCCAATTGACAAATGGTCAAAGTATATGCAAAGGCAATTTACAGATGAGGAGATCAGAGCAATCCATGGTCATATGAAAAATTGCTCTAAATCATTACTTATTAGAGAAATGCAAATTAAAGCTTTTCTGTGGTACCACCTCACACCTCTCAGACTGGCTGATATGCCCAGAAAGGATAATGATCATTGTTGGAAGGGTTGTGGGAAATCTGGGACACTACTACATTTTTAGTGGAAGTGTAAACTCATCCAACCTTTCTGGAGAGTAATTGCCCAAAGGGCAACAAAAATGTGCATACCCTTTGATACAGCAATACCACTGCTGGATCTATACCCTGAAGAGATGATGAAAAAGGGTAAAAATATCACTTGTATAAAAATATTCATAGCAGCCCTGTTTGTGGTGGCAAAGAATTGGACATCAAGTGAATGTCCTTCAATTGAGGAATGGCTTAGCAAACTGTGGTTTTATGTATGTCATGGAACACTATTGTTCTATTAGAAACCAGGAGGGATGGGAGTTCAGGGAAGCCTGGAGGGATTTGCATGAACTAATGCTGAGTGAGATCAGCAGAACCAGAAAAACACTGTACACTCTAACAGCAACATGAAGGTAATGATCAATCTTGATGGACTTGCTCATTCCATCAGTGCAACATGGAGAATACCATCCGTATCCAGAGAAAGAACTGTGGAGTTTGAACAAAGACCAAGGACTAGTTACTTTAATTTAGGGAGAAAACCTGATATCTTATTGACAGATCTTGCTATTTCTTATACTTTTTGTTTCTTCCTTAAGGATATGATATCTCTCTCATCACATTCAATTTGGATTAATGTAGTGGAAGCAATGTAAAGATTGGCAAATTGCTTTCTATGGGGGATGGGGGAGAGGGAAGTAAGATTAGGGGAAAAATTGTAAAACTAAAAATAAATAAAATCTTTAAAAAGAGGGAAAAAAAGAAAATCATATTTACTGGCACAGGTGCAGTAGCTAAGAAGTAGGTAGAAAAGTCACATGAATCCTGAGAGACAAAAATGATAAATTTCTGTTTCTTTGTTAATCTGAGGTATAGGTTAAGCAAAACCAAGTAATCAGTCAATAATCAATAAATATTTTCTAAGAACCTACTATTTGTCAGACACTGTACTAAGCACCATGGGGAGACAACATACAAATAAATATCTACAAATCAAGCTATATACAGGAAAACTATGGAATAATTAACAGAGAGAAGTTATTAGAACTAAGAGAATTTGGAGAGTGTTTCCAGTAGAAGATGGGATTTTGGTTGGGATTTAGGGGAGTCAGAAGGTAACTGGAAGACAATGAAGAAGAAAATGCTCAGGTGTGTGCCCACCAAGAGGCCAGGTGTATGAAGACTGTATTGTTAGGAAAGGACTAGGTTTTAATGCCAAATTATATTTTGAATTTGATATTGAAGGCAATATGAGAGTTACAATAATTTGTTGAGTAGGATGGTGGAAGAGTGTGTGACATGATTGAACCCCTGTTTAGAAAGGTTTTATTTATTTTGAATTTTACATTTTTTTCCCCTAATCTTGCTTCCCCCCCCTCGAAGGTCTTACATTGTTTCCATGGTATGCATTGATCTAAGTTGAATGTGATGAGAGAGAAATCATAACCCTAAGGAAGAAACATAAAGTATGATATATAGCAGAATTACATAATAAGTTAACTTTTTTAAAAATTAAAAGTAATAGTCTCTGGTCTTTGTTGAACTCCACAATTCTTTCTCAGCATACAGATGGCATTCTCCATCACACCCCCCGCCCAAAATTGTGCCTGATTGTTGTCCTGTTGGTCTGAGAAAGTCCATTAAGGTTGATCATTACTCCCATGTTGCTTTTAGGGTGTACAATGTTCTTCTGGTTCTGCTCATCTCACTCAGCATCAGTTCATGCAACTCCTTCCAGGCTTCCCTGAATTCCCATCCCTTCTGTTTTTGTTTTTGTTTTTTTTTTTAGTTTTTGCAAGACATTGGGGTTAAGTGACTTGCCCAAGGCTAGGCAATCACTAAGTGTCTGAGGCCGGATCTGAACTCAGGTACTCCTGACTCCAGGACTGGCACTCTATCCACTGCACCATCCAACTGCCCCTCCTTCTGGTTTCTAATAGAACAATAGTGTTCCATCACATACATATACCACGGTTTATTAAGTCACTCCCCAATTGATGAGCATTCACTCAATTTCCATTTCCCTGCTACCACAAACAGAGCTGCTATCTTGTACAAGTGATGTTTTTACCCTTTTTCATAATCTCTTCAGGGTATAAACCCAGTAGTGGTATTGTTGGATCAAAGGGTATGCACATTTTTTTTGCCTTCTGGGCATAATTCCAAATTGCTCTCCAGAAAGGTTGGATGAGTTCACAACTCCACCATCAATGTATTAGTGTCCCAGATTTCCCACATCCCTTCCAACATCGATCATTACCCTTTCTGGTCATATCAGCCAGTCTGAGAGGTGTGAGGTGGTACCTCAGAGGTGCTTTAATTTGCATTTCAATAAGTAATGATTTAGAGCAATTTTTCATACGATCATGGATTGCTTTGATTTCTTCATCTGTAAATTGCCTTTGCATATCCTTTGACTATTTGTCAAATGGTGAATTGTCTGTGTAAAAGCCTTTTAATTTAATGTAATCAAAATTGTCTAATTTATTTTTAATGATGTTCTCCATTTCTTCCTTGGTCATAAACTGCATCCCTTTCCATAGATCTGACAAGTAAACTATTCCTTGATCTCCAAGTTTTCTTATAATGTTGCTTTTTTATGCCTAGATCTGGTATCCATTTTGATTTTATTTTATATGAGGTGCTGGTCTAATCCAAGTTTCTACCATACTAACTTCCAATTTTCCCAACAGTTTTTTTAATTGAAGAGAGAATTTTTATCTCAATAGCTGGAGTCTTTGGGTAGGAAAGCCATCTTAGAGGCTGAGAGGAGGTTGGATTGAAGTTGGGAGACTTGAAGTAGTTAGTCCAACCAACAGGTTGCTGAAATAATAAGGCATGAAATGATGCAGGCCACCACTAGAGTGATGATAATGTCAGAAGAGAGAAGGGGGCATATTCAAGAGATGTTGTAAAGGAGCATAAGGAACTTTGAAGATGGTATCATGTTCTACTGTAATAGAAAAGGAAAGGAGGGCCAAGAAAGGAAGTTTAGGGGAAAATTCATTGAATTCATTTTTGAACATAACCAGTTTGAGATGTCTGAAAGGCAGTTGGAGATACTAGATGAAAGGTAAACAGAGAATTTGAGTTAGGATGGGTAGATTTGAGAATCATAAGGAGAGAAAGAGAGAGAGAGAGAGAGAGAGAGAGAGTCAGGCTATAGAGAAGAGAATCCAGGATAGAACTTCATAGGCATTGAGGAATGAGCCAATAGAGGGAGAGGTTGAAAATATATGAGTGAGGATGATAGAGGGAGCAATGTTTTTGGAGAAGACAGGATGGAATGAGATCATTTGAACAAGTAGAGAGGTTAGCCTTTCTAAGGAGTAAGGCTTCTTCATCATGATAGGAATGAAGAAAGAGACAGTAGCAGAAGACATCTGAATGATAGAAGATGAGGAAAAGGGGAAGATAAGCATTTATGATAAATGGTTTCAGTGTTTTTCCTGTGATAATTAGCCATGGATCAAAACTAAGGAGTGGAGGGAGTATGTTTGGGGAGAGATGAAAAAAAAGTTCCACTGTAGAGAGTGGGATGGTGAGTTGACAGAGGAGAAATAGCAGAATTTCCCAGCATCAGTGATGGACCAATTGGGGTTGTGTAATTTGTAGTGGACTCAGTGATAATGATTATGTGATTTTCTACATCTTTTTTCATTGGGATGTGTTTAGGAATGAAAGCAGAAAATATGGGAATAATCCAAGGCTAAGCCTTATCTGGGCATAATCAATGCTAACAGGACTAGGGTTTCAAGAGAGGAGGATTATGTAGAGTTGAATTGTTCACCAAGTGATCAACATTTGAAGAGAAGGAGATTGGTGGTAGTGCAAGGGAGATGGCCTGGAAGAGAATTGAGAGGTCAGAAGATTGGGGGTTATGATGTGAAGAGTCAGGTTTTATAAGGGAAATCAGAGGGGAAAATAAAAATTCAACAGAATTTAAAACATTTATCTGATATAGACCCATTAGCAATAATGGAGATTGGTATGCTCTTTGACTCCTTTTAAAAACTTATTCTTTCCAGAATCTTTTGAATATATCTCATATTGTGGTAAAGAATGTAAGGAAGTTGGAAGTTCCAGAATTCAGGTCCTCAAAACTAAACTATGAAGATGAATTACATCCTTGAGTAATGTTGGTGACTGAAAATGAAAAGACATGGTTTTCTGGTCAGATGCTGAAGCAGGAGAGATGATGTAGACCTCTATAGTCTCTAACATAACTGGTAGAGAACGGACTTTTCATTTTATTCCTGCTACAAATCAGAGCACATTTAATAGGGTCCAAGAGATTTAGCAAAATGGCTGAGTAAAGAATTGTGACAAAATTCAATTCCCCTTCATTCTCTTAAAATATCAACAACTGTGCCAAATACAATAAGAAAAGCACCAAAAATAGAAGGGAAAGAAAAGAAATCTGTCGGGGGTCGGCCCTGACCGCCTGAGTGGATAAGACCTCCCCGAGAGTGAGGTCAGGCCAATCTAAAGAAGATACGGTTCCTTAAGGGGAGCAGTGGCTTCACCTGGTTGGCCTGTGTCCATTGCTCCAATCGGGTGGTAGGTCCTGCCCTCGGGGCGGATCGGGGTGGCAGCCCAGAACGAACCCCCTATATTAGCCATCACCCTGAGCTATTCGGGGGATCCCTCTGCACCTAATAAAACATATGCCTCCTGAAGAAGTGTCTGCCTGAGTCCCTCCTCGCTGATCCCCGGGGGAGGGAAAATACCAGGGACGCCTGAAGCAGTGCCCACTGAGGAGCTCACTCGGGAGTCCGGGGAAGAAGACCCCGGACAGAAATCTTTAGAGGAAAATCCTTATAGGAAAATTGGGAAATATAAGAAATGAATAAGCTAAAAATAAGTACAGATAAGTAAATAAGCTAAAAAAGAATAAAACAAATGAATGTTATGAGTTTTAAGAATATGATAAGAAATCTCCAGAAGGAAAGAGTAATGCAACAATAACAAATGAACTTCAGAGAAGAAAAAATAGGTATAGTGTAATAATTTACATAGAGGTTCAAAAACAAACTAATAGCCACAAAGAAAAATATAAAATCTATAAAAAGACTATCAGATTTTAGGAAACAAAACCAAAACAACCCCAGCAAAAAAACCTCAAGTAGACAAATATGAAACTTGACAGCTTAGAACATACAGTGAAAAATATCTAAATAAAGCATTCATTTCTCTGAGGAATAGAATATCCCAGATGGAGCACACAAATGCAGACAAGGTACAAGAAGTAATAAAACAAAAACAAAACAGAGAACAATCAGAAGAAAAGATCTTTGATCCCTACAAATCAAAACAAAATCCTAGAGGATGAACTTGTCAAGAAAACATGAAAGTTATTGATCTTCTAGAAAAAATTTGGTAAAGAAATGAATCTGAATAGTATATTCCACTGAATCACATATACACAAAATTGAAAACAAAGGACAAAATATAGTTTGAGAGAACTCATAGGCTACTATCAAATAGGAACCTTAAGTTTAACTTATCCAGAGATATAATCATCAATTTAGAGTTTTGGTGTAAAAAAATTTTGTAAGTAACCTGGAAGAAGAAAATCATTTTTTTAAAAGCACAGTTTGATTTATGAGAATTACTCAAGAAAATGAAACTGAAATGTATACCCTGAAAAAAACAGGGAAAAGCATTTTTCACTATCAATTTGTCTAAATACTGAACATACTTGTCTAAAATACTTGTCTAAAACCTTAACATACTTATTCATGGAAAAAGAAGATTTTAAAAATGTAGAGACTTCTATTGCTCCCCTCAAAAAAAGACAGTGATGAACAGGACTTTTAATGTACAAATCTAAATGAAGCAGAATCTTATCAAAGTAAACAAAGTTTTACAAAATGCAATGAGTAAATGAGGGTATTATTTACATGTTTTCAAGTTTTGGCTGACTGAAGTTCCAGGCTATATAAGACTCTCATTGAGAAAACAAAGCCTAGGAATTAAGGGGAAAATCTGATAGGAAGGGGAAAGAAAGAAGATGTCTAAGATGTAGGTAAAGCAAGAATAAATTATTTGATCATTGCAGGTTTCAATCAAATTAAAATGAAAGTTGTAGGGGGAGGAGTAAAAGGTGATTTGAAAACCATATTTTTCTTTGAGATATATAGGGCAAATAAATGTGTGTTTATATGTTTGTATGTATATAGTATCAGAAAGAGTAGAATATTAAATCTGTGTATTATATGGAAGGGAGAATGACACATGTCAGTATTTGTGCAGAATTTAGAATTAATAAATGCGAAACAAATTATTCTATCTCTTGTGGATTAAAAATGTAACTATTAAAATATAACAGCATTGGTGGAGGGAGAGAAATAAACCTATGAATTTAAACTGATTAAATTTATAAAATAGAATTACTTTGAAGAGTTGGTTAAAAAAGCATAAATTAATGCTAAATTGCTTATGGAAATAATCTTAAAGCATAAAGACACAAGCAGATTTAAAGTCATTCTGTGGAAGAAAATTTATTACATTTTAGCTGAATTTAAAAATAGAAGTTGCAATCATGAATTTGATTAAGGAAATAATAAAAAATGTAAACTTTGGAAAAAATGATTTGGGATTGGAAGATCTGGATTCAGATCTTGATTCTGCCACTTACTGCACATTTGACTTCAGACAAATTATTTTACTTTTCTGGGTCTTGGCTCACCATCTCTAAAAGGGAGATAGAGACAGAGTTTAGACCAGATAGATTTCTGACTTTGAGTCTATTATCCTATGCTTATATTTAAAAATACTGTAGACAATGAATCATTGCCAAAAAAGAACTGGTATTTTCACTGAATAGAATAATAACTAATTTTTAAAAAGAGTTTTGTTGCTGTTGTTCACTTGTTTTTGCCATGCATGTCCAACTCCTTGTGACCCTGTTTGGGGTTTTCTTGGCAAAAATACTAGAGTGCTTTTCTATTTCTTTCTCCAGCTCATTTTATGGATGAGTAAACTGAGGTAAACAGGGTTAAGTGTCTTGCTTAAGGTCACACAGATAGTACAATGCCTTAGGATGGATTTGAACTCAAACTTTCCTGACTCCAGGCCCAATGCTCTACCTAGCTGCCATAGGAACATAAATTCAGGACTGAAAGAAACCTTAGAGGACTCTGACTATGATCCTTGCATTTTACAGATAAGACACCTGAGGCCTAGGAAAAATAAACAACTTACTTAAGATCTCACATCTAGTATGTATTTGAAGAATCCATTGAAATACAAAGAAAGGCCTAAGCATTAATAAAATAAAATAAAATAAAAATTAATATTCTTCTTTTGGAATTTGAGAAATAGAAAGGTAAATGAGAATCAAATTATAGACCAAAATATTTTTAAAAAAGGAATTTGGGGCAGTTAGGTGGCCCAGGGATAGAGTGCTGGCCCTGGAATCAGGAGATCCTGAATTCAAATATGACCTCAGACACTTAATTATCACCTGTGTGACCTTGGGCAAATCACTTAACCCCATTGTCTTACAAAAAACAAAAAACCCTAAAAAGAAATCAAATTTAACTGTTCAATAAAGAATATTGTGAAGGACTCTGAGAAATTATATTTATCTTCAGTCTCAAAGAGGTCATTTACAATACCAATTCACCCTACAGCATAAATAATTTATTCATAAATACAGAAATGATAAAAACATGTGTTATTGATAATAATACAATAACATGACAATCGATAAAGGGCACATGAACAGATACAATCCTAAACAAAGAATAAACAAAGATATCCTAATAAGTGGCTCAAAAGCCAAATCAGAGGAAAAAATTATAAGAAAGATAATGGGGGGTGGCTAGGTGGCGCAGTGGATAGAGCACTGGCTCTGGAGTCAGGAATACCTGAATTCAAATCTGACCTCAGACAGTTAACAATTACCTAGCTATGTGGACTTGGGCAAGCCACTTAACCCTATTTGCCTTGCAAAAACCTAAAAAAAAAAAAGATAATGATACTGTATTCCAAAATTTATTACATTCATCTAAAGTATTTAGAGACAAATTTATGGCACTAAACTCATTTAATAAAAGAGAAAAATAGAAGACTAATGAGCTTTCAGCTAAAAATAACAGAAATACAGCAAACTAATAATCTCATTAAAAGTAGTACAAAACAAGAAAATTTTAAAATCAAAGATGAACTTCCAAGAAAATTAAAATTTGACTAATTGAAAATAAGTTTGAATTAATAATTTTTCTCGAAAGAACAAAAAGTGGCAAAATATTAAATTAATTTTGTAAAAAATTGAAAAGCACAAGGGAGAATTCTAAGGAATTTATAAGTTAAATGGCAGCTAGGTGTTACAGAGGATAGAGCACCAGGTCTTGAGTAGGAAGAACTCAGTTCAAATGTTACTTCAGATACTTACTTACTTACTAGCTACTGGACAAATTACTTATTCTATTTTAGTTCCTCATCTATAAAATAAACAGGAGAAGGAAGTGACTAAATTACTCTTCCTTTGCCAAGAAAACCCCAAATGAGATCATGGCCAGTCAGACACAACTGAACAACAGCAAAAAGTCAATTAAATACCAACAAAACTAAAAACTTAAGTAAAACATTCACAGAGATATTAATGACCTAAATAAACAGGACAATAAATAGATAAAATTAGCAGTAGAATCACAGAAAGAGAAATCAAGTGGATTATAAATAAGTTCTATGGGAGAAAAATTCTAGGACCAGATGAATTTGCAAATGAGACAAGAAAAGAAAAATACATAGATTAACAGGAAACTCAGTGGACTACGTAATCATGGACAACAGGCAGAATTATATGAGGGAAAATCTCAAGTACAAATGAGTAATACTATCTCTTCTCTCTTTCCTTCCTGGTACTCAATACTCACTTAAGAAAAATAAACCAACAGAGAAGGACTCTTTTACTAATGATAATAAGATTACCTCTTTGAGATCCAGTTTCTTTATCTGGAAAACAGTAAAATAATATTTTTGCTAATTTTTCCACAGGTTGGTTCCATAAGAAATGACTTATAAATCTCTAATAATCATGTAAATATGAATTTTTATTAATTTTACCGGACCAGCGATTATATTGGTAAAAAAGATCTCAATGAGTTACTTCTGCTACCAATGAACACCAGTAACTTCTCTGCAATTTATGGTCTTAGAGTGCCCTGGGATATCAATGGTTTGAATTAATTGCCCTAGGTGACATAGCCAGTGTTTGTCACAGGTAAGTCCTGAACCAGACCTTCCTCACTGCACAGTCAGCTGTCCATCCACTATAACAATGCTTCTGCCCAAATTTGGGTGATTTGGGGTAGAAGCAGCTTTACATCATTAGGTCAGACTGTTTCTCCTAGTGTAGCTGATGGCTACTTGGGTTTGGTTCTGCCTATGAGGAATCATTATTCAAAATGGGAAAGCATGGGTGGAAATAAAACAAAAATTTATTTAAAAAGGTTGCAAGACATAAGGAAGGGCTAGAGAAAGAGAGGAAGAATGAGGTAAAAGTACAGCCAAGCAGTCTTGGCTGGGCCATTGTCAGAGAAGACTGAGCCGGCCCTAAACTGGAGTCCAGCTCAGGTTTTTATGTCTTGCCTCTCATCCAGAGGGCAAATGGTTAACTCTCTTCCTCTATACTCAAACAGAAATTAGGTAGAGGGTAAAGCCTTAGGAAATCAGGATACAAATTTTACAATAGCTTCAAGTCAATTTACATCTCAAGAGTCAATTTACATCTCCACCCAAATTCTTTGTTACATTCAAATTCTTTACATCTTCCCCAGCATCATTAGGAATCCTAAATATTATCCAGGTCAAGTGTCCAGAAAGGCACCTTCCCCCACTTCATCTTCCACTTCATCCCAAGAGAAATCATTTTCCAAGGAAACTGTTTGAAAGGGAATATGGAAACTTGTATCAGAAATTAAGGGTGGCAAACAGGGGAGACCCTGATCTTAGTTCTAAGTATGAGTACTGGAAAGAGCGGCACTTAAAATTGATGCTTTAGTTTAGTAAGGCTAAAAACATGAAGAGTGGATGAAATGCTGATACCACAAGTTTGCAAGTTTGGAAACAGGTAGAGAATAAGTTAAGAATTAGATTGAAAAACATCAAAATTTCTTGGAAAAGGCAATCTGGAGTACATTTTATAATTCTCTTTTTTTTTTGGCAAGGCAATGGGGTTAAGTGACTTGCCCAAGGTCACACAGCTAGGTGATTATTAACTGCCTGAGGATATATTTGAACTCAGGTCTTCCTGACTCCAGGGCTGGTGCTCTATCCACTGCACCACCTAGCTGACCCTTGGAGTACATTTTAAATAATCAGAAGAAACCTTGAAAGCAGACTGCAGGAGAGACTAGGGACTCTGGCAGTAAGGCAGAGACTGAGACTGTAGCAGGATCTGGGAAGGGACACTGAACAGGTTCTTTTGGACAGTGCACATTGAGGTACCTGAGTCATGGGGGTCAAGTAGGTGATAATCCCCCTGCAATTGGGTGATACAGTTCTAGGTAAAAGAATATTCAATGTTATTACCTTAGCAGCAGAAAGATTTAGATGAATTGGAGAAGGTTCAGAAAAGAGCCATGAAAAGAAAGGCTGATTGGCTTCTGAGGAAAGATTAAAGGAGCTGAATGCTTATACCTTGGCTAAGTGACTGTCATAATAGTCTACAATTACAGTGCTTGGAATGTGTAAACACATGGAGCAGGGGAATTACTTAGCTAGGTTGAAAAGGGATTCAATCAAGGATGATACTTAAGAATGCTTTTTCTTTTCTTTTTTTCTTCCTTTTCCTTTTGAAAGGCTGAACTTGGAAAAACTACCTAGCAGAATCAGTCATGAAAACTTCTTTGATCATCTATAAAAAATTATGTAGGAATGGGAGATATGAAGATATTTGAAATCCATTCCTGTCCTCAAAGACCTTATAGTCTTCTTGGGGATATAAAATATACAAATACAAAGATGATGAAAAATAAAAGGCATTCTATGGTAAGTGTTAAATAATTGGAGATAGTAGGGAGAAATCATTTTCTTTATATTTTTTTTAGTTTTTTTTTTTTTTTGCAAGGCAAATGGGGTTAGGTGGCTTGCCCAAGGCCACATAGCTAGGTCATTATTAAGTGTGAGACGAGATTTGAACCTAGGTACTCCTGACTTCAGAGCCAGTGCTCTATCCACTGCACCACCTAGCCACCCCGAGAAATCATTTTCAATAGGAATAATGAGACTCTCTCTTCCTATTCACAGTCAAGGTCCTAGAAAGAAGAGGAAATTAGGATTCTGCTCCCAATCCTATTCACTACTCAACATTTTGCATTTGGTTTTCTACCTCTCTGTCTGGACAGAAAACATCCTTTCCAAGGTTACTAAAGGTCTCCTAGCTACTAAATCCATTTGGAAACCCTCTCAGTCCTCTCCCTCACTTTCCTGCTGCTTTTTCCATGTCTACCAGCCCCTCTTCCTGAGCACCATCTCTTCCCTTGGTTTCCCCTACAATGTTGTCGCTTTGACTGTGCCTCAACTTGACTGGGCTTTAGTTTTTAACTCATTACACATGGAATATTCCCTTGGAGAGGGTCTTCCTTAGAAGTCTTGGAGATCTCATCATTTTCTATGGGTTCAAGTATCAGCTCCAGGCAAAAGCACTCTTAAAGTTATATAACCAGTCCAGAGCAATACCTAGGTTGGGATGCCTCAGGGAATGGCAATTTAGCAGGTTCTCAAAAGACTTTCCCTCTTCCCCTGTATAGAAAGAATAGAGCTAATGGAACATTTCCTCCTGGTTTATGGTCCTGTTACCTTATTAGAGGCCACTGTCTGAGCCTCCTCTAACAAGAAACAAACAGCTGCCACGTTCCTACATGTGCAGAGACTGGTAAAAGCATGAGATCTCAGGGTCCAATTTGAAGAAAGTATATATGTAAGTGAGAAGAGGAATAGTTCCACACCCCTTTACATCCATGAATCTTTCTTATTTCCCATAACCCTGAAACTCATGTCAATATGTGCATGGCACCCAAAATAAACATCATTCTTGTTTGTTTGTTTTTTTTTTTTGTTAAATTGTAAGACACTGTCTTTTTCTTTTTTTTTTTTATGGTATCCCTTCAGAGATTAGTGTGGTGTAGACTAATAAATGTTTATTGATGATAATGCTGATAAAGAGTAAGCTACTTAGTCTAGTGGACTCTATTGCTAATTCTATTCACAGATGGGATCTCTAATGTCTGGGGACTGGGGCAAAGGGGAAGATTTCATTTTTTCTTCTCCTTGCCTCCAGCAATTATTTCTCTAGACCTTGACTCTATATAGTTCCTCAACAATTAGAGTAGCTTACTTGTTGGAAATCCAGGTACCTACTTTTGACTTGTTATACTATACATTGATCTGAGGGTATGTCTGAATCTTTTAGTGAAACACAAGATAATTCCTGTGTGGCATCATCTGTTTTTTATGAAATGACCCAAGCCCTTTATTTCCCTCAATTTAAAAGTTTTATTCATGCCTAATTTACACTTTTGATTTTGATTAAATTTAACTCCCTGGGCCTTCTGTGGTAAAATGAATTATGGTAAAGGTGGAAAATCCCCACCTTTATATTTGTATGTCACTTAACACCTCTGACTCCAAGTTTCCCCCATCTGTAAAATGAAGATAATTTTATTTGTAACCCTTATCTTGTAATGCTAGGAATTTTGTGAAGAAAGTATAAATATTATAAGTGGAAAATTTTTATGAAAATACAAAGAGTGTGTGTGTGTGTGTGTGTGTGTTTAAGCTATGAAGTAGAAGAGAAAGAGTAGTGAATCTGTGGTCAAATGATTTGTGTTCAGATTCAGGTTCTGCTTTTTTAGGGTTATTATGAGCAAATTAATTAATCTCTCTGAACTTTAGTTTTCCCCGTTTGTAAAATAAGGGGAATCCTGTTGCTATTTACTTTGCAATGCGGGAAAAAGTGTTTTTAAGGTGTAAAATATTATTTCAGAGTAAGTTATTGTTGTTATTACTTCAATTCAGAGAGCATCAGATCGAGTGGGACACTCTAGTGAAGGTCTGCCCCACTCAGGGTCTTATTCAATATGGAAGAATAATATGATTCTAACCTTGTATTGCCCTTCTTATGTCCTTTGGTCTCTAAATGGAGCTAGACCCAAGCCATATTTGTGGCCTCTATGAACTGTCTCTGGCAGCCTCCTCACTGACAGCTGACTCAAAGCATCCTTCTCCCTGACTTTCAACTTTCTGTATAGTCTTTTGTTGAAAGTCTGGATCACAGGTTATTCCCTTGTGAATCGGAAGCATTTACCCAGAAAGACATATTAAAGAAATTAAAGAGTGAAGAGCTATGAGGGACGTTAAAGACCATTCAATGAATACTTTCCCTAGCTCTGCTTTTCCTTTTCTTTATTTTCAGAAAAGGAAACTGATATAACTTGGTCAAAGTCACACAATCCGACAATACCAGAAGTGGGATTTGAATCCAAATATTTTAATTTCAAATCCAGTCCTCTTTCCACTTTGGAGATCTGGTGGTCTGTCCTGTTCTCTCCATTCAGAATAACACCCTCTGAACCAGTCCTCTAGAGACCATGCCCTATTCTCTAGGGGAATTAATCTATCCAACTGAAATTCTCACCCTAAGGCTGAGCTATTGGGAGAGTCTGTTGTATTTATCTGCCCCTGACTCATAAGTCACATTCCCTCCACTAGGACATCTTGCTCTGTCTTGCTATGTCTCTCTCATTGACTTCCCCTACCTCCACTTTCCAAGTGAACAAAAGTTTCTTCCCTGTACACCAGTCCCCTATCTGTGCTATCTCTGCTTTTATAATGAATATAAGTTTCTTGTGGGTAGAGAGTATCTCACTTTATTCTCCAGTATTCTTCAGTACCCAGCACATGACCTGGTGTAAAGTGTTTGCTTAATAAATATTTATTTATTCTTGAATTTCTACCACCCATACCACCTCTCAAAGAAGCTCTTTTAGTTACCAGACTGATTTTACCCTAACCATAGCAGGATGATCAGACATTTTCTGAGTCATAAGTTTATTTTTTTTCTTAACACTATGGCTTTTTTTTTTAGGTGAAAATGTCCCTTGGTCCACTTGACGCATTACACTCTAGATCCTTGGCACCAAGGGATTTGTGGCATAAAAGGACAAGATGCCATCAGTCTTCCTCGGTAGACCCCCTTCTCTTCACCCTTCAGTATAAGTCTCTCTGTTTTGTTGTATTTCTCTGTTTCTATCCTGCAAAATAAACAGATTGTTACTGATGTTCTATCCTTGCCAGGACATTGTTGTTGTTTAAATGAGCTCCTGGCTATTAAGCACAACACCAAATCCAGATGTCATTTTGACTTGCTATTTAATTCAATCTAAAGTATAACACAGAGGCAGCAGGGAAAGCAGTCTTTATTTTTTTTATATCTTTTCAAATAAAATGAATTAAAAAAAAACTATGACCATCAGTTATCCTATGAAACAGACCTTCATCTTGCCATGTGTCTTGGATTTGAGGTGCAGAGGAAAAATGCCTCCAAGATGAGCAAGATTGAATAATATAATTTTAAACACGCATCTTGAGTAGCAGATTTTCTGTCACCCTGATCAATTATTGAACATGAAATTCATATGCCAATGAGATATGAATGTAGTTATTTAAAGGGAGCAGACAATACTATCTCTTGGTGCAGTTTTATTATTTAGGGCCAGACTTTCTAATCTAGTATCTGTGATTGTCTGCCAACTCTCCAAACCTCATCATTGCCATGAGTGGTTAGTCATCAATCCATTGCTATCAGAGTACTAAATTTAGATTGGGTATCTAAGTTTTGAGCCCAACTTCCAAATATCTGCCCAAAATTGTATGTGCTTTTAAAAGTGACTGTGAAAAATTCTATGGTATAAAGATAGTCTATTCAAAAAAAATTAACTACATTTTATGATTGGGAATGACTATAATTACTTTTTCCCTGTATAGATTCATAAGACATAGCCAAATGCCACAAAACTAAGGCTACCTTATGGAATTGTCTTTTGTTTTAGTTAACTTTGAAATCTCTATTGTAAACTAGGTCATTCTCAAGTTTATAAATGATAATTTAGAGTGTCCTTAGCTCTTATAGCCATAACTTCTATGGAATTTAATGTTTATTGGAATTTTTTAGCTAGATTGGAAAACATTGTGGAAAGAGAAATAGCTTTTTCACCTTGATACCTAGGGTTGAAATCCTGACTCTTTGACATTCCTAGGAAACTCTTTAAGCCTATGAATCATGTTGGAGTTTACTGTTAACTTTGGTGAACAGTATTTCTATATTGGGAGTTCTCTGCACTAAGGAAATTATAGGTCCAAATCATCCTCTTCCAGTCCAAAAAAGATATTTTTTCTTATTAGTATGATTGTGACTTTTGTATGTAAGATTATTTCCTTTCCTTAGCCAGCCTTGGGGCACCAATGCAGTAATTAAAACATTTAAAATAACCATCAACATAAAATATCAGATTGGTTTATTGTTATTTCATATCTAACATTTTAATTTAAATGAGAATTTATTGGTGGACCGCTTGAAAAAGAAGTTAATTATAATAATAGATTAATTTATATAATAATTTAAGATATGATAAATATAAATATAGAACCTAGCAGAGAATATCACCTTTAGTCTCACCCTGGACCCCACATAAGAAACTGCCTATTTTTACTATGTGCATATGATCTCTTTTGAGACTCAAACATTCTTGAAAAGTAAGTTCTATTTTTATCTCTTTCTTACACATAGGCAACTGAAAATCAGAAAAAATTAATTGAGTCATCCAATGTCACAAAACTGGTAAATAAAGCCCACTGCTAAATCTATTCTAAAACATTACATTTCAGTTACTGGAGATCTACTATAAAAGATAAATGAAAATAAAATATATTGGGATGATAAGAACTAACCTTGGAAAAGTAAAATGTTTGGTGAGATATTTCAGACTGAACAGAGCTGCCCTGGCTATCTATGTCATCTCTATCTATGTTGTCTATATCTATAACCACATGTATATCATCTGTATCTATAAATATATATTTCAAGTTTCATTTTTAACATGACACTTAGGGAACTAAGAATATTATCCTGTGTGCTATGAATTTCCAGGGTTGCTTTAACAAGGTGGCAAACCAAATTAAAAACAGGGCCTGTGTTCACTCTAGACCTCTATATTCAACTCTCTTGGGGATGCTTTGGACTTAGCCCTTGAGTCATGGACAGTAGTGCAGTAATTTCTTTACTGTGTGTGTCTGCTCTTGTTATTCTTTCCTTAAAGCCAAGTAATCTTGACTTTCTGTATGGATTACTCTTCCTCCTCATCTCCATTTCCTGGATTCCCTGAATTTCTTCAAATTCCAGTTAAAATCCTACCTTATATAGGAAACCTTTCCCAATCCCTCTTAATTCTAGTGCCTTCACTCTGTTAATTATTTCCAAAAACTCTGGATGCAGCTTGTATGTACATTGTTACTATTGTTTAGTCATGTCTGACTCTTTGTAACCCCATTTAGGATATTCTTGGCAAAGATACTGGAGTGGTTTGTCGTTTCCTTTTCCAGATCATTTCACAGATGAGGAAACTGAGGTAAACAAGGTTAAGTCTCTTGCACAAGGTCACACAGTTATTAAATTAAATGCCTGAAGCCAGATTTGGACTCAGTATTGAATTTTCTTAACTTCATCCCAACACTCTATCCACTGTATTACCTAGTTATCCTGTTTACATAGAGTTTTTTTTTTGTGTATTATCTCCTTAATTAGATTGGGAGCTCCAGGAGGGCAGGGATAATCTTTTTGTAGAGCCAACAGTGCTTACTTAAGTAATTTCAGTTATGTCCAATTCTTCATAATCCCATTTAGTTTTTTCTTGGCAAAAATACTGGAGTTAGTTTGTTATTTTCTTCTCCAATTCATTTTATTTATTTATTTTCCTTCTTTGTTCATCCCTTATGCCTTTTTTTTTTTGTTGTATTCCTACTATTTCAAATCTCAAATCCCTAGACATTCTTTAATCTACTACCCCTATACCATAGGAATCTGTAAGATTTAGGAATCTAATACCAGGTATGAATAGACTTTTGTTCTTTTGTTCCTTTGTTCCTTAGTCTACTATCTCCAATTCATTTCAACAAGTGAGGAACTGAGGCAAACAGATTTAGGTGCCCAAAGTCACATAAGCTAGTAAGTGTCTGAGGCTGGATGAACTCAGATCCTTGACTCCAGAGTCAGTGCTCTATCCACTGTGAAAGCTAGACATCCATAGTAGGGATTTAATACATATTTATTAATCCACTGACTTCAGCACACTTTTATGTTACATTTCATTGTTTCTCCTTTCAAAGTATGGTTTAACCAGAAAGGGACTTCCTTGGAAGCTTGATGAAATGAACTTTATATAGAATGACTCATTCAATTACACCATACTACTCTATGATTTTTGTCTTTCTCACCAAGTTACTATAGAAATCCATTTTTGAGACTTGAAACAGGAAGCAAAGTAGATATACAGAAAAGGGTGATGACGATCAAGACTGTCCCTTTTTATGGAAAACTCACACAACAATGAAAATGTATGCAAGCTAATAGGGCTTGTCTTTGAAAGAACAGGTGAAGAAGCCTACTTCAGAACTTCTATTCTTTTTTTTTTAGGTTTTTGCAAGGCAAATAGGGTTAAGTGACTTGCCCAAGGTCACACAGCTAGGTAATTACTAAGTGTCTGAGGCTGGATTTGAACTCAGGTACTCCTGAATCCAGGGCCAGTGCTCCATCCTCTGTGCCACCTAGCTGCCCCCAGAACTTCTATTCTTGATAGATGTGATGGTGCTCACCTGCCCCTGAGGAGAGTGAATTGCTTGAACAAAGTTCTAGACTACAAGATGGCTAAAAATAATTGGGTATTCGTATTAATCCAGTATTAATATAGTGAACCCCTGAGAACAATCCCATTTAGCACCCTCTAAGGAGGAATGATGACCCAAGTTATAAAGAGAGGGTCAAAACCTCTCCTCTGGGACAATTAGCAGTGAGATTGGGCAAATGAATAGCCTTTACACTTCTAGTCTGTGAGAGGGAGGAGGAGGAAGAAGGGGAAAGGAGGAGAAGGAGGGGGAGAGGAAAAAAAGGGAGAGAGAAGTGATAGGGAGAGAGAGGAAGAAATGGAAAAAAAAGAGGAAGGGGGAGGACGGAGAGGAAGAAGAAAAAGAAAAATCAAAGGGAGATGGAGGGGAAGAGGGAGAGGAAGAGGGGAAAGGGAGAGAGGGGGAATGTAAGAGGAAGAAAGAGAAGGAGAATAGGAAGGAGTGGGAGGAAAGGGAGAGTAAGGAAGAGGGAGAAGAAAAGAGAGGGAGATGGAAGAAGAGAGAAGTGCAAAGGATAGACAGAGATGGAAAGAGAAACAGAGTTAGAGAGGTGGATATAAAGAATGAGGCATAGAAGAATTTCAAATCTCTTAGCACCTTTTAATTTTACTGAGAAGGCCTGCTAGTATTAAGTTGAAAAATTGCTACCCATGAGCCCAGTTGCTTAATTTTACCAAGTCCAAAAGGCTAAAGAGTTGAGATAATATCATGCAGGGAAAGGTCTGGACCAGAGGTTCTTACCTCTAAGCTAATATCTTTTAAGTTTTACTGTGGTTATTGGGTAAGGAGAAAAATGTCCTATAACTTTGTACATCCAACAACTGAATGTACAATAAAAGGCAAGAAATAGCTAACGAGCTTTTATCCTAAGAATAACCATGAGCTTATTTCAGTTGAAAAGTTGTTTGTACACTTATTTTTAATGAATAGTCCTTTATCTGACAATACTGAAACACCCATTTAAACTATAACGTCTGTATTTATGTCTGTTGGAGACATGCTATTATTAAGTTGAAAAATTGCTATCTCATCAGCCTGATTGCTTTTTAAACTTTGTCTCCCAAGCAAAGCTTTTTTTTACAAAAAGCTTTAGTTGTATGAAGAAGACAAATACGGAAAGTACAAAGAAGAAATTCTTTTGAGGATATTTAACAGCAAAAAACGGGCACCATGGTTGAGCCAACTCAGCACTTAGAGCACCTAAGACCCTTAAAAAATGCTCTTTATTTACTGCCTTACACTGAGCCTACTCTCCCCCCCCCACCTTCCCCCAAATAAAGGCAAACAAAAACCACAAAAGCATTTTGCTCCCTTAAAAAATGAATCTCAAAGCTATTAATCCCCACTCTACCCATAAGGTAGAAAGGCCTCTGGAACATTGTATTTCTAGTGCTATCACAGAATAAAAATACTCTTTCTAAATGAACAAATCCTTCATAGAAGGAAGAAAGATAAGCTAGGGCTTCTGTTGAGGAGCTGGGTGCTGAGGAGAAAAAGAATGTGTCTTTTAGAACCCTTATTCCCTCAGAGCTTTATAGGAATTAGGTAAAATAATTTTTTAAGCCAACTGTATTGAATAAATCTGAATTGTGGTCTTACATTGTGGATATGCATTCAACCATATGCACATTTTCATCTGCAAAGATTACATTTGACTTTCAATCCCATGAGTGTTAGCACTGTCACTGTGTCTCATATTGGCTATTGTAGTAGTCGACTAACCAGCTACTCTTCTTCCAGTTTCTCCCTCTCTGGAATATTTTTCACATCACTATTAGACTAATCTTCTTAGTGCAAAGCTCTGAGGAAGGAAGGAAGAAGGAGAAAAAAGAAGGAAGAAAGAAAAAGAGAAGGAAGAAGGAAAGAAGGAAGAAAGAAAGAAAGAAAGAAAGAAAGAAAGAAAGAAAGAAAGAAAGAAAGAAAGAAAGAAAGAAAAGAAAGAAAGAGGTAGGGAGAAAAAAGGAAAGAAGGAATTTTAGGAAGATAGGAAGAAAAAAAGAAAGAAAACAGTAAAGAGGTCAATTCATCCTCTCCAGGAACTCATGGTTTAAATGAGGGAAAGAAAACATGTAGTAGAGTTCAGTTGATAATCATATGGAAAGACCTGGGAATCCTTAGGGATCAGGGATGATACAAGGCCCAAGAGTACTAGTTCACCACCATCAAGAAGGGTAAACCTCATTCTGACCTTTCAGAGACTTAGACTCTAAGATCTAAAGCACCTTTCCCCCTGCATTTCTCTATTATACTCATCATATTATAATTATTTTACATATTATATGTCTTTCATCTCCCTACCCCCCCTTGCAGTAAATATTATAATGTAAACTTCCATTTGCTCCCTTGACTGTCAGATACTATCCGGAATTTAAATCCATGCCTCCTGTCTATAGATTGATTTCCATATATCAGATATATCTACAAGTTCCTAAAGAGTGACAGCAAGGACCATATTAACCCTTAGGAGACTCAGAGAATTGGGATTTTTGAGGAATAGTTCAAAATGGATTATTCTGTCTCACCAGCTGTTCAGAGTCTTATTAAGCACTGTTTTTTGTCTTTTTCTCTTAATAAAGCACTTTATAACTCACTTTGGAACTTTAAAATATTTAATTCAAAACACAATTCTGTACCCACTACATAGGAATTTTGGGAATATTAAAAAATTACTATTTATGGGAAAAAACTCAAAGGCTCAGTTTTTCAGCCTCTGTTCCTAGAGATAAAGAATGTGGATTCTTACCTCAGTTCCACTGGACCATTCTAAGATTCCCTTTGCCTGGTGGGAAATGGAGTGTGATGACAATATCCTATCTCCTTGGATCTTAGGGAAAGAAGATTAAAGAAATAATTTCTTCAAATTTCAATTGACTACTTAAGAAAGATTCCCTCAAAATATAACAATAAAAAAGATAACTCTGATTATTGGTGTTACATGAATAAAACCAGTTATTGCCATCATAATGTTCTTAATAGCTACAATGGGGAAAGAGACTGGAGGAATATATTGAGAATCATCATTTTATCACATTCAAATTCAGTATAATCTTTTGCCTTAGTATTTAGCTCAGTGGATATTAGATAAAAATTGTTATTACCTCACTGACCTTGATTGAGTTCTAGTGGAAAGAGCACTGTTACAACTCAAGACATGAACAGTAGTCCTAGTTCTATCACTAATTAATAGTGTAAACTTAACTGTCACTTTAATTGTTTTCATTTTGTTTTTACTTGTTTTTCCATTTTCAAGTTGGTGACAGCTAGGAGGATCAGGAACAGTTAAATTCAAAGAGGCAACTCTGACTCTATGAGATCATGATCAAGTCACTTAATTTGTATAGACTTAGGTTTCCTCAACTACAAAAGGAGAATAATAATACTTCTTTAAAAATTATTTTCCCCAATTATATGTAAATACAATTTTGATCTTCTTCCTCTTCTTTCTTCTTCCTCTTTTTCCTTCTTCTTGAATATTTGTGTTCCTGGGAATATGGACAATATTTTTGCCTAATTTCTTACCTAGTCTTAATTGTAGAGTGGCTATTGCCTCAGTCAAACTGAGATGTGATAGACCTTAACTAGGCCAAGGTCTTCCATTGCATCCAGGGCCATCTCCATTCATTTTGCTCCTGGATTGAGATGACTCCCAAGAAGAGAGTGAAGCTGGTGACTTTAAATAGTTCTCCCTCACTTAAATTCAATTCATTTGAAAGTCATGGCATCACTGTCTTGATGTTGTGATCCTCTTTAAGAACAAAAGACAAACAACAAATTGATAATAGCTAAGTCATTCACATTTGATTATCATACAATATTGCTGTTATTGTTTATGCAATGCTCTGGTTGTGCTCACTTCACTTTGCATCAATTCATTCATGTCTTTTCAGGTGTTTCTGAAATCATGCTGTTAATCATTTCTTATAGCTTATTATTTCTTATGAATTTTTATCACAAACATACTACAAATTGTTTAGCCTTTCCTCAATTGATGGCCATACCCTCAATTTCCAATTCTTTGCCCTTATAAAAAAGAGCAGCTATAAATATTTTTTTGTAAATATGTGTCTGTTTCCTTTTGTAAAATATTTCTTTGAGATGGAGATCTAGCAGTGATATTGCTGGGTTAACAGATAGGAACAGTTATAGCCCTTTGGGAATATTTCCAAATTGCTCTCAGAATGATTAGATTAGTTCATAACTTCCTCAATGGTGAATTAATGTCCCAATTTTCCCACTTCCCCTCCAACATCTGTGTGAGATGGTACCTTAGATTTGCTTTACTTGGCATTTCTGTAATCAACAATGATTTAGAGCATTTTTATATAACTATATATAGTTTTGATATCTTTATCTGAAACCCATCTGTTCATCTCTGATCATTTATCAATTGGGAAATGACATTATTTTAAAGTTGCCTCAATTTTCGATATATTTGAGAGATGAGGCATTTTTCAGACAAACTTATTGTAAAAGTTTTCCTTCAGTTTTTTATTTTCTTTCTAATCTTTCCTGCACTGGTTTTTGTTTGTGCAAACCTTTTTAAATTTAACAGGGTAACTAGGTGGCAAAGTAGATAAAGCCCTGGCTCTGGAGTCATTAAATCTAGCCTCAGACACTTAATAGTTTTATTATCCTGGGCAAGTCATTTAACCCTATCTATCTCAGTTTCCTCATCTAAAAGATCAGTTGGAGAAGGACTTGGCGAATCTTTCTACTATCTTTGCCAAGAAAATCGCATTTGGGGTCACGAAGAGGCAGATATGCCTGAAACAACTGAACAACAATAATAGCAATCCTCTATTATTCAGTCCTATAGCCTTCTCTTATTCATTCATCTGACAGGTAAACTATTTCTAATTTACTTGTCATAATTGTCCTTTATGTCAAAATCATATACTCATTGTTAACCTTATCTTGGGATACAATGTGAGATGTTAATCTATATCTAATTTCTGCCAAACTGCTTTCCAGTTGTTCCAAAAGTTTTCATCAAAAATGAGTCCTCGGGGTGGCTAGGTGGTGTAGTGGATAAAGCACCAGCCTTGGAGTCAGGAGGACCTGGGTTCAAATCCAGTCTCAGACAATTAATAATTACCTAGCTGTGTGACCTTGGGCAAGCCACTTAACCCCATTTGCCTTGCAAAAAAACCCCCTTAAAATAGTAGGTATTTAAAAATGAGTCCTCAAAGTAGGGATCTTTGTATTTTTCAAACACAAGATTACCATGGTAATTTCCTATTGTGTACCAAGTTTATTTCATTGATTCACTGCTCCATTTCTTAGAACTAGACTGTTTAGATAATTACCATTTCAGAATATCTTTTAAGCTCTAGTACGGCTAAGCCACCTTCCTTCACATTTTCCCCATTAATTTCCATGATATTCTTGACCTTCTGTTCTTCCAGATTAATTATGTCATTACTCTTAAATATTTGGTATTTTCTATAGTTATTTGAAACAAGGTTGGATGAGGTCGGATTTGAACTCAGGTCCAGTGCTCCATCCACTGTAACCACCTAGCTGCCCCCCTCCATATACTTTTTGATCCAATGCTACTGCTCTCCTTGCTGTTCCATAAAGAGTCTTATTTTATATTTCACTTCCAGGTATTTTTCTCTGATTGACCACCATGTCCTAAATGTTCTCACCTTATCTTTTACCTCTTGGATTCCCAGTTCCCTTCAAGTTCTGCTAAAATTTCACCTTATAGAGAGTCTTTTCTAGTCTCCCCTGATTTTAATGCTTTCCCTCTGTTGATTATTTTATATTTATCTGGAATATAGTTTGTACATAATTATTTGCATGCTGTCTCCCCCCCATTAGATTTTAAGTTTCTTGAGGACAGGAACTATTTTCTTTTCTTTTTCTTTTGTATCCCCAGCACTTGGCACAACACTTTATACAAAGAAAGGACTTTAGAGATGTTTATTACCTAAATAATTAATGTAAATTAGTACCTGTTCTGCAACTTAGAGTCCTGGAAAACTACCTGAGAAACAAAAGGTTCAGTGACCTAACCATGGTCAAGTAGTCAGTAAATGTCAATGGTAGGACTTGAATCTGGTCTTCCTGACTTCAAGGTCAGTTTTCAGTCTTTAGTACCTATTTAAAGAGCTTTATTGGGGTGGGGGGGGCTAAGTGGTGCAGTGGATAGAGCACCAGTCTTGGAGTCAGGAGTGCCTGAGTTCAAATCTGGCCTCAGACAGTTAATAATTACCTAGCTGTGTGGCCTTGGGCAAGCCATTTAACCCCATTTGCCTTGCAAAAAAATCAAAACATATAAAGAGTTTTATTATGAGAAGGTGCTTTGAAAAGGACAAAATACCATAAAATATTTGAGATTATTATTATTAGACTATTTAAGACTCAAAGTCATGTATCTTTTGTTGTGCAAAGTGGCTCAGGGACAACAATCAATAAATAATCGGAACAGAACATTCCAACCTTGGGAGTCATTCCAGCCAGGAAGTCACAAAACCTAAGAGTTGAAAAGGATCCCAGAGAAAAACTAATCACCTGTACCTGTTCCTGATAGAGTCCCCAGTTCAATACATTCATATCTGTTTTGATGATTTTCATTGGGAGGAATCTTACTGGTTCACTCCTATTTTAGACAGATCTGACTATTAGGGTTTTTTCCTGACATTGGGTCTACATCTCCAACCTATAACACTCCTAATTATGACTTCTAGTTTTTTTTTTTTATCTTTTTCAAGGCAAATGGGGTAAAGTGGCTTGCCCAAGGCCACACAGCTAGGTAATTATTAAGTGTTTGAGGTCGGATTTTAACTCAGGCACTCCTGACTCCAGGGCCAGTGCTCTATCCACTGTGCCACCTAGCTGCCCCCTAATTATGACTTCTGAAGCCAAAAAGAACAATCCCACTCACTTTTTTATTCCATACAACAGTCCTGTTCTGTTGAGATCTTTGATGTGTGTGTGTGTGTGTGTGTGTGTGTGTGTATGTATGTATGTATGTATGTAGAGGGTTTGATCTCACCATTCTATCTTACTTTCTCCCCTAATTGAAGTCATCTGATAAGCTTGCCATGTTCTAGATATAACCTGCAGGAATGAACATTGTAGGACCCACCCCATGGAGCATGAGTGCCAAGTCTATGCCCTGGCCACTTCTGGAAGAATGTGTTTTGGCCTTGGTCTCTATGTTGGATCCCCCAGTTCCTCTATTACTAAAATAAGAAACCATATCAGAAGACTGGTCAATAAGCAATAAGGATGACCCATTCAGTTGACTTTAAAGAAAAAGATAGATTTCACTCCTCTTTTTTTCTTCCTGTCTTCTAAATGGTGACTTGGAACTCCAACAGCTTTTCCTTGGGCTTGCTGTGGTAATAGTGGGGAAGAGATGATTTATTATACTCCCCCCCCCCCAATCCCACAACAAACAATGAGACTCTGTGTTACCTAAGCAAGCTTCAGTCTGGCTCTAGGAGCAATTACAGCCTCTTCTGTTTTGTGCTTGTCTAAACTCATATGACTGAATGTGATCTTGACAGATGGATTTTTCAAATCTACTGGTTACCTTGTGAATTCAAAAGTTATTGCTGCTTAAATTAGCTCTGGGGTCCTATGGAAGGTGCTTCTTGAAAGTAGGACAACAATCTTAGAGATGTTCATTATGAAGAGAATGAAATCTGTCTCCCTGTTAACCTTGGTAATAATAAATAACATCCTTTACCAGCTCTATGATATAAATGGAGAGCCTTTTCGAAGGATACCTATAAATCTGTTGTGGAGAGACTATAGACATGAGCCAAAACTCTCAACAAACAAGGAATTTTGGTTCTATAGAAGTTCCATAAAGTATGACCAACTCCCTTAACTAATACATCCCACTCTGATTCATCTGATGATTTTCAGAGATATTCAAATTAATCATAATCTATCATCTATTATTGATTGAGTCAATAGTCACAGCTATTGAACAAAAAGAGAATTCTTATCAGGTTAAGGTACCTGAGTTTAGCACTGTTACTTTCTATAAGTGAGTTGGGTGGGGTAATTGTACTCACTGAGCTCTGATGCTTGCATATATTTACTTTCTTTGAACTTCAATGAAAAGATTTTAAGCTTCTTGAGAGCCAGAGCTGTTTGACTTGTCTTCATGATCCCAATGCTTATGATAATGCCTGCCAGATAAGTAAGCAAGTAATGAATGTTTGTTGATTTTTTAGAGATACACAAAAACACAAAGAGGGAGCTCAGAAATACATCAAGAAAATTCCATGACCTCTTCAGCCATACTATTTTTCACAAAGAAGTCTGATTTCATGCTCTTGCTTCCCTCTTTCCAAGAGTATCACAGTTGCAATAGCTGTAGAATGGATCATTTAAAATATCAACTCAAAGAACTGAATTTATAAGAATACAAACTATTTCCCTATTGATAAATGCTCAAAGATCTGAATAGGCAGTTTTCAGATACAGAAGTCAAAAATATCTAAAAACAAATAAAGAAGTACTCTAAATCACTTTTGATTACAGAAATGCAAATTAAAACAGCTCTGAGGTACACATCATATCAATCAGATTAGTTAAAATGGCAGAGAAGAAAAATGATAAATATTGGAGAGGATGTAAGATAACTGAGACAATAATACATTGTTGGTGGAGTTGTAAACCGACTCAACCTTTTTGGAGAGTAATTTGGAACTGCGTTCAAAGGGCAATCAAATTGCATACCCTTTGATCCAATAATACCACCACTAGGTCTATATTCCAAAGAAATCATAATAAAAGGGGAAAAGATTTACTTGTGAAAAAATATTTTTAGGAGCCCTTTTCATGGTAGTAAAATTTTAGAAACTGAGGGGATGTCCATTTGAGGAAATGACTGAGCAAGCTGTTGAATATGAATATAATGGAATTCTATTGCTCAATAAGAAATTATGAACAGGAAGATTTCAGAAAAACAACCTGGATAGACTTGTATGAACTGCTATAAAATGAAATGAGCAAAAACTGAGAGAACATTGTACAGTGGATCAGTAACATTGTGTGATGATCCACTATGACTGATTCAGCTCTTCTCAGCAACACAATGTTCTAAATCAAGGACTAAAAAAGGAAAATGCTATCCACATCCAGATAAAGAATTGATGGACTCTGCAGATAAAAAGAATACTTTTTTTTTTAAACTTCATTCTATTTAGTATTTTTTTTCTTTCTCGTCTTTTTCTTCTTTCACAACTGTGACTAATACAGAAATATGTTCTACATGATAGCACAAGCGCAACTTATATCAAACTGCCTACCATTCTAGGAAGAGGGAAGAGGACAGGGAGGAAGGGGGGGGAGAAAAATTTAGTTCAAGATCTTGCAAAAATGAATGCTAAAAATCATCTGAACATACTCCTAAAAAATACTAGCTCAAAAGCTCAGCATCTATTTGGTCTCACTTGTTTCTTGGAAAAAGTCATGCTAAAAAATGTTTTTAATTTAATAAAATTGGTCACCAGGATATTCAGCTCCTAATCCTCTTTGCAATCACCATGCTATCTTTATTCAAGCACAGGTCTGCAATCACCTAGTACTCTGTGCCTCTTTATTAGACTTGAGTGACCTGTTTTTGCCACTTGTTCTTTTCCCTATCTCAGGTCAAGAGAGAGGATTGCTGCTACAGTTACTGCCCCCACCCCAGTCCTTTACCTGCTCTCTGAGATTAAATCCAGTAGGGATTGGTTCATTGACTATGCTGTAGAAGCAGTTCAAACCCTTAATGGACTTGGTTTCTTTTTCCCCAACACCATTACATGTGACAAGAGTGATATGTCAGCAAAGTCACTGAGGGCCCAGGGGAGGTGAAGACCAGCTTACTCTAGAGGAGGGATCCTAAGGCCCTCCTGTATTCTGGGTGAAATGGTCCTTTCCTGCTTGGCCTCTCCAATACTGGCCTCAAGAGCTCTCCTTCCCAGACTTCTCTAAATTCTTACTTTAGGTCTAGAATTCCTAATTATATCTCTTGCTAAAGCACTGGTGACCTCTAAGTTAACATAATGAGATCTTAGTGACCCTTCTTCATTCTATGTGTTGGCCCATTTGAAGAATATTTGACTTTTTTCTTATTATTAGCAAGAGTAGATTGTACTATTTCAACAAGTACAAACTTCAATGTGATCTTTATTGGAGAACAGAGGATTGTAATTCTTTCTAGATCCAGGTAATCTTCAGGTTTGTTCTGAGCCAGAAACATTATCTCAAAAGTCAACTCATTCATAGACTGAGCCTTGGCTTCACCAGTAGGAGTTTGGTCGAATAGTTCACTTTTATACACAGTTCTTTCTAGGGTATTCTAGATTGTTAAATTTTTTTATGAAGACCTGGAGACCCTTATCATCAATGTACCAAAAGAGGACAAACATAATTCTGGGTTACTTTAATGCTAGAGTAGACTCAGATTACCAGACATGGCAGGGAGTGCTTGGGAGTTAGAAACAGCAATAGCAATGGTCACCTTCTACTGAAGACTTGTGTATCTCATGACCTCTCACAAATCCTGTTTTCCACTTACCTAAACACAATAAAACTTCCTGAAGTTTGTAGCAAACATTGGCATTTTTTAGATTATGTGATTGTAAGAAGAGACAGACAGGATGTGAGAATGACAAAGGCAATGTGTGGTATAGAGTACTGGAGAGACTCATCCTCTCTAAGCCTAATATTCATATTCAACCAAAGTGATAGTCCCAGGGCAAAATGAATCCTAGAAGAATTAGTATTAAGAGATTAGGGTGTCTCTCTGAGTGGGAATAGTTTGCTGCTAACTTGGAGGGAAAACTGAGCCAGCAGAAAAGGAGTGGGCAGCTTTCAGAGATCTGGTGTACAGCATTGCATTTGCTCATCTGGGCCAGAACATTCACAAACACCAAGAGTGGTTTGATGAAAATGATGAGAAAATACAACTACTAAATGAAAAACAAGAACTTCACAGGGTTTGCCAGCAGAATAGTTCATCTATTCCTAAGAAGGCAGCATTTAATTCCATCAAAAGCAAAGCCCAAGTGAAGCTTAGAGAGATGTAGGACTCTTGACTCAGTAAGGAGGCAGATGAAATTCAACTTTATGCAACCAATAACAAACCAAAATACTTTTATGATGCCTGAAGGCTATTTATGGACCAAAGACCAAAGATTGCATATCAACTACTGTGCTGATGGATCAACATTGATTAATGATAGGGACATGATCCTATAGAGATGGACTGAACATTTTTATAGTGTTCTTAACAGACTATCATCACTCAATGCAGAAACTATTGGCTGTTTACCTCAAGTTGAAGTCAACCAGTCCCTACCTGAAGTTCCAACTGAGGAAGAGGTTTTGAATGTAATTAGATTCCTTTCAAGTAGCAAAGCACCTGGTGCTGATTCTATTCCACCTTAGATCTGCAATGTGGGTGTGTACATTTTCTAGGTTTTATGGCATGAAGAAGTTATCCCCCAAGAATTCAAGGATATCTCAATTGTCCATCTCTGCAAAGGTAAAGAGAATAGATTGTTCTGTTACAATCATAGGGGTATTTTCCTTTTAGTCATTGCTGGGAAGATTCTTTCCAGAGTCCTTCTCAATAGGCTGATCCTTCACCTGACAGTTGGTCACCTTCCTGAGAACCAGTGTGGCTTCAGAAAGGGGAGAGGAACAGTTGATATGGTATTTGCTGCCTGACAACTCCAGGAAAAATACCAGGATTAGAACAGAAGTCTGTATACAACATGTGTAGATTTGACCAAGGCCTTTGATACCTCCAGTCATGTGGGTTTAAGTAAAATTATGTCAAAATTTGGTTGCCTGGAGAAGTTAATCAGTATTATGTCAATTTCATGACTATATGCATGCCCAGGTTCTGGATCATGGATGATGTTCTTGAGAATTCCCAGTCACCAATGGAATAAAACAAGGATGCAACCTTGTTCCATACTTTTTAGCATGATATTTTTAGACATGTTGTCAAATGCCTTTAATGAGGATGAACATGGCCTCAAGGTCAGCTACCACACTGATAGCAAATTCTTTAACTTGAAAAGACTGCAAGTCAAAACCAAAATGGAGCGAGTGTTGGTTCATGATCTTGTTTGCCGATGATTGTGCACTCAATACAGCCTCTGAAGCTGAGATGCAACAAAGTATGCATCGATTCTCTGTTGCTTGTGCTAATTTTAGTCTGACAATTAACAACAAGCAACCAGTACCACACCAGTCATATATATGTGGAACCATCAATTACAGCAAGTGGAGAAGTTTTGAGTACTGTGGACAAGTTTACTTACCTTGGCAATGTCCTTTCCAAGAAGATACACATCGATGAGGAGGTTGATACTCACATTGCCAGAGCTAGCTCAGTATTTGGGAGGCTCCAAAAGAAAATATGGGAGAGAAGAGATATTAGACTGATGACCAAACTGAAGGTCTACAGAGCCATTGTTGACCTCATTGCTATATGTCTGTGAAACCTGGATAGCCTACCAGTGCCATGTCAGGAAACTGAATCACTTCCATTTTAATTGTCTTAGGAAGATTCTGAAGATCACCTGACAGGAGAAGATACCAGACACTGAAGTCCTTTCTCAAGCTAAACTGACTAGAATTCCAACATTACTACAGAGAGTGCAACTATGATGGGCTGGACACGTGGTTAGAATGACAGATGTATGCTTGCCAAGAAAGCTATTTTACGGAGAACTCACACAGGGTAAGCACTCATGAGAGGGTCAAAAAAAGCAATAACAAGGCACTCTTGAATGTCTCATTGAAGAACTTTAGAATTGACTTATCCAGCTTGGGAGACACTGGCATAGGACTGCCCAGCATGGAGTTCCCTCATCAATGAGGGTTTTGCACTCTATGAGGAAGGCAGAATTGAAGCAGTTCACAGGAAATGTGAGATAAGTAAGTTTAAAGTACCTACCCCAGGTGTTCACATGAATTATTTGTGCCTAACCTGTAGTAGAGCATTCCAAGCTTGTATTGGTCTGATCAGCCACAATTGGACACACTGTAATTTGTCTCAAATATAGTGATGTCAGTTTTGTTCTTCTTTGATAATGAATGACTAGAACCAACAAAGATTGTTGAAACTCCTCACATGATGCAAAAGGAGGCAATATTTTCTATGTTGAATGTCAAATGGGAAGGGAGGGCTTAATGAAACAGATGAAAACAACTTTATGGTTGTGCCCTTATTTTCACACTGGATTCTGTGTTGCCTATTTGTGTGTGTGTGTGTGTGTGTGTGTGTGTGTGTGTGTGTGTGTGTGTGTGTGTGTGTGTGTGAGAACAGATGCCTTGGGAGTGGCTGATGGCAGGGTAGTGCTAAATAAAATTTTGCCATAAAGGGAGAGTAGGTCAGAGTCCAAGGTTGGATGCCTCACAGTCTTATTATTCCCACTAGTTGACTATAACAGAATGAAAATATGCTGTACTGATCTTGGAAGTGCTGAAATCAATGCTTCCTTGGAGACAGGCCATTATAACTTGGAAGGAGTCAAAAGTCCCATAACAATCTTAATTCTCTGCAAAATCTTAGTTTCCTTTAAGGAGATCCAGGCCTTCAGTGGACACTATGCCCTATGGGTATTGTTATTTTTGTTTTTGTATGTATGGGGGCCAATGATGGTGATTCAGGTACTTGGATTGGAAACCCTCCTAATTTCTTTTGTCTTTTTTGATTCTGTGATTTTTGAATTTGGCATATACCAATAAACACAAATATTTCCATATACAGAAAACAGAAAAAGAGAATTTTATATGAAACCACAAATTTCTATTATGTATTATTGGCATCTTTTAATAGCAAACCAAAAATTCAACACATTTTAAAAACTGTTCTGATGATTTCTCTTTCTGAACTTTTCCCCCATTCTGGCTTTTAAAAAAACACTCCAATGAAAACTTTTCCTTTTTTGTTTGGTAAAAAATATTTTATTAGTCCCTTTCTCCTACTCCTTCCCTTCACCCCACCCCTGTACCCCAAACCCAATATAACAAGTTAATAAAGTCAAGCAAAATATATCCACACACTGGATATGTCTAAAAATGCCTATCTCACTAGTACTTTTAGTCTACCTTTTTTGTCAGGAGGGGAGTAGCATATATCAATATTGGTCCTCTGGAGTAGTAGCTGGTCATTGCATTACTGATTTTTTTTTCTCTTGAAGTTTAGAGCCTTAAGTATACCATGTTCTAGTGGAAATATTATTCACCCCTGAAGGATACATAGCAGAACTAAGAGTAGCACAGTATTAGCTTAACTTGAGCCCCTTTCAAAACTACTCATTCACCTTTGGTATCCAATAAAACTTTCTCAACAGATGGACTAAACCAGGTTGAGGATAACCAATAGGACTCAAACCCATCATCGAGTTAGGAGGGTGTTAATCCTAAATTTGTGAAGACTTCTAGCAAAATTGGTAAAATGAGAACAATTTATTCCAACAGCTATGATGGCACTTGAAGTTGCTGTGGAGCGTTTTGACATTTGGTCAAGTCATTGAAGACCCCAAGATCATCCACTGTATCCTGGGTCATTGCTAGTCATCTTAACTTTTGTCTTGCCAGTAGCCTTTGATGACTCTGGAAGAGAGTCAGGCTGATGACTTTTTGTCATGCCTAAGGGAACTTCTGGGACAGAGCCAAGATGCCAGCTTGCATACTCCTGGAGCATTTCCCTACACAATGTCAGATGAATCCTCTAAATAGACACTAAAGTTACAGATTCTACCAAAAAAAAAAAAAGAACACAAAAGAAGTTCTTGATTTTAGACATCATGGAGGATGTTCAGTGAAAATCTGTCTTTTTAGGGGAAAAGGAGAAATAAAACCCAGCCAAGGAGAGCTAGAAAGTCAGTGGGAAGCCTCTAGCCACAGTGTAACCCAAGTCCTAGCAGCCAGACAGCAATCCAGGTTCCCAGTTTAGCTAGATAGCAGGCCAGCAGGTAGGTTCTCAAACCCAGACCAAGTCTGAACCCTGGTAACACTGAGACAACAGACAGGACTGGATGGGGAACAAATGCCTACATGGGCAGAACCTAGACTAAAAGAAGGAAAGAATCATCTAAACAGGTAATGCCTAGGCTTTATAGCCAATACCTTGGCAAGGGATAAGTCAGGGACCCATGACAAAAATCATGGGACTATACTCCCTATACTCCAGGAGCAGAGCTTAGCTACCAAAATGAGCAAAAAAAGAGAGAGTGGTAATCACAGAAAGCAACGGAGATGACATAAATATCATCTCAGAAGAAGAAAGCAGTGATGAATAACTTACATGGGGAATCTCAAAAGAGTTTATGAATTGGACTCAAATCTAAAACCTCATGGAAGAACACAAAAAAATTTTAAAAATCAAAGAAAAGAGAAAGAAGAAAAATGGAAAAAAGGAAATGTGAGCTTTGCAGGAAAATTATGAAAAATTGATCAAAGAAATCATCTCCTTTAAAATTAAAAGCAACTAACTGGAAAAGGAATATAACTCATCAAAGAATAAGTGAGCAACTGGAAAAGGAATTTTATTTATCTAAAAGTTAAATAGACCTTCAGAAAAGGTAATGCAACTCATCAAAAGGTTTAAAAGAAAAATTAACCAATTAGAAAAGGAAGCACATAGGTTAACAAGAAAATAGAACCCTAAAAATTAGAATTTGACAAATAGAAACTAAGGACTCTGATACATCAAGGGTCTTTCAAACAAAATCAAAAGACTGAAAAATATTGAAGAAAATGTAAAGTACCTTTTAGGAAAAGTAAGTAAACTGGAAAATAGATACAAAAAAGATAATTTACAAATTATTGGTCTATCAGAAAGTCTAGATAAAAAAAAGATAGTTTGGAAACTATCAGGAAATTATTATGGAAAACCGTTCTAATATACTAGATTAAGAAGAAAAAAATATTCCTTGAAAGAATGCACTCCAAGGAATATCCTAGCCAAATTCCAGAATTTTCAATTAAAGGAGAAATTACTGCAAGCAGCCAAAAAAAGAAGCAATTTAAATACAAAGGAAGCACATTCAGAATTATGCAGGACTTATCAGTTTTCAACATTAAAAGATCAGGGAACCTGGAATATGGTATTTTGGAGGGCAAAAGACTTTGAATCACAACCAAGATTACTATCCTGCAAAATTCAGCATATTCTATCAGGGAAAAAGATGGAGTTTTTTTTTTTTTTTTAGATTTTCAAGGCAATGGGGCTAAGTGGCTTGCCCAAGGCCACATGGCTAGGTAATTATTAAGTGTCTGAGGTCGGATTTGAACCCAGGTACTCCTGACGGAAGGCCGATGCTCTATTCACTGCGCCACCTAGCCGCCCAAAAGATGGATTTTCAAAGAAATTGTGAACTTCCAAAATTTTTGATAAAAAGACTAGAACTGAACAAAAAATTCAGTCTTTAAATACAAGATTCCAAAGATGCATAAAAAAGGTAAATAGAAAGGGAAAAACAAGTAAACAAGAGCTAATATATTGTATACATCCCTTGAAGGGAAGATAATACTTATAACTCTTGAGAATTGTATTTCTTTTAGGATAAAGAGTTGAATATAGCTGAAGGGATTGTACTTAGAGAATATGGGTATGGTTGATTCTTATCCTTTGTTATTGAAGAAGACCAAAATGACTTCACTGTGTTTGAAACAAAGTGTGTCCAAGTGTGACTGATCAGACCAATTCAAACTCAGAATGCTTTACCAAGCTTGGGCACAAATGGTCCAGGTGAACACCTGGGTTGTTTAAATTTATGTATCTCACATTTTCTTTTAATTCTGTCTTGCTCAGCACTTTCTCTGAAGAGGGCTAGAAGTTGTGATAAAGGTTTCATTTCTAAAATATATAGAGAACTGAATGAAATTTATAAGGTTACAAGTCATACCCTAATTGAAAAATGCTAAAAAGCACATGACCAGGCAGTTTTCATATGAAGAAATGAAAGCTATATATAATATATGAAAAAAATGCTCCAATTCCTTATTGATTAGAGAAATGCAAATTAAAATAACTATGAGGTAGCACCTCATACCTCTCAGATTGACTGAGATGATTAAAAGGGAAAATGATCAATGTTGTAAAGACTGTGGGAAGATGGAAACATTAATGCACTGTTCGTGGAGTTGTGTACTGATCTAATGATTCAGGAGAGCAAAGAACAATATGCCTAAAGCACAATAAATAATTTAGCAGCACTAATGGAGATGAGACTGATGATGGGATATTTGGTGTCCTATCTAAGATTGAAGTTGATGTCAAAACATGAAGGGACTCTGGTAGAAATCACAAGGGATTCTATAGATTTTTACATTTTAAAAGAGGCTTGATTTTTATAGCTGTTTCACCATCTCTATAGGAACACAACCATTTTGGTGGAATTGTTTAACTTTGAATCATAGAATTAGGGTTACATAGGCTTATAGATCTAGATTGACTATCTAATCCAAACTCTTCATTTTGCATACAAGGAAAATGAAGTCCAGGAAAGATAAGTGACTAAAATATCACAAAGCTTATAGTTATTCAGAGGTGAGATTTGAACCTACATCATTTCTCCAGAGCCAATACTCCTTCAAAGAATATATCTGAGCTCATTTCACTGGCACATTCTGTATAAACAATTCAGAATGTGCCAAAAAAGACTTTCTAAACTTGGGTGGAAGATATCTAGTAAATTTATTCTTATTAGAGAACATAATAAAACTTCAGAGAGGTTTTCAACTTTTAATTATTAAATAGTAAAATAGAATTTTGATGAATAAGTTAGTTATGATTTATAATGCAATGTATTATATTTCTTTATGGACATAGATGTCAGGAAAGGTTGCTCTAAATGGATTTTATTGCTCAGAAGAAAGGGTTCACAGAACTAGGTTTCAAACATCAAAGTCTCTCCTCTGGATCCCTCAGACAGCTCGGTTGTAGTCTGGCCTGAATTAGTGAGATCTCCTTGCAGACCTGCCTGTCTAAGACATGCACCTCAGAAAAAAAAATGAGAAGCGAGGAGTGGCTCAGAGCAGGTCTTGGAGCTGAATCCTAGGCATCTAAGAGCAGGCATCTTAGACCCACAGCTGCTGTGAAGCCTGTTTTTCTTCTTTCATGTCCCTAAGGAACATGACCAAGAATACTAATTAACTTTTCATAAGTCACCCAAAATGATATCAAAGCTCAGGTCTTGACTCCTTAAGTGAGTTTTAGTTGATGTTAATTTAACTTTAGAAACATTTTGTATCATGTGTCTCATTTGAATTTTTCTACCTTTTCTTTTTTTTCCTTTTAAAGAGAAGAAAACAACAGTTGTTCACAAATAAAATACAGGTGATATCCCATCTGTCACTCGTCTCTTAAAGCTAGTTACTTCTAATTTTTCCTTCAACTTTTGACAGCTCGCTCAAAATGCCGACTTTATAAATTGTCAGGACATTTTTTTTTTACACCTGTCTAAAAACTTTGCAAAGACTTGATGGAATGGGGGGGGTGCTCAGGTGACTTGTACCCTTAAAATAATTGCAGGATTAATCATTTCATGTATAAGTTGTGGAGAGCTCCCAGTTTATGACTCTTTTAAGTGAATTAATCTAAATAAAAATCTTCTGAGATCAATAGCTCATTTTTTATCACAGTGCATTCTAAATGTATTATGCTAATCAGATAAGTCAACTTTTGCAGGGCCTGAGAGTTTATGACAGTCTAAAAACTACTACAGATTGGGTGTGATGAAAGTACATTTTTATGAGGGCCAATTCTTGCAAAAATCCCACATCAAAGGAGATCTGTTGTTCCCAATGTTAGCTTCTCAGAAGCATATCTACCCCCATTTTTGAGTACATCTTTTCTTTTCTAAGGTATCCTTACTTTCTTTTGATATATAGAATCCATCCACTGACTAAATAGTCTTTTTTTGGTTATTGAATAATGCCAGACTTTGGAAAAGGAAAATAAGGTGAAAAATAATTCAAATTAAAAATGAAACTTTATTTCTCTAGTTATAATGGTGATAGGATCAGGGATTAGGTAAACTTTTCATAATCACTGAAGTACACTTTATTTTCTTAGAGACAAGAACAGTAGTAGTAGTAGTAGTAGTAGTAGTAGTAGTTGTAGTAGTAGTAGTAGTATTTGACATGAAAAAACAATCATTTATTAAGTACTTAGAGCACTGTTGGATGCTGGGGAGATAGTGACAAAAATGAAACAGTTTTTGCCCTCAAGAAGCTTATCTTCTATTGTTTTTCAGTCCATTTCAGTTAAATCTTTGTAATCTCATAGGAATTTCTTGGCAAAGTTACTGAAGTGGTTTGCCATTTCCTTCTCAAGCTCATTTTATGGTTGAGAAAACTGAGACAAACAGGGTTAAATGACTTGCCCAAGGTCACACAGCTAATAAGTATCTAAAGCTAGATTTGAACTCAGAAAAATGAGTCTTCTTACCTTTAGGTCCAGGCCTCCATCCACTGCCCATCAAACTTATATTCTAAAAGGGAAGCAATAAGTATACATGTAAGGTAGGCATAACATGGAGGGAAAAGTACTAAAGGCAGCCTCTTGAGTAAAAATCTCTAGTGGTTCCCCATTAACTCAAGTATTAATCTCCCTATTTGGCTTATAAAACTCTTCATAAGATGTCCTCTTCCCTTCCAGGCTGTTCTTCATACAACTGCTCTATTTCCCATTTCAATGCACTTGTACTGACTGTCCCCACTGCCTGTAGTGATTTCCTTCTGGAATTTCTGACTTCTTTCAAGATTTTGCTCCAGTGGTCACCTTCTGAGGGAGGCCTTTCCTGTCTCTGCCCTCTTCACTCCACCCACCCAGTCAAGTTGCTAACTTCTTGTATACTACGTACTTAGTATTTTTCTTATCTATCTTATCTCTTTATACACATATTGTTTTCTTCATTAGAATGTAAGCTCCTTGAGGTCAAGGACTACCCTTGTGTTTGTATCCAGAGAACTTAGAAAATGCTTGTGACATAAAGAAAAAATAAATGCTTGTTGATTGATTTGAAAAGCAATTCCTAAAGGGTGGGAACAATATAGGTAGGAAGATACCATTGTAGGCAGCAGTATTCAGTAAGGTTTCTTGGAGAGGTGGACCTTGAGCTGAATTAGGGCTGGAGGAGACTCACCTGGGAGGAGTCCTCTGATTCCAGGGAACCTGGATTGACAGGTATCAATCATATCCTAGTCTGACCTACCTGGGCAGCTTTTTAGTCTCATTGGAATATTCTGGGCACAATATGACAATAGAGGGCAAGCTTGGGTGCTCCCTCAGACCCAACCTCTGCTTGAAGTCATGAGGTCTCTGCTTAAAGATTTTGCTTTAAAGAAAACCATGACCACATTTCACTTTGGGAGAGTACCTGTTATGTTGTTTCCCTCTTATATCCATCCTAATGACCAAGCAGAATAAGTCTAAGCCTTCTTTCCCATGAGAGCCCTTTAAATGTTTTAAGACCACTTCCAAGGCATGTGCAAACTCTTAGGAATATCAGTCTCTAAAACCCCTTTCCCCAAACATACTCATAGTTGCCAGGGTCCCCATCACTTCCCCAATACTGGTGAAAATGGTAGCAGTGGAGATCCCAAGTCTGTGGGATTTGGATATGGAAGAAAATAGAGTTGCTTTATCTTCTTAGGTATGGAGTTATTGCAAGATCAGAAGAAGCTCTACCAATACTTCCCAGGCTACAGGCTGTGAGAGGATCTGTGTTATGCTCATAAACAAGGTACAGACACAGATATTCACATTTGTGTGCTTACTTTTTGCAATCTTTTCTCTTTGCTTGTCTCCAGTGTACAAATAGCTACGAGTAGTTGGCTTTGACCATAAAAAAGAAGGTTCTTGAGACCAATTTCTGAATGATTTCTGTAACCCCAAGCTTTAGGATACTGACTGGAGAAGAGGGATGCTGAACTGTGGTCATAGATAACCTGTAGGACCTGCCATCTTTAAAGACTAATTGAAAGTCAGACTCACTGTATTTAAAAGTGGAAGACACCTTAGTGATCATCTTGCTTAGATCCCTCTTTTAGAAATGAGGAAACTGAGGCCCAGAGGGGGAAGTGACTTGCCAAAAATGATACTGAGAATCAGATGTTAATTCTTTTTAAAAATCCTTTTTCCATCCACTGCCCTTGATGTTTGCAATTAACTAAATCATGTCCCCTTTTGTTAGTCTAGTGAAACCTATGAACTCTTTATCAGAATAATGTTTTTAATGCATAAAATACAAATGATTATAAGGAAATAAATTATATTGAGATATAATTATCATTTTTTAAAAATTAAAAACATTTAAAAGAAATTTGTAGATTCCAGGTTAAGAACCCCAGAAATAAGTAACAGCTGATGTTTCTATAAAAGCATTTTAATTAAAGCCTCTCAGCATCCTTATTAGGTAGGTCTTGCAACTGTTATTTCCATTTTGCAGCTGAGAAAATTTAGCCTTTGAAAAGATTAAGTGATTTGCCTTGCTCTGTAGCCAGTGTCAAAAATGAGATTCAAATCCACTTCTTTCTGGTTTTAAAGTCCAACACTCAATCTACCTTGCCATAAGTTTCCTCTTGCCCCAAAAGAGCCATAAGGGGATGGAGCCAAGATGGCAGAGAGAAGCCAGGAATTTCTTTAAGCCTTCCTGAGTTTTCCTAAGAAATAATATTAATAAAGCTTTAAACCAATGATTCTGGAGCAACAGAATGGAGCATTTTCCAGCAAGGTCTGTCTCAGGTGGAGAGGGAGTGTGCCCAGGGAAGGGAACTGAAACTAGAACATGGGAGGGGCATGACAGGGACCAGCCTGAGGTTCTTAGGTACAGGAGAAATCTTCAGCGGAGGATTCTGGAGTCCCAGGGTCAGTGGCACAGAAAGCAGCTGGGAGGGCTCCAATATAGGTAGTCCAGACCCCTTGTTTAGCTCATGTGACAGTGAGCAAGCCTCTGGCATTCTCAATGCAGAAGGTTTGTGAGTGAGCCCTTTTCTCAACAAAAGAAACTTGGAAGAGTGCCCAGTAACAAAACTCATAATGAGTAAGAAAAGTCTGAGAAAAGCTAGGATTATAGAAAGTTACCTTGGAGATAAAATGGATAAAACTCAATCTTAGATGAGGATGACAGGCCATTAATTGGGGAATGGTTGAATAAGTTATGGCATATGAATGTTATGGAATACTATTGTTCTATTAGAAACCATGAATGATCAGACTCTAGAGAAGCATGGAATGAGTTACAGGATCTGATGTCAAGTGAAAGGAATAGAACCAAGAGAATATTGTGCACATTAACAACAACTTTGAGAGTTGATCAACCTTGACGGATGCAACTCCTCTAAGTAGTTAAGAGAACAAGGAGACCAGCTATGGACAGTGCTATTCCCATCCAGAGGAAGTAAAAACCAAACCAAACCAACTCCCCCCGCCCCCCGGAATACCTTACAGAATCTGAACGAACACTACATTCACTCTTTAAAATTTTCTCTCATGTATTTATTTCCTATCTCATGGTTTTCTTTCTTTTCCCTTATTCATAATTTCTCATACCAAAAAATAACTAATCCGTAAACATGTTAAACACATTGTGTATATATAATATTCACCTGTTTGCCACTGAAGGGAGGAGAGTGGGAAGGGAGGGTGGATGGAAATTATGTAACTCAAAATATGTTTACATGTGTGGAAGTATGTTGAAAAACTTTCATGATATGTAATTAGAAAAATAAAATATCAATTAAAAAAAGAAGAGGATGGCAGAAAAAACACTAGATATGAAACTGTAGAGGAGAACTTGAATTAATCTCCAGCCCAAAAAGGCTTCTTGGAAGATCTCAAAAAGAATTTTAAAAATCAAGTAGAAAAATTGGGGAAAGAAATACAAGAGAAATTCAACATCTTGCAAAAGGAAGCACAAAAATTGACCAAAGAAAATAAATACTTTAAAAATACACTTGGGCAAATGCAAAAACAAATGGAAAAAGACAACAGCTTTTTCAAAAATAGAATTGACCAGATGGAAAAGGAGATGCAAAAGCTAACTGAGGAAAACAATTCCTTGAAGAATAGACTGGGGCAAGTGGAGGCTAATGAAGCTATGAGACATCAAGAATCAGTCTAGTAAAATAAAAAAAAAATGAAAAAATAGGAGAAAATGTAAAATACTTCATTGCAAAAGAGCCATGAGTTATCTGTGCTTTGAATATCCATTTATATTTCTTGCCAAATTTAACAAAAATGAACAGAATGTTGATGCTGAATGTGAAAATGATCAGCAAAATAGGGGCCCCAAAAGGGAAGTAATGTTATGAAGGATGTGAGCCCTCCTATTAGGAGCAGCTGTTTGGATCTGGAAAATCACTGTTGCTGGGAGTATGAAAGTCCAATTCTACCTGTCTTGGCTTTTGCCAGATTGCTGTGCCTCTTCTTCCTTCCAACTTGCAATTATAGAGATGATAAAATGGAAAATAAATATTTGTGCAATGGATGGGAAAAGCCAATTAGTTTTGCACTGGTGAGAAATAATACACAGCTCCTTGCCTCCTTTAATAAGTTGGCTCTCCACATATATTGTAAAATGTATCTTTGCAGTTCTAGTGTGTTTGGAAATTTAAGTGCCACTAGAACAAAGTATATTCTGCAAATTGTAATATTATAGGGAATAAGGCAATAAAATTTCTATATTAGAAGAAAAAAATTAAATGAATTCTAGATATATAATAACTTACCTAAGACATGCCAGAATTGTCAATTTTCCTTGAAAAATACATGCACTCATATGATCTCTTCTTTCCTCTAGCTATTCTTTTTCCTCCTTAGGAAGTATAAAGGTATTTAAGATGTATATATGTGTATGTGTATATGTGTATATGTATATACAAATATACATATATACACACACACATACATACACACATAGTAGAAATGTAATTATGAGTTTAATGTTCTGTTCATCTCCAGATTTCATTTTTAAAATGAGAGGATTATCCAGTCTGGTAAAACATTCTACAGATTTAGGAGAAAAGGAAAACTTACTTTCCTTGAGGAAATAAAGTAAAATTCTGGGAGCAATATCACTTGATCAAAGGCAGTGAAAAAGAATTTCACTGTCTTGTCATCCACTGCTGTTTTCTTCCTTCTCCTCCCCACACCTCATCTCAATAGAATGAAGAGTTGTTTCGGGGGAAGTAAAACTTTCTTGGCTAAATATCCCCACTTAGTTCATTGTTATCCTCCTATGGCTCTTCATCATCCCAGTTGTCTTCCTTTGGATAGTTTTAGTTTATCATTGTCCTTTTTAAGATGTCCACTTACCATCTCTTTCCTAATTCTTCTGAAATCCCCCCCCCAACCCATTCTCTATGACACTTTTAAATTCACTGGGAGTGCTTAACCATCATTATTTATTTGTTTCTTTAGTCATCTATATTCAAAATGACAAACTCAGGAGGAGCAACTGAGTACTTTCTTAAAGTTGGCTTACTCAGGTTGGGTATCTGTTATGGTTTACAATTCAAAGATAATTTTCCTGGCTAGGGAAAATTAGCAAACTATGAAAACCCTCCCAAGGATAGCACTAGATCCTCTTTCAAGCACACAGACACAGAAAACTCAAAATAGGAAAAGTTTTACTTATAAGTCAATGGAAATATGATTTATAACTGAATCTATAAAAGTATTCATATAATTCAATGATAAGCCCTTGCTTCAGAGACTTGTATATTTAACTTTATTATTACCTGAAGCAAACTTTAGTTGTGGGACTCATTTCTTACATATCTTAAAATGAATTGGAATTCAGAAATTATTTGATTAATGAGAAAGTTTAGATAGAATTGCTCGTTCTGGGTAATTCCAGGGTTTCTGGGTACTTGTTAATTGATTAATTATATCAAAAGTGATTTTTCTTTAATTGTATATTAGTGGATTAGCAAAGATTATCTGAGACATTTTAAAATTGAGCATTCTGGCTATATTAGTTTGTTTTCCATAGGTTGAGAAAGGAATCCTTCACTTTTCATACTAAACTACTGCCATCATCAATGATAGTGAAATATGTTACTTACAATGTGTGCTGAATTTATTTTCGAAATCTGTGAAAAAAAGATCCAGATATGTTAGCAAGTTATCCTTATTGTATATAATGTTAATAATCAGAAATTTCCTATCACTTATTGTCTCAGTGAATGTACTTTATTTATTTCCTTCCCATATCATCTGGTTTGATGGATAATAATTTGACACATATTTTAAAAGATTATGCTGTTATAGGAAATGAAACTCTTTATATAAAAAAGATCCATACTGTGAATAGTCAAAGATAATCTTGACCTTAGGGTTTTGGAATGTGTTATAACTTCCCTTTATGCTACTATATTGCTGACATTGGCTTTAGGCCTGGAAGGTTTTCCATCCTGTCTTATTTATCTATAAGGAAAGGGAAACACTGGAATTTACAGTGATAAAATCAAAGATATGATTTGATGGTACCATATTCACCCAAAAAAATTAAGATTAATGGGCTAAGGAATTTAGTTAGTTCTTAGCCATTGGTCCTGGAAAAAAAATTTTTCCTTCCCTGTCTCAGATATAGTCTCTTTTCTTCACTCTTCTGCCTCTGCTTCCCAAGTTTGTAAACTAGATGCTAGGAAAATAATTACTTTTTGCTTTTCCTGTGTGTTCTGAAAATTAAAAGCAATGAATGTTATCAAGTACCCTGAAGAAGATACAAATTAGGGCACTAGCAAGATGATGAGGTAATAATGTTTTCAATTTGGTAGTACTTAATCTAACACACAATGCTGAATGTACTACATCTCAAGAGCAATTTTATATTACTTCCTAAAGTTGGTCCCAAAAATAGCTTTTCCTTCTCTACCTCAGGCAGTCACTCTCTTGCTTGTTCTGCCTTAGTTTTCCAACTAGTAATGTTAAGGAAATAATTTTACTTTTTGCTTCTTTAGTATGTTCTAAGGATTATAAGCAATGAATTCTATCAAACCTTGAAGAAGACATGCATTAGGACACATTATGAATGTTATAATGTTATTATCAATTTGGTAATTTTCCACATGCTGCTGAATATCCTATATCTCAAAAGCAACTTTATATTACTTCCTAAAGGGCTGGAGCTCTGTACAAATGAGTTTCAATAGCCTAACTCAGGTAAGAATTTAATAAAGGCTGTTAGATGGTGATTATGAAAGTAATGAAGACAATCAATAGTAGTATCTTTGTATTGTCATCTAAGATAAATGCAATCTTCATAGACTTTTATAACATGGACCCTTTTATATTTACATCCTGAGATTTTGGCTCTTGGTTTTAGAACAATGACAATTAGATGAACCACATGTGAAAGGGGTATTTCATTATTGACTTTCAACACTGGAGTCAAGCAAATAGAAACAGCACACATTTAGTTTGGATTATGGACACACAAGCTGGAGCCCTTGTATCTCTGTGTTGCTTTAAATAGTCTATTCTTTCTATCCCCCTAAGCTCAATTTTCTTGATATCTCCTCCCAAATATTTACAAATGGTCATATCCACAGTCAACAAATTAATGTAGAAACACAGACACTACTTATTTGTACTGATTACCACTATACTGGATTTTTTTTTATGTATAATCTCCATTATTTTTCTGTGTCTTCCTTTTTTTGTCTCTTTCTTCTTTCTCCTCCTTATCCCTTCCTTTCGTCTCTTTCTTTATCTGTCCTCTGTCTCTGTGTTTCTCTATCTCTGTCATAAGCACACGTGCATGCACACACACACACACACACACACACATACACACACACACATTCCTCCCCACTTAGCTTCTGACCATAGCATTAACCCTTCATACCTTCTTTGTACATAAAATAGCTTAAAAAGGTCAAAGTCTCCCACTGCATCTGAGATCATCTCTAATTGTCCTGATTCATATCTGGCCACTGGACCCATATGACTCTGGAGGAGAAAGTGAGGTTGGTGATTTTGCAGTCCTCTTTCACTTAAATCCAATTCACTAGCATGTCATGGCATCACCCTTTTAATGTCATATCCTCTTCAAGAACAAAGGACAGACAACAACCTAAATGAACAGCAACAACAACAGGTGATTTCCTGGTTACATAGCATTTTACTCTGCCTAGATCTATACTTTTATCACTGCACAGTTCTAAATGTAGAGACTCAGCAATATAGACTGGTAACTTGTCAGTAATTCAGAGATTTGCTAAGTGTTACTTAACCTTTACATGTCAGAAGAAAGTTTTTTTTTTAGGTTTTTGCAAGGCAATGGGGTTAAGTGGCTTGCCCAAGACCACACAGCTTGATAATTATTGTCTGAGGCCGGATTTGAGCTCAGGTACTCCTGATTCCAGGGCCCATGCTCTATCCACCACGCCACCTAGCCGCCCTAGAAGAAAGATTTTAATCCAAGTTGAAGGCCAGATTCCTGTCCACTTATGACATGTTGCCTTATTATAAATCAATAAAATTCTGGTGATAGTCTATTTATATTTTGGCAAAGCATTTGAAAAAGGGAAAATGTTCTCTCTCTTTCTCTCTTTCTCTCTCTCTCTCTCTCCCTCCTCTCCCCTCTCTGTCTGTCTGTCTCATTACCTTACTTAGATTTTGACAATTGTTAATCAATCTTTCATGTTATTCTTGTGTAAAAGATAAACTAGTATGAATATAATCTGGTTAAGTGATTTGCTGAAGGTCACACAGCTAATGGGTATCTTAGGCTGGATTTGAATTTAGGTCCTCTTACTCAGAGTCCATTTGATTATACTGCGTGTGTGTGTGTGTATGTATGTATGTATGTATAGAGATTCACATATAAGCACATACTCATATATATTCATATATTCATATATATATATATATTATATATATATACACACAGTATGATCAGAATGATTTTGAACTGGTGGAATGATTAGACTCAAAGAGTAGCTATGACCTATTTGATATCAATTTAGAAGTCTTTAGCAGCCCCAGAGATCTATGCTTATCCTGGGGTTATGTGTGACTCTATAAAAGCTGAACGAGTGGTAATCAGTGAAAGAAAAGATTTTATATATTTCTGGATATGGATCTACATCAGTTTGTTCTATGTAGATATGGACCCCTTTAATTATTAGCTTTTTTGGGGTATAGATCTTCAAAAAAGATGGTTTGTACCTAAGAATGTTGAAAAGAATACAAGACAGGTAACATAATAGACTCAGGTGATCCAAACCTTGTTGCCATTGGAAAGGCTGCTTTTTAGTAGCTCCTAGTAGACTACTCACAGAGTATTCTTACTTTGGGAGTGTGGCTAAACAGCAAATTGTTTGAAAAATGTTGGGGGTTTTGGTGGATTGCTAGTTTTATATGAACCAATAGAGTATTAAAACAGCTAACAAATGATCTTAGGCTGTGTTAAGAGAGGCAAGGTGGAGATATTTTTGCTGTATGCCATCATCAGCTCACATTTGGAATATTATATTTAATTCTGAATTTCACATCTTCAAGATATGAATAAACTGAAAAGTATCCAGAGGCAACATAATCATAGTTATAAGAATAATAGAGCTATCTATTTAAGACAATTGAGCAGAGAGGTTTATTGACTTAGTATCTAAGGCAGGATTGAAACCCAAATCTTCCTAACTCTAATGTACTATCCACTATACTACTCTGCTTTGTATGTCATTTTGTTTTAAAAAATATAGTAAGCAACTTAAATATATTATGTGGATTGATTGAAAAACAGTATTAGAAAGACAAAATTCACTCCACTTAGAATCTGCTTGTCTGGTTTCACTTAAAATGCCCCTCCTAAGAGAAGAGAGTGAAATATCAAACTCCTCCAAAGCCTTCCTTTATAGAAGGTAGAAATTGGACTCTTAGGTTTGCATCTCCTTGCTCTACCTAGTTTCAGCTTCACCAAATAGGTCCCCCACCCCACTCTAGTATCTCCTATAGTCCCTTTTCCCCCACTCCTTCCCCTTCCCTACTTGTATGCATTCTCTCTCTCCACCCCCAGATCCCATTAGATTGTAAATTCCTAGAGTGTTTGCTGTTGTTATTCATTTGTTTCTAGTCCTGTGTGAGTCATTGTGATTCTTGGCAGAAATACTTGGAGTGGTTTTCATTTCTTTCTCTACCTCATTTTATAGATGAGGAAACTGAAGAAAACAGGATTAAGTGACTTGTCCAGGATCACCCAGTTAGTAAGTACCTGAGGCCAGATTTGAATTCAAGAAAATAAGACTTCTTCACTCTCTCCATGGACACTTAGGTGCCCCTGTGAGGGCAGAAACTTTTTTTTTAAGTTGTAGCTCTACCTTTTAGTACAATTCCAGACATATACCACGTGCTTCAACACCAATAACAAAAAATATTTATTGGATCATTGGATTGGAGAAATAGGAAAGAAGAGTGGAGGAGGGAAGACTTGAAGGTATGATACCTGTCTTCAGTAATTTGAAGGATTGTTACCTATAGACTTGCTTTGTTTGGCTCCAAAAGGCTAAACAATGAGCAATGAGAGAAACTTTCAAAGCTGCACATTTTTGCTGTTGCAAAGCAAAGCTTCCAAACAGTGACCCTAAAGTAGGACAGATGACCTCAAAGGGAAATGAGTTTCTCTTCCTTGGAAGTCTTCCCACAAAGGCGAGATGACAACTTATTGCACACATTGTAGAATGATTTCTCATTCATGTGTGGATTAAATTAGATGGTGTTTAATATATCTTTCAACTCTGGGATCCTGTGAACCTGAAAGTAAGGTAAGGTGGGAGAATTGATTACTATGGACAACTCAGAGACCTCATTTGCCTTGACTGCTATCCATCTCCCCTTCCAAGTCTGTCACATTGCCTTCCCCTTTCCCTTTCCTCTCTATCTCTTATAAATTCTCTTTATCTCTGTTGTTTCAATCTCTCTCTCTCTCTCTCATTCTCTCCTCTCTCTCTCATTCTCTCCCATTCTCTCTCTCTCTCTCTCATTCTCTCCTCTCTCTCTCTCTCTCCTCTCTCTCATTCTCTCTCTCTCTCTCTCTCTCATTCTCTCTCTCTCTCTCATTCTCTCTCTCTCTCTCTCTCTCATTCTCTCTCTCTCTCTCTCTCTCTCTCTCTCATTCTCTCTCTCTCTCTCTCTCTCTCTCTCTCTCTCATTCTCTCTCTCTCTCTCTCTGTTATCATCTGTTTCCCTGTCTCTGTTTTTCTCCCTTTGTCTCTCTATCCGTCTTCCTTACTCTCTGACTCCCTAAATTGTTGGTAAATAATAATAATAAGAAGAAAGCAGTGAACAGGACTCAGTGTCTCACCGGGGAGTTACAGGACAGCTGCTGTTGCCATCACACCTCCCTGGTCCACTAGGTAGAGGACAGGACTGGGAGTCTCCTAGCAATAGAATAAGGAAAGAAAATGACTTCTTTATAGATGCAGTCAAAGTATCATCGTACAAACTTTGTAGCTGAACTGTTTTCCTTTAAAAGGAAATCATTGGCAGCGTTTCCTTTGCTCTATTGTATGAATTGTTACTTACTATTAAGAATCAGCTGCTTTCTTCTTGATGTTATGATAAAGCACTTGCCTTTTGGAAAATGTTTCATAACCTTGCTTTCCTTCCTCCCAGAAGCCTTCTCAGGTAGATCAGGTGTGTATAATTACATTTGTTCTCAGTTATGAAATTGGGGCAGAAATAAGCACATGACTCCTTTGTTGTCATGCAAAAACTCAGGAAAAGTGAAGGATTTAGAACTCACTGCTCTCAGAGGTATAGGCTTTCTCCACACAACACTTAAGGATGATTTGGTGAAATCAATGAAAATATCAGTCAAAAGGGGCTACTTGCCTGATTTCAGTTCTCAAATCCAGTAACCCTAGGTAGAAAAGGTTCCCAACTTCCCCTTATGCCACTGAGATTCAATTCACAAAATGCTTTCAAAGTGTTTACTATATGTAATAGACTGTGATAGGTGCTGAGGATACCAAGACAGAAATGACATTGTCCTCCTCACCTAGCCCTAACCCTGCTGGCTAAGGAGCTTACATGGAGAATGTTATAGGTCAATACAAAATAAAGATAGGAATTTGTGATTTCATTGGTGCAGGAACACTCAAAAGAAGAGTCTCCAACTTCCAAAATAGGGTGATATCTGTTCTATAATTGATACTCTTAGAGAGCTTCCTAAAGAATTGAGATGTTGAGTGATGTGCTTAGCATTCCATAGAGAAGATGGATCCAAATTGGTGCTTATGCAAAGGTTTTTTAATCCTAAAGTTAACTCTCTATCTGTCATGTCATGCTGCCTCACACCAAATAAATGTAAGCTAATTTGAAGGGGGCAAAGGTAGGTGAAGTAAGGCCATTACCATCTGGTGGAATCATGGGAAATTCACTGAAGGAGGGAATATGTTAACTGAAATTTGGAAGGAGCTAAGGATTGAAAAAATATGTAGTAGAGGGTGAAAATTTCAGGGACAAGGCACAGATGTGAGAGATGGGATGTCATATACAAGAAATAGCAACTAGGTCATTTTGACTGTGTAAGGGGAAGGAATATAATAAAATCAGGCTACAAAAATATGCTGTAGCCATACTGTGAAAGATTTTAAATGCCAAAAGGAAGACTTTATAGTTGACCATAGAAGATAATGGGATATTGGAACCTAAATCCAGTTTCTTGAGCAAGGAAAGGACATGGCCAAATATACTTCTTTAGACTTTGTACAGTGAAATAAATAATCAGATACATCCTAACCAGAGATGCAATACTCATTAAAGTAATGTCTTCTGGATTACATTTTATTCAACTTGGAACTGAATGAAATAAAAAGCCAAAGGTCTTTAATCTTTCTATCCAGTCAGGAATAGGAGGAAAAGTCTCAGTCAGAGAACATTACATAGCAAAAGAAATTCATTACCTTCATACTTTAGAATTTTACTCAAAAGGTCACTAATGGGCATGGAAGAGCCAAAGGTTTTGAAGACAAAGGAAGGGCCAGAAAGAAGATAGAAGAAAGAAAATTGCTATTCATTCATTATCAACATACCCCAGAAAAATAGAGACTCCATGGAGACCAAGTGGTTCAGTCTCTGGCAGCTTGGGAACTTTTGTTAGTCCTCTTACTGCATAATACATCTTTTTGTTTAAGTAAGAAAGGAGGCTAATATACCTACAACTTAGCAATATACTGTAAGGGGGAACTAATTGATGACTAGAAGGCACTTCCAAATTCAAATAAAATTTTATTACAATAAACTATAAGAGGTTATCCAGATTGTTTTATTGTATGAAATTTTGTCACATTAACTGTTGTTTGCAATAAGTGAACCATTGACTGGGGATTAGAAATACTATTTTTGCATGTGTGGAGGTTAACAGAAATTATATTGTAGTAGAGTTTGTTAATGTTTCATAGTGAAATATGACTTTATATATGATAAAATAACTGTTATTGCAGGGAATACAATGAAAAGACTGGTTTCAAAGTCAGGAGGAAAAGAGGAGATTCTCTTCCTAATACAAGATTATTTGTTTTAAACAGTTGTCAACTCTATTATCAGTGAATTGTTTCTGTTCTAAAAAAAATCATTGCTCTTTTTCCATTATGATGAGTTTAATACTCTTTCTTCTTGGAGGATGACTAAGAAATTAGATCCTTTTGGTGAGTAGGGTAGTAACAGCAATCAATGGAGAGGAAATAGTGATATTCACATATTTTTTAAACAAGATTTAAAGTCTTCAGACTGAAGTATACCAAAAAAAAATAATGGAGAATTTAAATCCAAATTAAAGGATAAGATAGTAAGAGAGCAAACTTTATACCAAAGTCCTGAAAGAATTTGTGGATGTGATTGACCAGCCTTTGTTCTTTGTAAAATCAAGCAAAATTGGACAGGTAATTTAGAAATACAAATGGACAAATGTCATCTGCTTTTTGAAAAAAAAAAGAGAAAGTTGGATTCTTTAAATTATGAGCTGATGAACTTTTTTTCTTGGCAGAATTCTTGGATTCTAGGGGTGATCTTAAGGGCTTACTTTCCTAACTCTGTAGCTCATTAGCCCCATACTATTATGCTTCCCATTTATAATGAGCAATAAACAATGATTAGCAAAGATATTTATTAAGATGGCATAGTAAAACAATAATTATGAAAAATTCTCCTAAACCTGAGATGCACTCTCCTAGTGCATATATCACCCTTTAGGGGAGGGGATTAAATCTTGGGGGGCAATGGGAATGATGTGAGTCAGCTCCCATTTCCTGCTGCTGCTGCAGGACCTAGAAGTTCACTTTTGTTGGAAGTCTTTACATGACTCCCTCTGGGGAAGTGTTTGCTAGATGTTTTGCTCTGTTGGGTGACCAGGATCTGTTCTTCTCCCCAGAATAAATTTATTCTTTGTGCCAAACACCAGGCCCCTTGAAATGGTTTCATTCTTTGATGACTATCTCTCTGGATCAGTGTCTGACTGCAGTATGTCTCCTGCTCCCTGTTGTATACATTACATCTTACTAATTGAACAAATTTTCTTCAGACATGGTTGATAGGTTGGGCAAAGGATGATAAACCCTCTCCTATTTCCCAAGAGTGATTTTATTTTTCCCCTCAGGGACCTGGTTCTTTTTCCATCTGTTTGCCTCTCCTATCAATGCCATAGTGCTTAGATATTTAAACAGAAACCTAGATAATTTATTTGCTCAACCAATCATATTGCTCTTTTTTTTAACCTCAGATGGGGAGAGAGATGTGTTCATACATTATAAAACATAATATAGACATCCTTTTTGTCTACCATTTTGCTTATAGCTTGTGATTACATTTTGACCTTTATGGTATGGAGCTTAGTCACAGATCTACTACCCTACATATAGTTTGTGAAGGGAAGTGGCATTCACTGTAAGTTATAGATGTGAAGTTTATCAAATCAGTTGCTTTTACAGAATGGAGATTTTTTAATCAATATAAGAATGATAGAATTGGAAAACAAAATGAACTATACAGGTCTGATAATGGGCTAATTTAAATTCAATGGAACTTAATAGAGGTTAATATAAATGTCTACATTTCTTTGTGTATATATTTTGACTCATATCTGTGATTTTCTTGGTTTAGGGAAAACTCCAAAGATTTCTTCAGTCAATGAAGATTAGAATCTTCTCTGGAAGATATAGCCTTAGAGATTGCCTAAGAAAGGCAGCGAGGCTCATGGATAGAGAGGGAGGCTTGTGGTCAGAAGTGGGTTCAAGTGCTACTTCCAAAACATACTAGACGAATGATTCTTGAGAAACTCTCAGTAATTTAGACATTTCTTTCTTTCTTCCTTTCTTTCTTCCTTCCTTCCTTCCTTCCTTCCTTCCTTCCTTCCTTCCTTCCTTTCTTTCTTTCTTTCTTTCTTTCTTTCTTTCTTTCTTTCTTTCTTTCTTTCTTTTGCAAGGCAATGGGGTTAAATGTCTTGCCCAAGGTCATATACCTAATAAGTATCAATTATCTGAGACTAGATTTGAACTCAGGTCCTCCTGACTTCAGGGCCAGTGCTCTTATCCTCTGTGTCACCTAACTGCACCATCTAAGCACTTCTCTAGGACATTGGGAGAATTAGAAGGAGGAGGAGATGGAGATGCTGAATGATGATGATGGAGAGGGTTAACTAAGCAAAAAATTCATATGAAAAAGATCATGAAATCAGTCTCATAGGATCTTAGATCAAAGGGCTTTAGAAACCATATAATCCAACCTATCATTTTATAGCACATATCATATATGATAAATGATTTGCTTTAGATCACACAATAGGAGGTCTATGAGTATTAGTGGACTACAAGCTCTTTAAGAGTTGACAAAAATGTATTGTGATTGTCCCCAAAAACTGATATGATTTTGGGATGCCTTAAGAAAAGCATAGTGTCTTCATTGATAATCCTTTTATCCATTCCTGGATTACATCTGGAGTATTGAATTTTTTTCTGCATGTCACATTTTGTGTAAGGCTTTGACAGGTTGGACCTATCCATGATCCCCTGGAGATCTTCGAGTAGAAGTTCTAGAATTGTAAGGGACATCAGAAGCCAAGTAATCCAAGCCTCTCATTTTACAGATAAGGAAAATGAGGTCCAAGGAAGTAAGAACTTGCCCAAAGTCAAATGGGAAGTAAATATCAGGTCTTCTGAATCCAGAGCCAGTGCTCTTCAACATCAAGAATATTTATCAGGTTCCTAGTATAAAAGACTCAAATTATTGAGATGAGCTCTGAGGTCTCTTCTTGCTCAAAGACACAATGATTCTGTTATGATCTGACCTGCCCTTAATCCACAAACTCAAAGATGCAAGAGAAAATGGGCTGCCTCCCTTGTCTTCTTCTGTTACAGTTCAGAGAAATAGTTTCATGATATGGCTCTGAGATTTGCTGCAATTGGATTAACAGCATTTTTAATGTTTTCTCAAAGAAACAAAAATTCATTATTACTGAGAGAAGAGATTAATGAGTATAGCAGTCTCTTGCTGTGCTCCCAAGCAAAAAAGGCAGCTGCTGCTATTGGGTGTATTTTGGACTTAATATAAAAAGCAATAGCTCAAGCTTTTTTTTGGGGGAAAAAAAAGCTTTAAAGATGCTTCTTTCTTATCTCCTTGACTATCTCCTGAGAATCAGACTTGTCAGCCTTGAGTCAAATAAATCCCAGCATCAGATTCAATGGAGAAAATGAACTATGATTTTATTTGGCTGACATCCACTGCGGGACCCTTTGCAAAAACATTCAACCTCATCCACCCCCTCCACATGCATTATGGGTCTCTCAGACTTTTAGCTAAAAGAAAGTGAACTACACCCACAAAAAATTAAAAGGGACATTTTGGGTCAGACCCTTGAGGGAACTGATTGATGCTTTATAAATCCTAAGTCTCCAAAGCTTTGAATTGCAGTGGGTATGTTTTGCAGTTTGAATTTTACAAAGTATTCTTTAAAGTCTACTTCCTTCTACAGGGATGTCCCACTTTTTTTTAAAAATCACTTCCTGAAAACCTTGCTCTAGTATGGCAATTTGCAAAATATTCTTGGGCTTGACCGTTCTATGTGTGCAGTACTCATTGGAGCAAAAAGTAAGGCACCAACTCCATCTGCATTCAGCTCCAAGATCTAGCATTTCCCTTCCAAGGACACCAAGGGTTACTTAAAGTTTGCAGTGTGTTTGAAAGGAATGTATTCTTCTATAAGGGTTCTTGTTAAAATATATGCCTTCTAAAAATTTAAACCAACATTTCCCTACTCAAAAATATCTGCCTCGTCTTTTTGCTGTATTATTTATTTGGTTTTATAATGCTTAATAAAAATATTTCTTTATTGTCTCAACATCAATATTTTAGAAAGGCTTTCTTCTTGACAAATACAAACTGTATTTTTGACATAAACATTCCTACAGCCCAATCTTCCTAAAAAACACAAATATGGTAAAAAGGGTTACAGTTATATAGCAACAATCCATCAAACAGGGAATAAAAACCAAGGGACTTTTTCACTCGTTTCCCCATTAATGCATAAAAGAGCAGGAAGCACTTTGTGTTTTATACATGTGTATTTCAGATTAAAATGAAATTTTCATAATGTTTGCTGCTAAAATACAATGCAATTAAATCCCCAATGCATTTATTTTGAGTTCCTGGATAGAACTTTTGAATTACTCAGAATCTGACTGTAACCCCAAACTGCTTCGCCAAAGAAATGCTTTTAGCCACATTTAGAATCCCACGAACTTCACAATTCACTTCATTTCAATTCAGGTGCAGTTTTACAGAGTACACTGGATTTATGGATTAAACTATTGAAGTCAATGCTTGGGGGTCACTGCCATAGTTCAAATGAACTGGGATTTGCTTGGTGTGGCTATTTTCACCACTGACATTAATTACAATCCCTTGATGCCTTAGGACAGTTTTCTTAAGCTTCTGTGGCTAAAGTGAAGTTATAACTTGATGCCTAACCTTTTGGTAAGGAGTTCCTCTGATGTATATAGTTAAGCCTCCAGATTAGACTAAAAACTACATTTTGAGATGACCTGTAAGAATGAGTGCCCTACTGGCAAAGCCTTCCAGTATCCAGTCAGGACCATGATCCTAGAATATCAGAGAAAAGCTCTTGTGGGAGGTAAGGGAGACAAAAATATGAATTTAAACTCTTTGGGTGTTTAATTCTTTCTTGTCTTTGGATTACCAGTACATTGTAGATGATAGGCTGTCTGGATTAGAAAATAGATTCTGCCCTTAGGGAGAATATAGAAGTAAGTAGGTAGATAGGTTAAAAAAAATAAGATCTGTGTGCTAAGCACTGGGAATGTAATATAAGCAAAAAGAAAGATAGTTGTTGACCTTAAGGAACCTACTCTAAGGTGGAAAGATAATGCATAAAAGGGGGACATGAAAAGGAGAGAAACAAGGGTTCTTATGGAGTACATCATTGTGGCAAAGTCCTTGGAGTAAAAAGCTTATTTGGGACTTGAATTTTTTGGCCAACCAAGACCAGTCCCAAAATAGGACCCTGGAAAGAATATACCAGTAGAAGGACAAAGTCAATAGGGCAGCAGGAAATTTCAGAACTGCATCAGAGTGGCAAAGTCCATACATAGTAACAGGAGCACAGCACAGAAAGGAGGAAGAAGAGAAAAATAAGAAAATCATGCAAAAAATATGCATAGAGATGAGCATAAAAGATTAATGAAGGGGCAGCTAGGCAGTGCAATGGATAGAGCACTGGCCCTGGAGTCAGGAGTACCTGGGTTCAAATCTGGTCTCAGACACTTAATAATTACCTAGCTGTGTGGCCTTGGGCAAGCTACTCAACCCCATTTGCCTTGCAAAAATCTAAAAAAAAAATTAATGAAAAAAAAGACAGATCAAGTTGTAGGGCTAAGGTCTTTTCAGCCTCTCTGTCTATTACTCATTGATGGTTTAATTAGGAATTTATGTGCATATATGTGAAAACTTTAATAATAATAACTTCAAATGAATTTGATCCTGATGTCCCTTTGAGTTAAGACATGGTTCCTATTAGGCATCCATCCAAAAAAGGATACCCTTAGCAGGGGTAGAAGTGGAGTCAGATTACTCTAGATTTTTTTTTTTTGTCTAATGAATTCTTCATTCCCTCCTACTCCTGGATTTTTTCTTCCAGACTAGGAACAACCCTTCTGTTCAATACTACAAAGAGTTAAAACTCTAATTACTAGAGGTAGACAACATATATGTTGTTTTTGCTTGCAAGTAAACTGAACTGGCAATAAGAAATTTAAATGAGAAGATTCCTATCATCTTCATGGCCAAGGAACTTGGTTTCCGTATTTAGCTAAATATTATCTTCTCTTTGAAAGTATCCCTGATTTCAAAATTCTGAGCTATTTTTTCCCCTTCTCTGAACTTTTTAGTTGTTACCTTTCCTGCACTTTCCATATTCAGCTTCTCCTTATACTTATTAGTAGAGCATAGCATATGCCTACTCTCCCCAGTCAGGCTATAAACTCTTAGAAGTTCAAGATTTATATTCATCTTTATATTTTGTGAACCTGAAGACACTTAAAATTTTAATATAGCACCAAACATGTAACTTGTTACATGATAGCTCCCAATAACTGTTTGAATGACTAGATGGATGGATGAATGAATAAAAGGAATAATGAATAGATGAATGAGTGAATGAAATTTAGGACCCATGAATTATATGTCCTGACATCTGAAGTCTTCTTATCTATTGTCAGCAATACAATGATCCAAGCCAACTCTGAAGGGCAAATGATCAAAAATGCTATCCATCCCCAGAGAAAGAACTGATGGTGTATGAATACAGATTGAAGCAAACATTTTTTTAAATATTATTTTTCTTCAGATTTTTTTGTCTGTGTTTTCTTTCACAACATAACTTATATGGAAAAGTTTTGCATGACTACACATTTGTAAACTATATTAAATTGCTTGTCTTCTGAATGAGGGGGCAGGGGGAGAGAGGAAGAGAAAGAATTCGGAACTCAAACTTAAAATATGAAGGCTAATAATTGTTTTTACTTGTAATTGGGGGGGAATGTAATGCTAAGTAAATTTTTAAAAAGACAAAAAAAATCTTTTTTTTTTACTTTTTTCCTGAATACTGGAAAGAAATTCTGTAAATTGTAGGGAATAGAGGATATATAAATGGAAGAATTTAATAAATTTAGAGAAAATTAACCAATTTTTAAAGGATACTTGATCTTTAATCAATAGGAGAAACCATGACAGTTAACTATTTTTCTTTAACATTTTGTTCATTTTTAGTCATGCTTTAACACCTTACAATGACAATTGAAGCCCTGATTGAGTTGTATGTCCCTCAATATTTTGCACACAAAAACATGAAATATATTTAATTTCAGGAATTTTCTTAATCTTTAGTCCCCAAAAGAGTCTTCTCAAGGTACAAATTTTCAAAATTCTGTTCATTAGCCTTAGGAATATCTCTTATAGGAGTCATTTTTCTAAAGGTATTTATTAACTTAACTGTAGTATTGCTATAAAAATTTCACTTCTCATTAAAGAAATGCTAATTCTAATCTCTATAAAACAAAGAAGCAAAATCAAGCTCTCAAGCAAAAATTGAGTCCTATATTTAAGATATCTATGGAAGACAATGGAGATACAATGTAGTCCTGCCTGTCCTCAAGTATTGCAACATATACTTATAGAAGAAAATCGTGCTTGCAAATAAGTAATGAGCAGGAAAGTGAAATGAATAATGACTTCCATATTTAAATAGCTTTTCAAGGTTTGCAAATGTCATATCACCTGGGAGGTAGGTACTATTATGATTCCATTTAACAGATGAGGAAAATGAGATAGGCAGAGTCATCCAACTGATATGTGACAGATTTGACTCCAGGCCCAGGCTCTATCTACAGTACCACCTGTGCCACCACAGGCACATTTTTGCTATAGAAATCTGTGACATTATCTTCATGTTCCAATTACACAGAAAACAATAGAAATATTTTGGAAGCCTTTTCAAAAACGGGGGTGCAAATTGTGAGAAATGAGAATTTCAAAGCCTTCAGGACTAAGTGGTGTAGGAAATGTAATAAACATGGGAAAATGTAAAATCAGAGACTCTGCATATTGTAATTAAAGGAATAAAAGCCTTTATTATAACAATCAGGGTTTGAAATGAATCAATTACTTGACAAAGTTTAATATTCTGTACTTCATAAGGGGGAGGAACTATGTAGTTTTAAACTATGTAGTTTTAAAATAAAGTACCCAGCTCAGCCCTTATAGCCCTTATATATGGGTTCAAACCCATTACTTTATCCATCGAACAGTTGGCATTTCTGTAGCATTTCACCACTACATAACACTTAAAGATGCATAATCTTAAAGTTCAGAATGCTGTGATTTATGTCAAATATTCTTATCCCTATTTTTCAGATGGGACGTGAGAGAATTTAAGCTTTTTGCTCAAAGTCACAAAGCTAGTTAATGGCAGGGCCAGAACTTGAATCCAGGGCTTCTGAATTTGTCTAGTATTCTTTCTTTTGCACTTGCTTCATTCTTGCCAGTTCTCATAGACTCTTAGATCTTTTCTTTTATTTTAATTTTTTAAAATAAATAATCTTATTTTGCTAAGTATAAGCAAAAGTGTTTGGAGGGATTAAATCCCTCCTTTGTTTCCCCCAAATGTATTCTGGAAAGGTACTGTGCTATAGGGCAACCAGTTGACACAATGGATAAAGTGCCAGACCAGGAGTCAGGGATATTCAACTTCCTGAGTTCAAATGTGACTCAGACTAACTAGGTGACCCTGGGCAAGCCACTTAACCCTGTTTGCCTCAGTTTCCTCATCTGTAAAGGGAACTGGAAAACCATTCCAATATCTTTAGCAAGAAAACTCTAAATGAACACATGAAGAGTTAGAGATGACTGAAAAAAAACAAACTGTGATATAATGAATATGATAATGTGATGCCAGAGTCAGAAAAATCTGTGTTTAAGTCCTGCTTTGATGCATTTTGGTTGTATGATCTGGCAAAGTAATTTAACCTTTCATTGTCACAGGAAGCTATCTTAATTGTAGAGATGGTACCAATCTGCATTGATAGAGGGAACTCCCTATGCTAAGGGTGGGGAATGTCCAGTCTGCTGGACACTTAAGGCCTGTGGAATCATTTGATCTGGTGTTGCCACAGCAACCACAGTTGGGATTCAAAAGTTAATAATCTAGGAATTTTTTTTTAATTTTTCCAAATCCATGTTATGAAAAATTTTCACAATCCATCCATATACAAATATAAAATTTTAAGTTACAAAACTTCCTTCCACCCTCCCTTATTACCTCCCTTCTCCTCAGTGGCAAATAGTCAGGTTAGCATTGCACATACATATTTGGGTTAATATGTTTGCAGATTAGTATTTTTTAGTATGAGGAATTAGGATTAAGGGAAAGAAATACATAAGAGATATTTTTAAAAAAGTAAATGCAGTATTCATCAGATTCTGAAGGTTTTTTTGTTTTGTTTTGTTTTGTTTTTCTTCCTCTGGATGGGGATAACATTATCCACAGTCAGTCTAACATGGTTGTCCTAGCTCTCTGAACTGCTGAGAGGAGCTGCATCCATCAGAGTTGATCATCTCACAATGTTGTTGTTAACGTGCACATTGTTCTCTTGGTTCTGCTCCCTTCACTCAGCATCAGATCCTGTAATTCATTCCATGCTTCTCTGAAGTCTGAACATTTATGGTTTCTTATAGAACAATAGTATTCCATAATATTCATATACCACAACTTGTTTAATGATTCCCCAATTGATGGGCATCCCCTCAATTTCTATAATCTAGGATTTTTTTTAGGGCAGGAATTAATTAAATATTTCACCAAATATAGCAGGTTAATTTTTAAGTAAGTAATTTTATATTATTTGTGAATGATGTTATAAATATCCAAATGGCCCTTGGCAGAGAAAAGTTTCCTACTGCTGTCCTATACCAGTGAAATCATATGGTTCAATGAAAATTTAATTAAAATTTTTCCTTTTACATGCTAATGACCCAAAGAATCATTCAATCCATAATATAAAATCTGAAAAGAGAAAAATATATAAATATGGAAATGTAAACATAGATATGATTCTCAATGACTAGCCAAATGGGTGCTGCCCAAATTTGAGGAATGATCTAGAAATATTTTAACCAGCCAAAATATCTGTATAGAAGTTAGAGAGCAATTAATTATTGTTATATTATTGGGGGAGAGACAAAAAAGTACACACCTATTTCAAAAATTTCTAGTAATTGCTAGTATATATAAATTGAATGGACTACTTAGGTGAGCTTAAAGCATGGTGTCTCTGAACACCTTTACATTTGTGAAAATAGAACTCTCAGAAGATTTACTTTAGTGAAGGGATATGATGTGTGCTAAGAACTAAATTGGGTTTCTGATTATGTTAGATTCCAGTTGAAAGATCCAGCATTGTAGAATACACAGTAATTTTAAAAAAGTTCTATTTCAAGAAGAGTACAGATGAGAGAGAAGTGCTTAACAGAAGAATTCTGAGGATTCAGAGCTGACCTGTTGTTAGTCTGGACTTATGTATCTCCTGGTACAGTCTGCAAGAGAAGACAGCATCACAGCTACTGTCTGAGCAACTGAGCTGAAAAGTTTGGCTAAACAAACTTTCATATTGGTGGCAAGCATTTTTAGAGGATTATTAATCATTCCTTTAAAACTAAGTCTCTGGCAGTGCTGTTAGGCTTAGCACCTTAACTGAGGACTATTGTTACGTCTGACCCTTTGTGACAGTTTTTGGAGTTTTATTGGCTCAGACACTGGATAGTTCACCATTTCCTTCTGTACCTCATTTTACATATAAGAAAACTGAGGCAACAGGGTTAAGTGACTATCCAAGATCATACAATGTCAGATTTGAACTCAGGAAGAGGCATCTTCCTGAACCAGGCCCAGCATTCTATCTATGTGGTCATCAAGCTTCCCACAATGGTCAGTAGAAATGAGCTGATTTTCAGAGGATTACTAATCACTTTTTTGTTGTATTTTTTCCAATAGATCTGACTCTTTGCCATCCCATTTTTTGGGGGAGCAAAGAAAAAGTGGTTTGCCATTTCCTTCTCCAGCTCATGTTTTCTTTCTTTCTTTTCTTTTTTTTTTTTAGGTTTTTGTAAGGCAAATGGAGTTAAGTGGCTTGCCCAAGGCCACACAGCTAGGTAGTTATTAAGTGTCTGAGACCGGATTTGAACCCAGGTATTCCTGACTCCAGGGCCGGTGCTTTATCCACTGCACCACCTAGCCACCCCTCTCCAGCTCATGTTAACAAATGAGGAACTAAGGCAAATAAGGTTAAGTGACTTGACCAGTCTCATAGCTAACAAAGTATCTGAGGCCAGATTTGACCCCGCGAAGATGAATCTTTCTGATTCTAAGTCCAGTCCTCTAGCTGAACTGTTCATAACTTTTCTCTCTCCTGTACTCTTCTTGAAATTGAACTTTTTAAATTACCATGTACTCTACAACTCTTGGTTTTTTTTAAAATTACTAATTACCCTACTACTAATGACTAATTACACTGCACTTTTAAGGCTGAGTTGTGAGCAATATTCTTAGATGATGACTACAGTGGGGACATCAAAGAGCGGGCCAAAGAGTAGACTACAAAAGCTGTCGCCATAACACCCCATCTGAGACCCAATAGATGGTGGAGAGAGCTAAAAGAGTCAATGAAAGGGCTGTAATCACAACATTTCTAGTGAATGTTGTACAAAGTACATTAAAGGAATGTGAAAAATAATGAGAGTTGATGAAAAACTGGGAACAAAGAATAACACATAGGGGAAGAAGCTAAGATCAAAGACTGCCAGAGAGAGTGTCCAACAGAAAACTATGGCATTAGGAAAAAACATCAGAGTTGTCCCTTCAAGTGAATACCTTGGTCACATGTGTTCCCTTCCACATGTAGTCCCAAGTGGTCACTAGGTAAGAATGCACCTAGCATAATTGCTACAAAGGCCCAAAGTTGAGTGTGCATGTATTTTTGAGAGATTAAGTTTTAGTTCTACTGATGGGTGATTGTGTTAGGTAATGATTTTATTTACATTGCTATTTAATTAAAATGCTTGTATTCTATTATTTGAATAGATGATGAAACCTTATTTTGGCATATGGAAATATCAAATTAGGGTCTTTGAACTATGGTTTTTTAGAGAACCTTATGGACTATAAAATTCAAAGTAAAAATAAACTCTTATTAAGTACCTACTATTTTTAAAGGAGCTCAATGTAATTAAAATTTCACATTACATGTTTTGATAATTGTGAATACTTTAAAAAAGTGAAACTAATAAGGATTTGGGAGACAATACAACTTTGGAAATCTGATTTTGAAAACAAGGGAGAGCTCAATCAAGTTCTTGTTTGGGCAGGAATTTATTGTTGAAAACCTGGGTTCTAGTTACAATTCTAATGAAGCTTTGTGACTGTTAGGAAATCCTCCTGACTGGACTTTTACTTTCTTTACTTACAAAATCAAAGGATTGGATTATAGGAATTCTGAGTTCCTCTTTAGCTCTAAATTCTATGACTTATTATTTCTAAATCGCTAGAGTTTTAAATTCCTGGGAATTTATTTCCTCTGAGATCTATTTCCCCCAGATAATCAGGGGAAATTATCCAAATAGATAGGTTCTTACACATAGGGCATAACTTTGCATAAACATTCCACTTTTAAGATTCATATATGTAGTCAATGTCCCTTTGATATATGAATGGAGAAAATGTCCTTCCCAAGGCTCTTAGCCCTAGAATGTCAAGAGGGGAATAATCCATTTACCCTGCTTCTCTAGCCATTTTCTGGGCCATTAGATTTTTTGAAAAGGGGGAACCCTCTTTTAGAAAGATTAGCATAATGTTTGAAGTAAAATCTTTGCAAATTAAAATTTAAGAACCTCTTGCTGATGAAAAGGCTTTCTTTGAAAGTTATATTTTCAAATAAATTTTATGCTGCATTTAATAACATGGCAAACAGCTTACTTAGTGAGATGGACATGATGTTGGCTATCAATAAATGTTGCAGAATTGGGAACATTGGATTTAATGACTCACCATGTAAGATGCTTCACAATAATTTTCATTTCCTCTTTTACTTATTTAAGTCAATATTTATGAGGAGGAAGTTTTTGGTTCATCACATTATTGGTTTAAAACTTTTGAGTGTTTTGTGCTTAAATTTGCTGTATTTTTCAAGACCCTATTTCATTTTACAATCTTAATGCAGAAAGTAGATAACATTTCTTCAAATTATCTTTTTTTTCGGGGGGATTTTTTTTTTAAGGCAAGGGGGTTAAGTGACTTGCTTAAGGTCACACAGCTAAGTATTAAGTATTAATACCTCCTGAATCCAGGATCCTGTTCTCTCCACTGTGCAGCACCTAGCTGCCCTCCAAATTATCTTTTATTTAATTTTTTAAAAATTTATTTAATTTATTTAATTTTTTAATTTTATTTTTTTTTTTTTAGTTTTTAGAATTTTTTTGTTTTTGAAAGGCAGTGGGATTATGTGACTTGCCCAAGATCACAGTGAGGTAATTATTAAGTGTTTGAAGTCACATTTGAACTCAGTTCCTCCTGATTCCAGACCTGATGCTCTGCCCACTGCTCCTCCTAGTTGCCCCCTAAATTATCTTTTAAAGGTAAATTCAGTTATTGGGAGCAGGGGAAGACTGTGGAGTAGTTCTGCATCAGATTGGAGTCAGCTGATCAAAATTACAAATGGTTGGAAAAGGAAATTTAAAACACATTCCCTATTCTTGCTAGTGAGGTGCTGATTCAGTTGTCTATAATCTGTTGATGTTTATACAAGTATTGTAAATGCCTTTACCATTTCAGTACCCTAGACAAAACCCTGATCGCCTTGCCCTAGTTATTGTGCTAGTATTTTGTAAGCAAATATCTTTGTGATTTAGTCAGAATCAAGGAGGCATTTTAAAAAATTTGGTAACAAGATACATCAGAGACAATAAACGTAAACCTTGATTGGCAAGAGAGATCTTCACATTTATGTTGTTTTTTCCTCATGTACAAGTTGTATCTGAAACTGTAATAGAAATAAATTATAGAACAATTGCAAAATGGATACTGAACATAGTCTTTTGTGTACACTATCAAGAAAGAGAGATGAACTAGCCGTTAAATAAGTGCTTTATGGTTTACAAAGTAAACCTTGTATATACTTCCTCATTTGATCTTCACAGTAATTCTGGGAGATAGCAGCTATAATTATCTCCACTTTATAGATCAATAGATGAGGCAGAGAGAAGTTAAGTGACTTGTCTGGGATTACACAGTTAGGAATAATATAATATTAGTTTTGAACTGTCTTCTTAATTCCAAGTCCACTGTTTTATTCTACCACCTAAACCTGTGATCTCTGTGGGAAGGACTACACAAGTAGTGTGTGTTTTTGCTGTTTTTTTTTTTTTTTTTTTTTTTTTTTTAGGTTTTGGCAAGGCAAATGGGGTTAAGTGGCTTGCCCAAGGCCACACAGCTAGGTAATTATTAAGTGTCTGAGACTGGATTTGAACCCAGGTACTCCTGACTCCAAGGCCGGTGCTTTATCCACTATGCCACTTAGCTGCCCCTTTTGCTGTGTTTTTAACCTGGTTAATAGGGCAAAGAAGAATCTTGGTCTTTGTATTAGCAAATATACTCAACACAAAAATAAAAGGGCAAAGCTTTAGGGAGGCACATGGAGTCCCAGTCATTTTTCTAAGACATGTTAGCACATATATCCTACTTTCTATATAGCTTTGGCTAAATTACAACTTTATTTCTCTGCTTTGATCCAGCCTTTTCAATTTGATGTCCTGAGAAATTGGTTTTAGACCTGTCACAGTTACTGATTTACACTTGTACTTTTTAACCCTTTTCTCTATCCCCATACTGGAGACCTGTACTTGGACTTGTCTCAGTCATGAATGTTGCCAGTCAAATGCCACTAATACATAGTGACTGGCTTTTGACCCTACTACTAGTCAATAGAAATTCTTTCTCTAAGAAGGGCCTTAGTCTAAATTCTCCATCTGACAATATCTGACAGGGCTGACCACTCTTTCCATGTGCATAGTTACTTTTGCAGCACATTGGTCTCTGTTGCTTTTCCTCATACTTGTCTGGCTCATCTTTTTTACTCTCTTTTGTTCATCACTGATTCATATCTTAACTATTAAACATGGACTTCCCTCAAAACTTTTTCTGAAAGTTTTTTCTTCCTTTTTATTATATTTTTGGTGAAGTCATCTGTTAAGAAGATTTATTTCAGTGATTATTGCAGATGATTTCCAAACCAAATATCCTGCCCTAATTTCTCTCTTGAAATCTATTCTTAAGTTGACAATTGACTGATGGGCATCTCTATCTAGAAAAGTCCTTGGCATATCAAACTCAAAATGTCTAAAATAGAACTCTTTATCCTAATTCCCAATTCATCCCTTCCTCCTGGTTTCCCTACTTTTATTGAATGTACCACCATCCTTTCAGCAAGAGGTTTATGACCTCAGAATCATTGTAGGATTTTCCCTCAACCTCACCCTTTCTAGTCAAATACTTACCAAGCCTTGTTATCATGACTGTCACAACATAAACTACACCCACCCTCTTTTCTGCACTCAGATGACTGCTATCCTGGTTCAGTCCCATTCACTTTTTTATTTTGTTTTACCTAGTCTACTGCAATAGACTCATTGTCTACCTGCTCTCAGTCTCTCTCATTTCAAATCTAGCCTCCCAAACTAATATCACTAAATTAGAAGTCTGAACACATCATTATCCTTTCCAAAAAATCTTCAGGGGCTACCTACTGATTTTACAAAACAATCTGGCATTTAGCAGAATCAGACAATCCCTACAATCAGACCTCTCCTTAAGTTTCCATACTTATTGCACACTCTACATGAAACCCAGATTTGAGTACTAAGACATTCCTAGGTGGTATTGACCTGAGTTCGAATGTAGTCTCAAGCATTTATTAGTTATGTGACCTGGGCAAATCTGTCCACTTTGTTTTGCCCAGCTTTAAAAGGGAAGTATTACTTTCCATGACTGTTGTAAGGATTAAATGAGATGACATTTGCAAAATACTTATGACTGTACACATAGAAGATACTCAAAAAATATTTTCTTCCCTCCTTCCTTGCATCCTTCCTTCCCTCCTTTCTTCCTTCTTTCCTTCCTTCATTTCTCAAAATGTGTTAAATTTATGTCTCTGTGTGTACATGCTATTTCCACCATTACAATATAATATCCTTAAAAGTAATGTCTTTATATCCTCAGCAGCTAACATAAATCTATAGTAATTTAAAAAAAAACCTGTTTGCTGAATTTAATTAAATAATGTGGAGGGGTTCCTTTGGGTCTAGGAGCTTGAGGAGGCTTGTGACTCCTATAAGATTGGAAATTGTCAAACAGTGATTCCAAAGGAAAGAAAAGAAGACTATAGTGGAATATGAAGGCTTCATTGGGACTGCCAGGACCTAGAATACAAAAACATTATCTAAATGAATCAATTTGTGAAGAGGAAGTCATCATCAATGAAGTAGAGTAGATGCACCTAAGATTTTCATGGGTGCTAAGCTTTTTTGTCTGTTTTGTTCATGACTACTCAGCCAGTATGAATCCACAGACAATCAGAAGACCATCACTCTTGCTATTATCCCACCAAGCTGCATCTCAGCATAGATTTAGGAAAAAAAATTTGACATTTGACCTCAGAATGGTCCATAACTTTGATGATGAAAAGTCTCCTTTGTTCTTTAATAAAAGCTATGTTTTTCTTTGCTTATTAGATTCATGGCTTTTCTTCCTTGTTCTTGTATATTTAAATATCTAATTTATTAGAACCTTTAGGTAATGTGATGAGAAGCTTTATATAAACTTGAATGCTCTATCTCAGGAAGTTAAAGACTATGCATGTGAGACAGGTGTGTGAATTATTTTTGTACACATATTAGCTTTAGCTCATAATATAGTTTGTTAAACCTTATTAAGAAATAACTGAAGACAACAGCTAGCATCAGGGAACAGATCAAATGATTGCATTTGTGTCAGCGATGTTTATATTGTTGACAGAATATTTATTCCCAGTGGTAACTGTTATAAATTGCATTTTGCCCCTTTCAGTTGCTACATGCCTGTGATTGAGAGTGGGTGGAGAAGACAACCTGTAATTCAGGATTGTATGGAAGGCGGTTGCCTAGGAAACTGGGATGAGCAGCTTAATAGCCTACCAGAATCAAATGTCAACCAGGGAGCTGATTTTTCCCCTTGATCTCCTTTTGCCCTCTAAGCATATGCTCTACTGATTTAGAGAAGATGATTAGTACCATAGTACCTATGTGGGTAGGACATGTCAAATTAGGCAATAGGTAACACATGTAGGAATAGAACCTTTTCCTGAAAACTGTGAGGATAAAAATATTTAGAAAGAAAAAAAGTGTAAATTTATGGATTTTTAATAGAAAAGATTGTGGTCAAATTGACAGAAACTATTTTATCACTGTTTGTGACTGCTGAGACAATCAATTTGACCATTTGCATCTGGGTTCATCAGGATGAGTTTTGCTTTCATTGTTTTTAAAAATGAAGTTATTTTCTGCAAAAATAACTCTAGATTCTTACTATAGAGTGAAACCAGTCTTTTTTTTTTTTTTTGATGGACAGAATTTCTTTTTCTTTAGGTCACAGTTTGAATATCAAGCTTGAAGTTTTCCCTCCACTCCCTCCCCCCACAACTGCTAATGTCTTCCCTTCCATATTATCTTGAATTTGACTATTTTGCATATATTTGTATTTATTCACTCTATTTTTGCTTTATATATGTAAATATTTATATATGTCTTTGTTGATGCTGTGTCTGTCACATAGTAGCCTCTTTGACCAAAAGGATACTAAACAAGGATCAGAGATTTTGGTTGCAAGCAGGAATGCATAATAAAAGTAGGAAACATTGGGAAAAGAAGCAAAAAGATAAGGCCATTTTGGATTTGCCTAGCTCTTTGTTTTGCTGGTCAGGAAGCATCGTGTTAGGTGAAGGAAGCCTGAAATGCAGATCCTCACTCAGAACCTGTGGGGATTTTGGAGTAGAGTTTCAAAAATGAGTTTTGAATATGCCAATCAAGAATTTAACAAAAGCTAACAAGTAATTTTCTAATCCCAAGTCAGATAACTGTGTGGCACTAGGAAAAAGACAATCAAAAGTACAGCTTTAATCTAAACTTAGAGGTATTTGCAGATTCGTTGACTTCCATCAATTGGGGAATGGCTTAACAAACTGTGGTATATGTATGCTATGGAACACTGTTGTTCTATTAGAATCCAGGAGGGATGGGAATTCAGGGAAACCTGGAGGGATTTGCATGAACTGATGCTGAACAAGATGAGCAGAGTCAGAAGAATATTGTACACCCTAACAGCAACATGGGGGTGATGATCAACCTTAATGGACTTGTTCATACCAACAGGACAATAATCAGTCAAATTTGGGGGTATTGTGATGGAGAATGCCATCTGTATCCTGAGAAAGAATTGTGGAATTTGAACAAAGACCAAGGACTATTACTTCTAATTTTTTTAAAAAATGTTGTTTTTATTATGTAATTTTGCTGTATCTCATACTATATGTTTCTTCCTTAAGGATATGATTTCTCTCTCATCATATTCAACTTAGATCAGTGCATACTATGGGAATGATGTAAAGACTAGCAAACTGCCTTCTGTGGGGGTGGGGGGAGGGAAGTGAGATTGGGGGGGGGGAAATTGTAAAACTCAAAATAAAACCTTTCTAAAATGAAAAAAAAATGGTTGACTTCCTAGTTGGCATAATGGCTTTTAACTCTATCCTTGGCTATATACTAAAGTCATTTTTTTCTGTCTCCCCCCCCCCCCCCCCCCCCGCCCCAGATTCTGGACATTCTCCGTAAGTACTGGCACCATTTCAAGAATTAAATGAGAAAGAGGCTAGAAATTCTCTTTTATATTAAACCCTTTAACTGTCTCCCTTATCCCTAATACAGTTAAAAGAGAGAGGACAAGCAAAGCTTGAGAGAGAAAGGAGAGTTTTGCTTAAGGATTAGAAGAGATACTGATGGTCTACTGAATAGGGTAGGGAGCAAGAAAAAGTTAAACACGAGGAGACAGATAAGGAAGTTGGACTAGTCCCTAGGTTATTTAGTTATTTTCTGATAGGTAACAAAGTATTTATCATGATTCACTTTCAAAATAAAAAAAAAAGATATTTTGTTCTCTCTTACATTTATCCTGAGTTTGATATCTGTTTTCCTTTTTCTTAAGGTCAACTTGAATTCTTTTCCTATCCCTTAAGGTATTGGAAGCTCTTCTCAAATAATCTTAGCTGTGAAATATGGCTGTATAGAAACAGAATTTCATTTTTCTTCTTTATTTTGCTGGCTCTTCTGTCTCCTGCCTTTATTGAAAAACTTTTAATTATATGTAAGGAGAAAGGATGAGATATAATGAGAATTTTGCTTTTATCATATTACCAATAGAGTCAGGGACTCATGAGATTTTCTGGGAGGGGCGAATCACTTTGTTCATAGGTCATCTGAGAGTCCTTCTTGGACCAGTCCTTGGAAGAACAGTGGAATAAAGTTAAGGTGCAACTTGTTAATAGGTTTGGTGCATGGGGCATGGGGTACGGAGGGTTCATACATGGAGGAAGCTTTATTGTTTAAATCTTTTATGTTCAAATTAAGAGGATAAAATCTTTTTGATTGTAAATACAGATAAGGAATGCACTCTTGAAGTTGAATAATCTCTGAAAGGACTTGCTGTAAGTGCTTTGTTCCATTTTATAGAACTTTTAAGTTATAAAGCACTTTTATAGGAATATTATTTCTGTTTCCCCCTTCCCCCAGTGTTTAAAGAGAAGAAAATTGATGTTCAGGGAAGTTAAGTGATTTGTCCAATACCACCCAGTAAGAAATGTTAGAGAGGATATATACTAAAGTCTTTTAACTCCAAATCAAGAATTCCTTCTCTGATACCAAGCTTCCTTTGTAGTGTTTCATAGGATCATTTTTAATTTTCAGAAAATTTCCTATATTTTGAGCCATATCTTCTTTCTTTATCTTTTATTATTTTTATAATTACTTTAAGAATTCTATAATAATTATTTTCTTGCCAAAATTTTCTCCTTACAACTGGGAAAATTCAATAAAATACCTATAAAATATGTATAGTCAAGTAAAATAAATTGTTGCATTATCTAGGTCTATATATATATAATATATGTCTCATTTTGCATGTTTGATAAAGAGTACTAAAGTCATATTGTTGAGCTTAATAGGGTCATAGATAGGTTCAGAGCTAGAAGTTCAGGGGTGGTCTTGTTCATTACCTTCAGGTCCAGAGAGGTTGTGACTTGTCTAATGTCTAATGTCACACCAGTGGTAAATATTAGAGGTAGAATTTAAACCAGTGTCCTATAGGTTCATGAACCTAGGATTATAAGGGACCTTAGAAGCCATCTGCTATAATGCTCTCATTTTCCAAAGTCATACAACTAGTAAGTGATAGAGCTAGAAATGCAAACTCAGATTCCATGACTCCAAGTTCGGGTCATTTATTTTCAACAATACCTTTTTCCAAAATTTCTCAACCATTTGGTGACCCACACAAATTTCTTAGGGCTAAAAGTCACAAATGAATTGCTGATTCAACATGAGTTCCCTAAGTCAATGAAATCAAAAGTTTGGAGGGAAAAATGTAGACATGACCTCCCCCACCCCCACTCATTTAATGTGTCATTCATTAAGGTTCAGAGATTTCATTTTTTTGTGGATATTCCCTCTGCTAAATTACAACCCCTCTTGAATTTGAGAGGTGCTCTTTCAGAGTTGAAAATTCATCCCCTCTGAGACTACCCTGATGACAAGCTTTTCCTGAACCTATTGATGTTGATCCTTAGACAACAGAAACACACTCCCCTATTGGGTACCTACTAGAAGTTGAAAGTTTGTATTCCACTGGCTTGATCTTTGAAAATTAAAAGTCTTCCTGGAAATAGATGAGCCAGGAGAAGAGGACTTTAGAAGAATTTTATTTAAAAACCAAAAGTCCTATGTAAATGTGAGCTATTTTTTAAGTGGTTGAAGGATTTTTAGTAGCATTTTGTATTTAAAAATCAGTTACCCTCATTTTAGTGATGAGGGAACACAGATTGGAGAGATGAAGTGACTTTGATCATGGTCTCAATGGTCAAATGGTAGACCCTCCAAACTTGGATCTAGATCTTCTAATTCTAAGACCACTGCTCTCTCCTTGACACTTCCTGACCATTGACATTGAGCAAAGATTCTGTCTTTTTCATGAAAAATCTGAGAGATGAGGAAGTATAGTGTTGAAGAGTCAACTGGTTAACCCTACTGTCTTAGAGCCAGTAGGATGGGTAAAGGTCCATAAAGTTAGGCTTGTTGTGGTGACTTCCAGTTTTGTGTCTAGCAAGGAAAGAAGACACAGCCTTCAGCAATCAGTTCCCCTGAATCTGTCTGAAACAGCATAGTTTACCTTCTGCTTTTCTACTTATCTGAGCACATATTCCCTGGGGAGGGGATAGCGGTGGTGGTGGTGGTAACTTTGCTCCTTTTTCTTTGCAGGTCTCACTTTTCTTTCAAAGAACTTTAACAACAAGGAGAAGTTAACATTCAGAAGATAGGGACAAGAGGGAATATTATTAGGACAAATTAAAATCTGCCATTCAGCATATTGTTTTCCTGAGACCTCCATGTGAGAAATTTCTCCTTAGCAATCGGGGCTAGAAAACCCTGGCAACAGAAAACTTAATTCTCCTTAGTCATAGATTAACAGGTGTCTTCTGTAGGAACTGTGGTTACCTTTGTTTTGTCTATCAAGCTTAGATTTTCAAATTGCACCAGGAACATATTTTAAGTTACATGCCTTAGTTGTTAACAGTCCTGTTCCTTTTTATTCTTGAAATTCAGTCATGTCTAGAGGAGAAAAAAATCAGTTCTCTATATTGTTCAAAGGTGACCCAGGAGGGTCCTTCCTCTTTAGGCTGTGGGAAAAGAGAAGAGGGAAGTAGGCTCATAATGGATAGACTGACTCCAACATATGTAGGTTGGCTTTAATCACCTGTCCTCCATATGTGCTTTGGAGATGGAGCTCTTGAGTCAGCAACTTGTAGCACACTGGGGTTCCTCTCCTCTGGTGAAAATATGTGCTTATCCTAGACCATGGGGGGAAAAAGGAGAAAAGAAACAAGATAAGCTTCAGATGATCCAAAATAAAGTCTCAATAGGGAAAGAGTCACTGTTGGGGAGCAAATGAGCCCAGGAAAGATCTGAGAGGAGCTGACCTACCAAGAAGATTATTGTAAGAGACTTGTTATTTTAAGCTTTAGAAATCTTTTTTTTTTTTAAAGAGCTTGTGAACATTTCTAGTGCTGTTTTGCTTTCCCAATCTGATACTTTGTTTGGGGGAAAAAGAAAGTAAAAAAAAATAAAACTCCTCTTTTCATGGCAACCATGGAGACACTTGAAAAAAATTATCTTGTGAATGATGGAGCCACCAAGATGTATGCCTTAGTACTAGACAGGTAACAGAAATATCTTGCTTTCTTGACAATTCTCTGTGCTTTGAATAAATGATGAACTACTTAATCCACAAGTTTGACTGCAACAAAAATGTAAACTTTCGGTATTCTAGAACAAGGGCTGTGTGACTGGAGGACATTCATAAAATAATAGGATTAAATACTATTGGCTGCAGATTGACCCTTCTGTTCTATGACCTGTTAAATGTAGTATCTTTCACAGAATCACTTCCAGAGTTGATGAGAGAAATAAGCCAGAGACTGTCTTACCTTTTCATCTCTGGCACCTACCACAGTGGTGGTATATAATAAGAGATTAATAAATATTTGTTGATTGATGGTAGAAATTTCTGCAGTTTCTTTTAATATACCAGCCACTTACAAGTATATATTCCTTTCTCTTTTCTAATTGTTAATATATTTAAAATGGTTGATAGAATTTATTGAATAATAACTAGACAAAGAACAAAGTGCTACATTGGGTAATAGTGGTGTTGATTTATTGATCTTAAAACTTATTCATTTTAATAATTATAAACATTAGTAAACATATTTGTGATGAATATGTTAGAAATTTAATGTAGCTTTTAGCTTTGTACAATATTTGATAATATTCTTTTGTTTTTCTAGACACAACCTTTAAACTAGACACTGCAGATATTTTTATCCCTATTTTACAGATTTGAATATGGAGGCTCAAAAAGTTGAGATAAGAAGAGAAAATTTGTATCCAGGACTTTCTGAAGTTTATCTCAACATACCATTCCCTTTGTATATTGTCTACAAGAATGAGAAGACTTTGTCTATGAATTAGATTTGCTTATATTATTTGCTATGTTAATAATACAAGTTTATTTATTTATTGAGGAGTATTTTATTAAGAATTATTGCATTAGGGGTGAGATGGATGACAATGGGCATGCCCTCAGGATATTTATATTATTTGGACAGAGAACATATATTCAAAAGTCAACACTATTACTTGCTACCTGTATGTGTCTTTGAATAAGTCATCTAACCACTCTCAGTTTCTTCCTTAATTAATTGAAGGGGAACAAGAACAAACATTTATTACTATGTATTACTCTCTACATTAATCATTTACAAATCTCTCTTTAAGCCTCACAACAACCCTGAGATAGGTACTATTATTACTCCCATTTTACAGATGAGGAAACTGAGGTAGAAAGGGATAAAATTTTTGCCCAAAGAGACCCAGTTAGTAAGTGTCTTCTGTCTCAGGTCCAGGATGCTATCCATTGCAGTATCTAGTTGCTCCTTGAGTGGTTGGAGTAGATAATTCCTTCTAATTGTAAAGCTATTATCCTATGAAAAATAGACAATATTGTTATTAGCATAAACAGCTAGGTGTAACAGTGGAGAGAGCACTAGTCTTGGAGTCAGGAGGATGGGAGTTTGAATTCTGCTTCAGACAAGTGACACTTATTAGCTCTGTGTCTTTGGTCAAGTCACTTAACCCTGATTGTCTCGCATCCAGGGTCATCTCCAGTCATCCTGATTCATATCTGGCTGCTGGACCCAAATGATTCTGGAAGAGAAAGTGAGGCTGATGACTTAACACTTCCTCAAATCCAATTCATGTGCTTGTCATGGCATCACCTCCCCAATGTCATGGTCTTCTTCAAGAACGAAGGACAAAAACATCATCAAACAACAGTTCTCCAAACCCAGATAGAGAGAGCAAAAAAATACACAAGTTGCTAAAATATGTTGAGGGCCTTAATATGCTATTTTTTGTATTACTAATATGACAATTACTATTTTTCATTTCTATTTACTATATAGATCATTCTTCTAGAAGCAGATAGATTGTTCAAGAGATAAAGCATGCTGGAAGAACTGAATTCAAATTTGGCCTCAGATAACTTATTAGCTGATCGTGGACAAGCATTTAACCTCTGTTTGTCCTAATTCATCCCTCTGTATGCAGACATGCTGAACTTAGCTTCAGAAAGTACTGTATATAAATCTTCCCTTCTTATTCTTATTGGCTATTTGATCCTATTTGAACCTTATGAGTCTCAGTATCCAGATCTGTAAAACAAAGAAGGAAATAGCAAACCATACCAGTATCTTTGCCAAGAAAACCTCATGAACAGTATAATTCATGAGGTTATGAAGAGTTGGATATAACTGAACAACTCTACAAATGAAAGAATAAGCAAAATGGTAATTCTTAGTCTATATTTATATGTTTAGTATATATTCAAAGACACTTAATTCACAAGGAAGCATAGAGTATTAGTACATTTTCCTATGGTTTTATGATCTATGAACTCTGAAATGAGTTTTTCTGTTATTTATTATGTAATTTTTGTAGTTTGGAAACAACGTAGAGATTACCCACACTAATTCCTTAATTTTATGGATGATTTAATATTACTTTACATTTATGTGAATGCTTTGTGTTCTTATATAAAAGTCTTATTATTTAGTTAGTCGTTCATTTATATATACTTTTTTATTTGACTCTCACAACAACCTTTGAGCTTAGTACAGTTAAAACTGATTAGGAGTATAGAAAGCATCCCATTCATCCAACTCATACTTGGAAAAGGATTCTCACTACAAAATACCAAACAAATGGTAGACTAATTTCTTGAAAATCTTCCTGAGTAAAGCTAAGTCATATTTTCCATATTTGGATAATACTAATTGTAGGAACTAAATAATTGTTAATATCTTACCTAAAGTCACAGGGCAAGTGAATAGAAAAACTTGATTAAAAAAATCATCAAAGATTTACCATATTCAAGACACTGTGCCAGGCTGTGGAAGGAAATTTAATAAGAACAAAACAAAACAACCCTTTACTCCTTGAGTAAGCCCTAGTAAGTTTACAGTCCCCTGGGTGGGTGGGGACTATATTAAATTAATTAATTAAAATAGCTTATTTTGAGAAATGAGAAAGCACTAGCAACTGGGAAGGAGTTAATAACTTTGATATGATGCATTTTCTAATGTTTTTATCCACTATACCCATCTTATCTATGAGGAAATTGGGATCTGAAGTAACCAAATAACTTGTTTAGGATGCCATGACTAGACTGTGGCAGAAGACCTATGTCTCCTGACATCCCATTAAGTATTCTTTGTACCATGCTATGGTGCCTTATAAATTCAATAACTCATTTCCTTGTGTCATTTATTTCCTTTTCATCCTTATACTCCATATTTTCATTCTCTTTTTTCAATTACTTTGCTTCACTTAGTTTCCAGCTATTTCCCTCATCTTCTTTCTTTTTTTCCCTCCACTTATCATTAGCCTTCTTTTTCATTTTACCTTCTGTGGTGAATTCAACTGCAGAGAATGAAGATGACTCATTATCTAATTATCTCATTATCTAATTGTTGTATTTGTGAAATTCCCAGAGGAAGGAGGCATTGAAGAAATAAAGGAAGGAAAAACTATGAGAGTGAGGAGTAAGGACAATAAAATAATATATGGAGAGAAAATAGGTAGAAATTAATCACTAAGCATTCATGAGTCAAGTATTTTGCTAAGCATGGCATATTTAAAAAACAGTTATAAATGAAAAGCTTACTTTCTATTAGGTAGAGACAGTATTTCCACAAGCATACACAAAAATAATAGATCAATGAATATATAAATATACATACAAGATAATTTTTGAGGGGAAGACAAAGCACTAGCAACTGGTGAAATCAATAAAGGCTTCCTCTAGAAGGTGGCATTTGAGTTGAGTTTTGAAGGAAATGAAATTATAAGAGTAGGTGTTGAAGGTGGAATGCCTTTTAGGCATGAGGGACGGCCAATTCAAAAACATGGAAATGAGGGTTGGATGTGAGGTGTAGCAAAAAGATCCTGTGTCTACAAAGTGTGGGAAGAGATATAATGTATAATGTAGATCAGAGTCAGGTTACAAAGGGCTTAAAATGCCAGCCAAAGAAGTTTTCATTTGATCCTAAAGGCAATAGGGAGTCATTGGATTTTGTTGAGTAGTCAAGTGATAATAAGGTCAGATTACAACTTCAGGAAAATTACCTTGGCAGCTGTGTAGAGTTGGAGTATGGATTGTCATGGGGAGAGTTTTATGCAAGGGGATCAACTGGGAGGTTAATGTCATAGTATGGGTAAAAGATGATGAAGACTTGGGCTAGGGCTGTCTTTGGGAGTTAAAAGAAAGGGATGGGTATTTGAAAAGTTCTGGAGTCAGAAGTGACAAAAATTAGCAGTTAATGGGAGTTGTATAAAACAGAGTGAAGAGTAGAGGTTAACATCTAATGGGCAAATCTAGGCAAGTGGAAGGATGATGATGCCCTAAAAAGAAAAATATTTGGAAGAATAGTGAGTCTGCCATCATAGATAATGAGTTCTGTTTGGATATGTTGAGTTTGAGATATATATATATATATATATATATATATATATATATATATATATATATATATATGAATCCAGTTTGAATGTTCAATAGTCCAAATGGGAGACTAGAGATCAGAAAAGAGGTGGATTTATTAATTTGAAAGCTCTCTGCATAGACCTGATAATTAAAACCATGGAAAATGATGATGGCACCGGATAAGAGAATAAAGAAAGAGCAGAGAAGAAGGCCTACAACAGAACTTTGGTATATACTCATAAATAGTTGGCTAAGGAAATTGATAAGGAGCAGCAGAGAGATAAGAGAAGAAAGATCAATGCAGTCACTATCACCACATAGAGAGAGTATCCAGGAATGGAGATTGGTCAACAATGTCAATTGCTCTAGAGAGATCAAGAAGGGTAGTGATTTAAAGAGAAGAAAGAAAAATAAGAGAAAGAATGGAAGAAAGAAGTAGAAAGAGAGAGGAGAGAGGGAGGAAGGGAGGAGAGGAAGAAAGGAAGGTAGAAAAAATATAAAGATAGGCAGAAATTTTCCTATTGGAAAGTGGGTAATGCTGGAAAATGTTTTTCATTTTTGTCTTTGTGTTCCTAGAGCTTAACAGCAGCATGATAGAGTGGATAAATTGTTGGTCTTAGAATTAGAAGCACTCTAAATCCCAACTCTAACATTTGCTGGATGTGTGACCATGGGCTAATTGGCCTCAGACAATGCCATAAGATTTATCTATTATTTTATAGCTGGTTACCATCTGTATTAGTGGAAGGAACTCTCATAATTGACAAAATCACAGATCACTGATTACATAGATATATCCTCTGGATTCATGCAGAAGGCAAAAGTGCCTCATACACAGTTGATACCTAAAATTTGTTAAATTGGATTGTATTATTCCATAATTTTTTTTATTTCCCTTCATAATGTAATTTCCCATACCTTAGGTTTATGTGGGTAGATTTCTCTCTCTTCTACAATCAGGCAGATCACAATTTATGCTAAGTACATTGAAAAAGAGCAGGACAGGAGTTGAGAAACCAGAACTGCATTCTAGGTTATTGCCAGAGGGATATGGGACTCAGACAATTCCTAGAGGTACAGGACAGTGGTTCTTGAGCATTCTGAATTTTGCTAGGTGTGAAATGACATTTTGGTTGTTATATTATTGTTGATAATAATGGAACTAATAGGGAATCTAAAAATGATTTTAAAAATAAATTTTATTTACTCACCATATATAGTATAGAAAGCATATATGAGATTTGTGAAACCTATCTATTATGTAGATACTAACTGTGAAACATATCAGACTTTGAACTCACAAAGAATTTGACCAAATGGGTTCTGTTATCAAAGAGAAACTACGTATATAAATATGTGTATGCACACACACACACACACACACACACACACACATAGATATGTGCATATATATGTTTGTATATTTGGGTGTACAGTTTCTACAACTTGAACTTCAGTATGCTTAAATTCTTCCAAGAGATTCTTTGCCATGAGCATAAAACTGTTTGAAAACTACTGGTATAGGGGTTTGACATGACATCCCTTTTCATGCCTTCCCTTAACAACTTTATTCAGATGAAATCAGATTAAAGGGATTATCAGTGATAAAGGGATAAGGGAAGGTTAGGTGATAAAATGAATAAGAGAGGGGTCTGGCCTTGGTGATAGTACAGTTGTATGGCTATATGTGACCCTCATCAGCAGGAGTTCAACTTCTCTTCTATATCTTATCTTCCTAAGTTACTGTGCAGTTGTCATCTCCCTAGGAAAGGTAGATGACTCAGTACTTAGTGAGCTGGACCTGTAGTCAGGACGATTTAAGTTAAAATCCAGCCTCAGACACTTTCTAGCTATAGAATCCTGGACAAGGCATTAAAGCTTTGACTGCATCAGTTTCCTGAATTGTAAAGTGGGGATAATATTAGTACCTATCTCACAGGTTTGTTGTAGGGATCAAATGATATAACATTTGTAAATTGTTTAGCACAGTGTCTGATAGTACATAGTAGAGTTTAATATATGTATTTTCCTATCTCCTCTTCTTCCAACAAAATGAAATAAAAGAAAACTCAAGACCTCTAGTAATCTTCCTGAATTACTGTATGCAATAACCTTGATTTTTAGAAGTTAAATTACTTGAGAAGAGGTACCTCAGGGCAACAGCTCAGTACAACCAACTAGCCTTGTCAGGGAATCTGACTGACAAAACTCAGAAATTCATGGTAGAAAGACATTTTTACAAGTCCATAGGTTTGATACAGCTCTTATTATCCTGTGTAAGACTGATGGAGATAGTGTACTGAAGAGATGTTAGCGATCTGGTGAGTGAGTGGAACTAACCTTATCAACAAAAAAATTATGAGATGGAAAAACAATGTGTAAAGGTGGGATTGGTTGAGTAGATTAATCAAGTCACTCCAAGGTTAGAGCATACCTTAATCAACCAATCAATAAAATACTTTAGACAAAGTGCAAAAAAGTCTGTGGTATCTGCATGGATACTGCATAGGAAGAATATTTTGATTGACTGAGAAAGCTTAGTCAAATCCTATATATCTTCATTAAAATACCTGAAGATAGAGATTTCAGTAGGGAAAGGGGTTTTGAGGGTCTGAGAAAGGAGGAGGGACTTTCAGAGCAGAGGTCCCAAGAATGAGTAGATCTAAGACAATCAGTGAAAGGAGAAAAGGAATGAAAAGCTGAGTTGTAGGAAAAAAAAGAAATAAAGAGGGCTATTTACCCTTAAAGGAATCTTAGACTCAGCTTGATACTACCATTTGTACTCATCTCCTTATAGAATACCAGGATTTCCAAGAAAATCTTGCCCTTTCTACAACTTTGCATCCTGGTACATAAATAGAAAGAAAAACAGTGATATATTCTGTTTAGGTAAAACATTTATGATAACTTGAATTTGTCTCACCCATAGAATCCAATGGAGGCTCTGATAGCTACTTACAAGCTTTTCATCTAACATAAACTTTTTGTAGGAGGAAAGAAGGAATCACAAAGACCTGAGGGATCATTCTATTTCCCCTAAACTTAAGTTATTGTAGCAGAGCATTGCACATGTGAAGAATGTCATCAGAGAAATATAAAACCAGAGAGAAGAGGGGCTGGTCATGTATTTGAGTATTAGTGACGATCATGGATAGATTGTATATTCCTTTGGTATTTTTGCATACAGTATCAAGAAAATCTGTGAAAGGCCCCTTATAGGAGAAAAAGGATAAAAATATCCCAGGATCACCAGATATGATTAGCTTATAATCCACATAATTGGTTTGATATGAATGAGATCACAAATCTATTAAAATATTATTAATCTTGTAGTTTACTCATATGGTGGAAAGAAAAGACTTGTACAAAGTGCATCTACTTGCATCTACTAGCTAAAGTTTTAACTTTAGCTAAGAAAAGTTTAAGGGAGGGAATTATTTTTCTTCCCTGTAGTAGAGGGCAGGGAGATTTCATTGAGTACTTTGTTTCTGCATTTCTTTACTGTGTAACTCTCAGTTGTGTGCATGCTACTATCTGCTTCTCACCTGCCCATATGCCATAAAAATTATTTGGAAATGCATGATAAGTTTTAATTTTGTGTCTCCTCTAGGAGTGAGTTTCTAGGAAAGAATGAAATGTGGCAGCCCAAAATGTTTTCCAACACAATAAGTCTATAGAGATGGAAAAGCAGAAGATTCCAGTGTCATCATTAATAAGGAATTCAAATGAAAACTTTCCCAACGCAGTTGTCCATCATCATTAAACAACTTATCAAAGAATCAGAAACAAAGTCTGAATTTGATTGCTCCTTTAGTTCTGGTTCTCTGCCATTTCCTTCCTCCCCTTATATGTAAAGTGAAACAATTCAGTCACACATTTATTTCTTGTTTTCTGTATTTCACAGTATACTAAATTCTTTCCTTCTTCCCCCCCCTCTTTTTTTTTGTTCTTCAAAACCCAGCACAAATTGGACACTGACAATAGCAACTGGAAATAAGTGGAAAGCTAGGATGCTTTATCTAATTCACACCCTTCTTTCTTTTGAAGCACCTCTTATTTCTTATTCTTACACTGTAGCACCTTTCAACCAGAATCCTCCAGGTTCATTTCTCTTTTTACATCAAGGATAAATTCAGTGTTTGAAGACAAGGAGAACTTTCAGGATATAGTTTCCTCAATTGTAAAGTGAGAGGTTTGGACTAGATGACCTTGAAAGTCCCTTCCATCTCTAAAACTATGACCCTATTTCCAGATATTTCATTTTGCTTCCACCACAGATTCTAAATGTAGTTCAACTGTACCTGACTATTCTTTATCTCCAGCTTCTGCTACATTGACACCTCCATGACTTTGTTCAGGATTTTCTCCACCCCTGAAATACTCTTCTTTCTCTGTTGAATTACAACCCATTCCTTAAAACCAACTCAGATATAATTTGCCCCAGTATGATCTCCTTAATTTTCCAATTGTAAACAATCTTTTCCCTTATGCCTCACATAGAACTTCATTTTCTATATCTTGACATCTAATCTTGTGTATTATAGCTAGGTGTGTCACTGCTTTATTTTCCACTATACCATAGATTAATAAAGGGGAGGTGTCATGGAGTCACAATCTCAGATTTGCAAAGAGACAGAGGTAATCTACTCTAATCAATAAATACCTCCTGTACAAGAGTCTTCTTGATTACTTACCCAGAAAAATTGTCATTTGGTCTTCACTTGGAGATGTTTGGAGGTGGGGGTGGGGAGATACAATTCATTCTTTTCAGAGGTAGCCTATTATATTTTTGTATTTATCAGTAAAGAGAGCCTGGGGCTTGGGAGTTATATACATGAAAGTGAGAGTATACTGTGTGTTTGTGTATATATGTGTGTGTGTGAGAGAGAGGAGAGGAGAGCATCTAGCTCAGATATCTTGGGATATTCATATTTAAGAGGTATAGTGTGATGAGATAGCAAAGGAGATTGAGAAAGAGTAATTGGATGGTGTAGCAGGTGAACCAGGAGATTATATAGAAGGAAAGGTTGGTCACCCAACCTCTGACTGCCTGTTTCTTAAGTTATAAAATGTGGATAATAATAGCACCTACCTTCCGCGTTTGTGAGGATCAAAGGTGATGATGATATTTCTAAAGTTCTTGGCACATAAATAGATGTTGCATTAAGACATCATTATTAATAGATTCAGTAAACATAGATGTGAGACCTCCTTCAGCTGTGTTTAGCAACTCATGAGGAAAGATGTAAGAAAGAGATGATAATAGTAATCCAGGATTCAGATTGAGCAAGAGAAAAACTAAGATTGATAAAGAAGCAAGAGATCCAAAGCAGAAGATAGTGCTGAGATGAAATGGCCAACAATTGGGTTGAGATTGGAGAAGGAGAAAAGTGAATTTAGATCAGAGGTAGTGATCTGAGAAAGTACCAAGGATTAGAGCAATCAGATACCTTGATGAAGACAAAAACAATTTAGGCGGGATTCATAAAGTGAGATGAAATTATAGGAAATTATGGTCTGATGGGGAATATCAAAGTTTCTAATGAGGAAAGTGCAACATTTATGGTAATGATGAGACCTAAGGTGTGACTCTTCCTTTTCCTCCTCCTTCCTTCTCATCTCTTCTTTGTTTTTGTTCTTTCCTCTTTTTTTCATCTTCTTCTTCTCCTCTTCCTCCTTCTTTTTGCCCTCCTCCTCTTTCTTTTCTTCCTTCCCCTACCTTCATAATGTATATATACCTTTTATAACTACAGTTCAACCTATGAATTTCATTCCATTTTTCAATGATATCTATAAAGTTCAATTTGTCTTCTTGAGATATTATATTTAGATTAAGTTGGTTGTTACCAATTATATTTTTTATTTAAAAAAATTATTTAAGGCAATGGGGTTAAGTGTGATTTGCCCATGGTCACACAGCTATACAATTATTAATTGTCTGAGACTGGATTTGAATTCAGGTCTTCCTGACTCCAGGGCCAGTGTTCAATCCAATTGTTTGTAAATTCATAGATAGATCTTTCTGATTTTATAAGTTTTATTGCTGACTTCTTTGATTTTTGCCTCTATAGAACCTCTCATTATCTATACTATTTGTCCTATGATTGTGGCTATCTTCTACCTATAATGTATTTAATTCTCAGGTTCAAGATGGAAGTAGTTTCTCTTATCACTCATTTTCAAATTTAACTCCTTTTGATTACATTTGCAAGCTTGATGGCAAATACATTTTTTTTGCAAGGCAAATGGGGTTAAGTGGCTTGCTCAAGGCCACACAGCTAGGTAATTATTAAATGTCTGAGACTGGATTTGAACTCAGGGACTCCTGACTCCAGGGCCAGTGCTCTATCCACTGCACCACCTAGCCACCCAGCAAATACATTTTTTTACTAGTTCTTACTAAGTGTATTTTGTTCCAGGTTAGAAATCCATTTGCCTTATATTTTAAAATGTGTTCTAAAACCTTTCTCTGGCACTTGAGTTACTTTTTTCACTTCTCACATTTGCTTTTTTCTTCTGAAGAAATTGCCTTTGAATTATGGCAGTATGAAAGCCTGATCTATGATCCTAAGATCTTCTTTTTCTTTCTTAAGATATTTGAACTTGGGGTGGCTAGGTGGTGCAGTGGATAGAGCACTGGCCCTGGAGTCAGGAGTCCCTGAGTTCAAATCCAGCCTTGTACACTTAATAATTACCTAGCTGTGTGGCCTTGGGCAAGCTACTTAACCCCATTGCCTTCCAAAAACAACAAAAAAAAAGATACTAGAACTTTTCTAAACTTGGTATATACTTCAGTGTTCTGTACATAGGCAATTGAAGAATATCTATTTTATTGAATTGTAGTGTAAAGATGACTTATTCAGGTACATCTAACAAAATGACATCAGAGTTCTTTTTAAAAGTCTGTAGAATCTAGAAAATTTAAAGTACAGTTTTTTGCTTCCCCATGTTAATATTATCATGTGATAGAATGCAAAATCTTGAAAATGAGTTCAATCAACATTTATTAAATGCCTATTATGGGCCAGGGATTATTCTTGGGACTGAGGCTATGAAGACAAAAAGGAAATAGCTTGTACCGTCAAGGAATTCACATTCTGTTGGAGAAAATGATTCATTTATAGATAAGTAAATAAAAATACAAAGAAAATACAAGACAATTACCTGTGGGAATTTATGAAAGAGGAGGCACTAGTTTGCTGAAGAAGATGCTTGAGCTAATCTTTGAATTGAGTTAAAGTTTCTAATATCTAGAAGTAAGGAGATGGTACTTTCCAGGAAGGATGGAAGTCAGCCAGCTAGTGAAAGACAAAATGATGAAAGATGGAAAATTAATGCATGATGAACAAAATAATTAGACTGTAGAGCATGTGGAAGGGGAGTAAAGTGTAATGGGGGAAAAATTGGTTGGACACTAATTGTGAAGGCCTTTAAATATGAAGGTATAGAATGTGTATTTTATCATAGAGACACCATGATAATGTAGAACTTTCTTAAGCAAGGGGATGACATGGTCAGATTTGTGCTCTAGGAATGCCATCATGGCAACTGAGTAGAAAATTGGTGGGAGAGCAAGAGAGACTTGAGTTAATTTTTTTTAACTTGATCAATTTTTAATAGCTGTTAAGGGTCCCCTGAACTTTGTGCTTCTTTTGCTGCCATATTTTCCAGAAATACTGGACTTAGAGTGTTCTATGGGAGGTCTTGAATGTGTCAAGGATGAAACCCCTCCAACTGACATAATTTATTGTTGCACCCCAAGGAGGACTTCCTGTGTGTACTTGGGCAGCAAGACAGATGCCAGCCATTCTGTGCTGGTCTGAGAAAAATGCTTGTGTGTCTATGGTCCTTTGCAGATAAGCAGACTCTTATATCTTCACAGTTCAACAGTTCCCTAGGGAAAAGAATGCTGCTTTTGCCATTGTTTTGCTCCTCCCCTTTTGGGAGGGGTTACTGCACTTTTCCCCTACTGAGTCACTCCCCTTATTCCTTTTGCTGTACTGTTATAAATATGGAAGCTTCTGTAAGGATTATGAACTCTTTAGGTTCCATGTGCATGTTTATTTCTCTTGTTTTCACATAAGTCTCATGACATGAATACCTGTTGACACAACCCATTAGACGCCCTATTGAACAGTAATACTGAGAAGAGGTGATGTTATTAGTTTGGCATTTTTTAAAGTATTATTTTATTCATTACATAATTCATTGGGGCTTCATCCAGCTTTTTTATTTTAACAGTTGAAAATCATTGAGTCGAGTATCTGTGATTCGAATACATACAAAAGAACCAAGATAAAAAATACCCTAATAACATAGTCTTTAAGATGTCTTCAGTCAGAAGAATTTCAATGGAGGTGACTTAGTTTGGTATTAAATAGTATTAAGGCTCCTCTTCTCTAGTGCAAACCTCCTAAAGATGCAGTCAAACAAAGACCAATACCATGCATGCCAGTCACAAGAGTTAGAATTGAGGTTCTCATATCACTACAATAACAATTCACAAGCCATAGAAAACAGAGGGAAAGGGAAAGCAGTATGTTACATCTTGCAATCTGCTTCTTCTTCATTGCAGAGGTTGTGGGTGAGTATCTAGTTTTCAAGGAGGGTTCTCTGATTAAAAAAATAGCTACTACGTGGCATATGGGCAGCAAAGTTCCAGATGTTTGAAAATCACTGACACTTAACTGTTTTCAGAAAGCCATTTTTGTCAGCAGAGAATATTTTTGGAGCTCTATTTTTATTACATAGATTTATGAGATTAAAAGTAATGCTTTATTGTCTGTTTTTTAAAAGCATTTTTTTTTGTCCTTAAGTTAGAAAATCTGGTGTTCTGGAAATTCACAAAATTAAAAAAAATAACAAAACCATATTGTAAAGACTCACTGGCTAATTTCTACCATCTGACTTCTCCAGTACTGTACTTGAGCTACTGACTGCAAAATTCACCTCAAATACCACCTTTTCCTACCTTATCAACATTTTGTGCCCTTTGTTTCCCTCATACCATCACTTTTCAATTATTTTGTTCATATCTCTATAAATACATAATATCTGTAGAATAAAAACACATTGAAGTTAGAATGTTTCACTTTTGTCTTTGTACCTCCAGCATTGAGCACAGTACTGGCATGTAATAGTTATTCAATATTTACTTACATGATTGGTTGATTATTTGGCTACCCAATAAAAAAATACTGGATAAAAATCTTGAAATGGAACTTATTTTTCTTACTTCCAAGTTATGGTGTATGATATATCAGCTGACCTCTTGCTATTCCTCAGCCATCTCTTAACTTTATTCTTAATTTCCTACCTAGTTCATTTTCCATAGTTACTGTTCCAACTCCCCTTCTTTAAGTGACTAAATCCCATATTTACAGCAGATGATTAAACCTTTCACTTTAATGAGAAACTGAAGTTAGAAGAGTTTCCTCACCTCTCTTTAGGCATTCTTCAAAATTGTTCACCATCATTGCTGAAACTTTTCTTCCATCTGGTCACAGAAGAAAAATAATCCATACTTGGCATTGACGCTTTCTTTTGCTCTTGATTCCATTCCTTCCTGCTTCCTTCCTCTAGGATATTATTCCAGTGATCATTCCCTCAATCTCTTGCTTTTTTCCTCTTTCTCCCTCTAAGGCTCATTCTCAACTGCCAAAAGTATTCATATATCTTCCCATCATTGAAATGCTTTCCCTGGACACGTCTATCCTTCTCTATCCTCACTGACACATATCTTTTTCTTTTTTTGAATTTTTATTTATAGCAATGAGATTAAGTGCCTTACTTAAGGTCACACAGCTAAGGCAATTATTAAGTGTCTGAGGTCACATTTGAACTCAGGTCCTCCTGACTCAAGGGTCTATGCTGTATCCACTATGCCACCTAACTGCCCCTGACACATATCTTGAGAAGACTGTCTATACCTTATGTATTCCTTACTGTTCATTATTTTCTGTTAACCCCATGCAATTGTTCTTCCATGACTACCACACAAGAGAAATGCTCTTACTATCATTAGCTATCTTCTCTTTTCTTTCTGGAAATTTTTTTTTAATTTGGTAAATTTATTCACTTCCACACCTTCAAACTACTTCCTCTAGCATGTGATTCCAAAATCTTTATTTATTACCTCTCTTCTGACTTCCCAACTCTCATTCTATAGGACATGTCTATTGAAGCTTTGAATCTTTTCCCCAAAACCTGTTCTTCCTTTTGACTATTTCTATGTATAAGTCACTATCTCATAGCACATAAATAAAAATTTTGCTTTAATTGTTTTACCTTTTCCTTCAATTCTCATGTCTCATATCAATTGTTTTGTCCTGTTAAATTTATTTCCATACCATTTATCACATTCATTTATCTGCCCACCTCTTTCCATTTCCATCAGTTAATTACAGGCTCACAATAGTGTCTAGCAGAACAGCCTTTTCATGGGTCTAATCATTTACATTCTCACTATCCCCTCTATTTAGTCCATACTTCACATGGCTGCCAGGCTAATCTTCCCCATAGACAGGTCTACTGCTCTTCTGATCAGTAATATGCATTGGTTTGCCTTAGTCTAACAAATACAGTACAAAATGTGAACTTGACTTTGAAGATTGGGTACTGGCCTACCTTTTCAACTTTCTCTCATGACCAAACTAAATGACTCTCCTTCTCTTGACCAATACTAGTGAATGTTCTTTCCTCTGTGCATTCTTGCGTTAGTCCATATCCAGATTCTTATATCCAGAAATGTCTTCCCTTACAATTATTTTTTGGCTGATTTATTTTAAGTTTATTAAAGCTCAACCTACTAATCACCTTCATTAAGGCTTCCCTGATTCTCCCCATCAGTCAGTAATGTTTTTCCTTTATGTCTTATAGTACTTGGTTTTCTGCTTTTCTAATATACTTACAATGAATTATTGTCTATGGTGTATTGAGTCTTATTCAAATGCTCTTAAAGCCATAGGTTCTCTATCAGTACTAAATATAGTATTTCAGCTGAGGTCATCTTACCAAAGCGCAGTGGACCTATCATCTACATTGTATTGAGTGAATGAATGAATAACTATTTGTTACTTATTACTATTTGCCAAGATTATGCTAAGAACTAGGAATATACAAACAAAATTGAAGACAGTAAACTGCTCTCATGAAGCTTACATTTTAATAGGAAGAGCAAACACACATAAGAGAAAAATGGCTAGGGAGGATATTTTTGTTTGGCAATTTTCTTAGGTTTTTGCAAGGTAAATGGGGTTAAGTGGCTTGCCCAAGGCCACACAGCTAGGTAATTCTTAAGTGTCTGAGATGGGATTTGAACCCAGGTACTCCTGACTCCAAGGCCAGTGCTTTATCCACTATGCCACCTAGCCACCCCTTTTGTTTGGCAAATTTTAAAAATGATGATTAGGGGATATAACCTATGCAGAAGCAATAATAGAGTTATTAAAAAAAACACAATTCCAAAGCTGTTAAGAAGGGAATGGGGTATTGAGAAGGAATATACATTCAGTGGTCATAGTAGCTAGTGAGACTGCTGGAGTATGAAGTGAAACTTGACTGGAACCAGTCCTAGATATATGGCAACTGAGGCAAGCACCCACCAGCAATCACTCCCCAGGGAATAAATTGGTTAAATCCTCCAGGGTTTAAACTTTTTTTTTGAAGTAGCTCAGGTTTTCATTAGCAGTCACTATGTTGACTCTTATTGAGCTCCTAGCCAGCAATCCTTTCCCACTCACAACTGTTTTTCAACTCCATCTTCCTCCTTCCTCAATTTCTCCTTAAGTTGATTTTTTCTTTTATTGATATTTTATTTTTCAAATTACGTGCTCTGAAAGTTTTTCAGCATTCATACACATGCATATTTATAGGTTACACGCTTTTCTTCTACTCTCCATTCCCACCCCAGCCCCCTCCCCACCACCATCCCTAATGGCTAAGAGTCTAGTGAACATTGTGAATGTACATTTTTGTTTAACAAGTTAACTTATTAGTCCTTTTCCATATGAGGAATTAGGACCAAGGGAAAAGAAAGAAAATCACGGGTTAGAAAGGAAGATCATAAGAGAAACTTTTAAAAAGTGAACATAGTGTTCATTTAGATTCTGTAGTTTGTTTTCTTTTTGTTTTCTTTTGTTCTTTACTTCATCTGGATGTAGATGGTGTTATCCATAACAGGTCTTCCAGAGTTGTCCTAGCTCTCTGAGAGGAGAAGCATTCATCAAAGTTGATCAACTCACATTGCTGCTAGTGTCTACAATGTTCTTTTGGTTCTGCTTCCTTTGCTCAGCATCAGCTCCTGTAATTCTTTCCATGCTTCTCTACAATTTCACCATTCATGATTTCTTAGTGAACAAGAGTACTACATAATAGTCATATACTATTCCCAAATTGATGAATATCTCCTCAATTTCCAATTCTTTGTCTCTAAAAAAAAGAACTGCTATGGGTACTTTTGAATTTGGGGGATTTTCCCCATTTTATATGATTTCTTTTGGATACTAGCCTAATATTGCTATTGCTGAGTCAAAGGATATGATCATTTTTATTGCTCTTTGAGCATTGTTCCCGAGTGCTCTATAGAATAGCTCCACCAACAGTGCATTACTGTCCCAATCTTCCCACAACCTTTCCAAAGTTGATCATTTTCCCTTTTTGTCATTTTAGTCAGTCTGATAGGTGTGAGGTGATACCTCATAATTATTTTAATTTGCATTTCTCTAATCAGTAATGATTTGGATCATTTTTCATGCGATTATATGCAGCTTTAATTTTTTTTATTTGAAAATTCTGTTCATATCCTTTGATATTTTACCAATTGGGAAATGACTTGTGCCCTTATAAATTGGATTTAATTCTCTATATATTTTAGAAATGAGACCTTTATCAAAACCTCTAGCTGTGAATATTGTTTCCAGCTTTCTATTTTCCTTCTAATCTTGGCAGCATTGGTTTTATTAGTGCAAAAACTTTAAATTTAATATCATCTGTTTTGCCATTTGTAGTGTACTCTTTTTTGTTGTTTGGTCTACCCTTTCTACCCTTTACATAGATCTGACAGAGTATTTCTTGAACTGTTGAATAGTCTATGGGATCACTCATTACGCCTAAATCCTGTACTCATTTTGAACTTATTTTGGTGTAAGGTGTGAGATGTGGGTCCAAGCCTTGTTTTCCAGTTTTCCAAACAATTTTTATCAAATAATGAGTTCTTATACCAGAAGTTAATGTCTTTGAGTTTGTCAAACAATAGACTACAACAGTCATTTACTACTATTTCTTTTGTACCTAACCTGAGCCATTGGTCTATTCTTCTATTTCTTGTTTTTTTTTTTTTTGGCAAGGCAATGGAGTTAAATGACTTTTCCAAGGTCACACAGCTAGGTAATTATTAAGTGCCTGAGGCTAGATTTGAACTCAAGACCTCCTGACTCCAAGGCTGGTGCTTTATCCACTGATCCACCTAGCTGTCCCCTCTCTTTCTTTTTTGAGTCTTTTAATTAATTTATTGTGTGAATCACTTCCCTGCCTTGCCTTAGTTGATAGTTTCTTGACTTACTTCAACCAGAAAAATTCACCCAGTGCCAACTCTTTGGTGGTGAGCTTCTACTCAGTGAGCCCATAATAGAAACAACATCTGAGACCTGCCCCCTTTATTTCTTAACCAGTATCAGGCAGTTTTAGATCTGGTAGAGTCAGACCACCTTCCTTTACATTGTTTTTCATCAGTTCCCTTGTTATTTTTGCCCTCTTGTTTCTACATATGAATTTTGTTACTATTTTTTCTAGCTCAGTAAAGTAGTTATTTGGCAGTTTGATTGGTATCGCTCTAAATTAATCTAATTTGGGTAGAATTGTCATTTTTATTAAATTAAATTAAACAATTAACATTTTTCCAATTGTTTAGATTTGCCTTTATTTGTGTGAAAAGTGTTTTGTAATTGTGTTCATACAGTTTCTGACTTTGTCTTGGGACATAATTTCTCAAGTATTTTACGTTGTCTGCAGGTACTTGAAATGGGATTTTTCCTTTCGATCTCTTGCCCATGGGTTTTGTTCATAGATAGAAATGCTGCTGATTTATGTAGGTTTATGTTATATCCTACTGCTTTTCTGAAGTTGTTAATTGTTTTATGTGGTTTTTTAGATGATTTTCTAGGATTTTTCTAAGTATACCATCATATGATCTATAGAGTTAAAGTTTTGCTTTCTCATTGCCAATTCTAATTCTTCCAATTTATTTTTCATCTCCTATTGCTAAAGCTAACATTTCTAATCCTATAGGGATTATGGAAATCCTTGTTTTATCCTGATCTTAATGTTAATACTCCTAGTTTATCCCCATTATGTATACATATATATATATATAATATATATATATATATATATATAATATTTGTAGATACTATTTTTTATTTTAAGGAAAATTCGAATTATTCCTATACTCTCTAGTGTTTTTTGTAACTGTAATGGATACTGCATTTTGTCAAAGACTTTTTAAAGCAGATATTGCGATAATCACATGATTTCTGTTGGGTTTTTTTTATTGATATGTTCAAATATATTGAGTCTTTTCCTAATCTTGGGCCATCCCTGAAAAATTGGTATAAATCCTACCTGATCATGATATATTATTCTACTAAAAACTTGCTGTAATCTCTTTGCTGAATTTTTATTTAAGATTTTTTCATCAATGTTCATTAGGGAAATTGGTCTATAATTTTCTTTGTTTTGAGTCTTCCTAGTTTTGATATTCATATTATATTGCTGTCATTAAAGGAATTTGGCAGAACTCTTTCTTCTACCATTTTTAAAAATAGTTTATATAGAATTGGATTTAATTGTTCCTTAAATATTTGGTAGAATTCACTTGTAAATTCATCTGAACCTGGAGATATTTTCTTAGGGAGTTTATGGTTTCTTTAATTTATTTTCCTGGAATGGGGTTATTTAAATATTTCATTTCCTATTGTGTTAATCTGAATAGTTTGTATTATTTTTGCAAATATTCTTCCATTTCATTCATGGTATAAAATTTATTGGCAGACAGTTGGACAATATAGCTCTGAATAATCTCTTTAATATTCTCCTCATTGGTGATAAGTTGATCCTTTTTAATTTTGATACCAATATTCTTTTTTTTTCCATCAAAGTAGCCAAAGGTTGACTTTTTCACAAAATGAACTCTTAGTTTTATTTATTAGATCAGTAGTTTTTCTTGCTTTCAATTTTATTAATCTCTCCTTTGATTTTCAGAATTTCTAATTTGGTATCTGTAGTTCTTTTATTTGTTCTTTTCTCACTTTTTAAAAGTTGTTTACCCACAATTCATTGGTCTCTTCTTTCTCTTGTTTATTTATGTAAACATTTAGAGATTAAAAAATTTTCCTTAGAATCTGCTTTGGCTACATCCCATAAATTTTGTTATGATGTCTCATTGTTATCATTTTCTTGGATAAAAAGAATGATTATTTCTATAATTTGTTGTTTGATGCACTTGTTCTTTAAAATTGTTATTCAGCTTTCAATTAATTTTTGGTTCATCTTTCCATGACCTTTATTACATATGATTTTTATTGCATCATGATCTGAAAAATATGCATTTATTATTTCTGCTTTTTGGCATTTGACTGTAAGATTTTTATGCCCTAGTACATGATCAGTTTTAGTATAGATGTCATGTACTGCAGAGAAAAAGGTGTATTTTTTACTATCCTTATTAAGTTTTCTACAGGTTCAATCACATCCAAATTTTCTTTCTTTTTTTTTTTTTTTTTTTTTAAGGTTTTTGCAAGGAAAATGGGGTTAAGTGGCTTGCCCAAGGCCACACAGCTATTAAGTGTATCAGGCCAGATTTGAACTCAGGCACTCTTGACTCCAGGGCTGGTGCTCTATCCACTGCGCCACCTAGCTGCCTCCATAAGATTTTATTCATGTTTTTAACTTTCTTCTTGTTTAATTTGTGATTTGATTTATCTAGAGATAAATCTGAGAGAGGGAAGTTGAAGTTTCCCACAATAATATTTTTGCTATGTCTCTATGTAATTCATTCAGTTTCTCCTGTAAGAATTTGGATGCTATACACATAAGTGCATATATGTTTGATAATGATAAAATGTCATTGCCTATGGTACCTTTTAAGAAGTTGTACTTTCCTTCCTTACCTCTTTTAATGCTGTCTATTTTTGCTTTTGCTTTATCTGAGATCAGGATTTCTAATCCTGAATTTTTTACTTTTGCTGAAGCTTAATATATATTGCTCCTGGCTTTTTACCTTTACCCTGTGTGTATCTCTCTACTTTTAATGTGTTGCTTGTAAACAATATATTGAAGGATTATGGTTTTTAATCCATTCTGCTCTCTGCTTCTGTTTTATGGGAGAGTTCATCTCATTCACATTTACAGTAAAGATGACTAATTCTGTATTTCCCTCCATGCTATCTTTCCCTATTTGTACTTTTCTTTTTCCTTTCCTCTTGTTCCTCCTCACTAATGTTTTTCTCACTTTCTGCTTTAACTTTTCTTTTAAATTTTAACTTTAAGCTTACTTTCACTTTTACCTTTGGCTTCCCTTTTTATCAGTTCCTTCTTCCCTTTTCTTTCCCTTTCCCCCTTCATATTTCCCTGTAGGGTAGGTTAGAGTTTTAAACCCAATTCAAAATATATGTTATTCCTTCTCTGGGCCAAATCTATTGATCAGGATTTACTCAGTGTTCACACCCTCCCTTCTTTCCCGCTACTATAATAAATATTTGTATGTCTTTGCCTGCTATTATTTATCTATTAGTGACTAACTTACTCATAGTATAGTCCTTCTTTTTATGTTTTTGTTATTTTAACCATTTCCTGTATTTACATCTCTTTTGTCCAGATATGCACCTTTAATCTGACCTGATAAAGACACTATTTTCAAAGGTTGATCGATTGATTATTTGCTTGATAAACATCATTGCCTCATAGTCACTAAGTATCCTTCCCTCTTCTGTTTCATTAGAAATACACTTCTCAAGAGTCATGAACCTCATCAGAATATAATCATTTCATACCTTACATCCTTTTCAATTACCCTCCATGAACACACAATCCCCATGAGCCAAAGAATCATGTAAAGCCAAATGATTTTATAAACCATTTATACCCTCCTATGTTATAGGAGATAACATATTCCTTCCAATTGTAGCTAAAGTATGAAGCAAAGCAAAATCTCCTCAGGATCTTTTCATGTCCAATCCCTCTAAGTATGCTCTCTCCTACCAGCTCTATAGTACTCCAACCACAGCCCTACAGCCCCCTCCAACCAAAGTACTCCTTTAGCATCCCAACCAGGGTACTAAAGTCCTCAGTAAGTAAAGTATGGATTAATATAGGATCTCTTCCTAATCTATTCATATCCAACTCTTCTAAATATGCTCCCACCCCTTGCCCCTGTTGTACTGCAAACCTCAAGGTATCTTGTAAAGTAAATTAATTTCTGATTTAATTATGTTTAGAGCCTCTAAGTATTCTAAGTACTAGGACAACCTGAAGTTCTCTCTTAAGAACTTTAGAACTGATTGCAAATCATGAGACTTCCTGGTACAGGACTGCCTAGCATAGTGTGTGCTCTCATCAGAGAAAGTGCTGAGCTCTATGAGCAAGGCAGAATTAAAGTAGCTCAAAAGAAATGTGAGATACATAAGTTTAGAGTAAATATCCCAGTTGTTCAACTGGACTATTTGTGCCTGACCTGTGGTAGAACATTCTAAGCTCTTACTGGTCTGATCTGCCACAGTTGGACATACTGTAATATGTCTTAAACATGGTGATATAATTTTGGTCTTCTTCAATAATGATGGACAAGAACCAACTATACCCATATCCTATAAGTACAATCTTTTAAACTACATTCAGCCCTTTAACTATTTTAAGAGAAATACAATTCTCAAGAGCTTCAAGTGTTATCTTCCCTTGTAGAGTCGTATACAGTTTTTTAGGGTTTTACAAGGCAAATGGTGTTAAGTGGCTTGCCCAAGGCCACACAGCTAGGTAATTATTAAGGTACTCCTGACTCCAGAGCCAGTGCTTTATCCACTGTGTCACCTAGCTGCCCCGAGTTGTATAAAATTTAATGTTCTTGATTAACATTTGTTTTCTTTTACTGCTTTCCATTTATCTTTTTTTAGGTATTTTCAAGGCAAATGGGGTTAAGTGGCTTGCCCAAGGCCACACAGCTAGGTAATTATTAAGTGTCTGAGACCAAATTTGAACCCAGGTACTCCTGACTCCAAGGCCGGTGCTTTATCCACTATGCCACCTAGCCGCCCCTCCATTTATCTTTTTATGCATCTCTTGAGTCTTGTATTTGAACTGTTCAGTTTGGTCAGCTCATCAGTAAATTTTGGAAGTCTTCTATTTCATTGAAAATCCATCTTTTCAAGTATGTTTCTGCAATGACATGAAAGGCAGAAGGTGAGGGAGAATGAGTGAACCTTCATTCTCATTAGAAATGACTCAAAAGAGGCAATAACATACAAATTCATTAGGGTATAGAAATCTATTTTACCCTAGAGGAAAAACGAGAGGAAAGGGATGGGATAAAGGG